>NC_081557.1:7264937-7448114 GCF_022355385.1 Mustela nigripes | reverse complement strand
GAGCCTGCTTCCCCCTCTCTCTCTCTCTGCCTGCCTCTCCATCTACTTGTGATTTCTCTCTGTCAAATAAATAAATAAAATCTTAAAAAAAAAAAGATTCTTTACATTTTCTGAGAGAAATCTATAAACTTGAAGGAATGGCTATTAGGGGAAACATATGCCGGAGGGTCTAAATGGACCTGGTTCAACCAAAGGGGTGTCTTCAGCTACTCTGTCCCTCACCCCGAACTGTTATTCTATTTTTTTTTAATTGCTTCTCTCTTTTTTTTTTTTAAAGATTTTATTTATTTATTTATTTGACAGACTGAGATCACAACTAGGCAGAGAGGCAGGCAGAGAGAGAGGAGGAAGCAGGCCCCCGGTTGAGCAGAGAGCCCGATGTGGGGCTCCATCCCAGGACCCTGGGATCATGACCTGAGCTGAAGGCAGAGGCTTTAACCCACTGAGCCACCTAATTACTTCTCTTGATGAACCATTTCCTCAGGAAACCTCCTCAGGGCTTGCTGCCTAACCCCTGACTGTTATCTGATCTATAACAATGCCGCTCTTCACACTTGGGGGCCTCTCTGAACACTTTTTAAAATAAATAAATAAATAAAAGACTGTTGCTCTGGGTCTCAGACCCCAAGCCAGTCAGTCACATGTCCTCACATGACCACATTTCCTGCTCCTTTGGGCTCCGCCGAGAGAAGAGGCTGAAGCCAGGAGATAGGGCCCCAGTTGTGTGGTTTCATCTGCGGTGGTGGGGACACAGCCTACAGGGTCCAGTGTTCCCTCTGCGCAGAAAGCTTCACAACTGAGGGGCGGCCGGGTTGCTCAGTCGGTTAAGCGTCCCATTCTTGATTCCGGCTCAGGTCACGATCTCAGGGTCATGCGATTGAGCCCTGTGTGGGGTTCAGGGCTCAGCGGGGAGTCTGCTTAGGATTCTCTCTCTCCCTCTGCCCCTCTCTAAAATCAACCCCCCCCCAAAAGAAAAAGAATCGAGATGCACGGTGGGACACATAGTGGGTGCAGGGGAATGGCTCAGATATGTGGGTAAAAAAATCACTGTGATACAGGTACATGCCTGCAGTGCCCGCCCAACCACGAAATATAGTCTACATGATTAGTGATTTCTCTTTACTTATTGGTTACCATTTGGAAGATTTAGTTTTGCTTCCTTCTAGATTTTTGTGGTTTATTGTTTCTTCGTCTTTAATATGTGTGCAATTTATTTTCATGTGTGGTGTGAGGTATGATCCAACTTTCCTCCCCTCTATTGCTAGCCAGTTGTCCTGGTGCTATTTCTAAAGACTCCCACTCTTGCCTATTGAGTATGATGGACTGATTGTTTCTGATAAGCTGTGCTGTTCCTCCATGTGCACAATGTGTGAGTGTGTTGGGCTACAAGCAGAAAACCTACCCAGCTATGCCTACATAAGTCCAGAACGGACAGTTCCTGGCTTTGGCTTGGTTACCAAACAATGCCATGAGGCACCAGGCTTTTCTCTCTTTGCATCCATTGTCTGAATCCTGTCTGTCACCTCCTGCACCTCCATTACAGCAAGGCTGCTGCCATCGTGCCAGGCTTCATTTCTGCTTTAGAACAGGAAGAATGCAGTGGGGAAGGGGGTGCCAGCAGCAACCAGAAACAAGGTTCCCAAGAAACTCCCTGTTGACTTCTGCCTATGTCTCATTGACCAGCGCCCAGTGACATTCTGCTTCCTTGAACTGCAAAGGGAGCTGGGAAAATGGGTCACTGGGTGGTCCTAAGTGCGTTAAAAGAATCATGTTAACCTTGGGCTGGGTATAAAAGTGTGGGCTCAAGTCCTCACATACCCTCACCTCTGGATTTACTTACTGTGGGGTTATAGTCCCCCTGAGAGAATGCTGCCAGGGGCACTGGCACAAGGAGAAAGCAAACAGACATCAGCTTGATCTCCCAGATGGGGCTGTGTTCTCTCACTGAGCTTATTATTCAGCCTGTGGGAAGTAGGGTGGGAGGCATGTCCAAACTTTCCCAGCAGTACTGGCTGGCCACACCCCCTCCTGACCCCACAGAGAGAAGGTAGAGGGCACTGTGCTGCCTTTGTAGAGCCCAGATCAGGGGCAGAGAGTGGGGGGTGTGAATAAAGAGTCCTCACCCATTGGGGAAAGCCTGTAGCTTCTGTTACTCTGGTGTATTTATTTCTTATTGCTGCTGTAACAAATTACTCCAACTATGTTTTTTAAAATATTTTATTTATTTGAGAGACAGAAAGAGATACAGAGGGAGATGGAGGGTCCCTGAACCTGATGCAGGGCTCAATCCCAGGACTCTGGGATCATGACCAGAGCCCTAACCGGCTGAGCCACCCAGATGTGTTACCACAACTTCAGCAGCTGAAAAGGAATGCAAATTTAGCTTATAGTTCTGGAGGTCAGGAGTCTGAAATGGGTCTCACTGGGCTAAAACCAAGGTGCCAGTAGGGCTGGCTCCTTCTGAAGGCTCCAGGGGAGAATTTGTTCCTTGTCCAGTGCCAACTACCCAGAAGTGTGGCAACTTCAGATCTCTCTCTGGTTTTGTCTTCATGTCCACTTCTCTCTTACAAGGATTTGTGTGGTGACATTGGGCCCACTAGATAATCCAGGATGATCACCCCACCTCAAGGTCTTTACCTTAGTCACAGATGCAAAATCTCTGGGGATCAGGGCCAAATATTTCTCCTTGATGTCCCAGGTAAAGGGCTGCTGATTCAGCCTGCGGGTGTGGGACAGGAAATGAGGGAAAGGAAGGGAACTGGGGGCAGGGTTGAGCTAGGAACCTCTGAGAAAGGCCATGGCTCATTGGTTTCAGGGAATGGTTGTCAGCTCAACATTGTGGAGAACTGGGTCTGGAGGGCCCTCAGTCTGGTTCCAGGGGCCCCAGTCTGAGACCCACAGCCTTCCTCCCTCCCTCCCTCCTCATGTGCAACTGGCCCCAATGCAGAAGCCCTCAATGTCCTGGTGCCAATCCTCTTCTGTCCCCCCTGGTCTTCCTGGCCTCAGTCCATGCCAACTTCCTCCTGGCTGGTTTCCCACCTCCATCTGGCCCACCACAGTGTGGCCTGAATGAGCCTTCCAAGTCAGAAAGCTGAACAAATCACTCCTCCTTTGCTTAACATTCTGGGACAGCTCTGGGTTACCTTTTAGGAGGCAGCCCTACATCCCCAGCTTCACAGAGCAGCCCCCCACGGCCAGTGGCTTATTCTCACTTCATTTCCCAGAGTGTGTAGACAATTGCATTCCACCCCCACTCTCCCCCCTTGCTCCAGATGTGTTCTGGCCTCTTTGCCTTTGCAGATGTGATTCCTTCTACCTGACACCCTTCCTTCCACCCCTCATCTGCCAACTCCTATTCTTCAGGGCCCTGGGGAATCTTCAGGATCCTGTGGATGCAACAGAAACTGATTCTGACTGGTCCACATGAGTGGGGGCTGGGTGGTCCCCTGAGAGTTGTTGTCAGCACAAGAAGAAAGGGTGCTGGATGCTTGGGGACAATGTCCAAGTCTACACCTGCCCCCTCTGACATACCGGCATGGGCTTGGTGCCCTGTGGATGTCCAGAGCCCTCGGCATATAGCTCAGCCTTGGCACTGACCGTATTGAGTTCTTAGTGGCTGACTTGCTTGACTGCCTCACAGCCTCAGCTCTGGAGGAAGATCTTGCCTTGCTCAGGTGTGCACCTCTTGGTCAGTACAGGGCCTGGCGCACAGCAGCTGGGAACTCCAAACTCCAAACTCCAAGGAACTGAGAGATCTGTGAGCTGTGGGATGGCACTGGCATAAGGCAGACAGAGGGGAAACTGAGGCTGGGGCCCTGAGTCCTTTCTGCTCAGAGATGTCTTTCTCAAGAATGGGTAGATTCGTGGTGCATACTGTGGAAAAGTGTTTGGCCAAGTCTAGGAAAGGTAGAGGCTCACTCTGGCTCAGCAAGTCCTCCTGTGTGTGTGCCCAACTGCAATGCATGCACATGCCCACTGAGACATCACGTGAGCTCCTAGAGCAGTTATACTCACAACAGCAAGACAGCTCCAAGCTGGAAACGACCCAATGCTTTCCTCTAGACAATGGATAAATAGGTTGGACTATTCACAAAACGGAAAGAAAATTCGTGTAGGAATTGACTCAGTACAGCAGTTGGGGGGTTGAAACAGAACACAGAGGTTCCTTTGTGTTCAAAGGAACACATGTTTCAAACATATCCCGGGAAAGGAATATGCTTGAAAAGGAAACCCCAAATCTGTTTGGGGAACAGGTTTAACCCAGGGAAATTTAAAATCAAGTATAATGATAATGGAGTAGATCAAAACTACCGCCTTCATCATTTTGTGTTAAGCTCAGAAATCTACTTTATATCTCTGGCATTTTAAGGACTTATAAACTTTAAGAGAATTGAATATATTTGAATGTTCACATCAGACTTGTGATTCTAATTTTAAATGTGCTCAAGTCATTGACTTTGAGCTGTGACTGTAAGTTGAAATCTTACCAAGTTGGTAAACAGTTTTTGAATATTTAAAAACCCCCATAATTGTAAGTTTAGTGTCTCTGATTGATAAGAATCACTTAAGGACTTGGGAAGATTTGTTAGTTAGATAATTGAAAAACATAGAAACGGAATATAATAAACTCTGATTGCAGCTTAAAATGTTTAAAGGAGTTTAATTAACTAAGTAGGTAAATGGTACAAACATTAATCAAAGTTCGCCTTAAAGATGATTGTTAAAATTGTCTGGATCTATTCATAGAATAGGATTTGTAAGTTGCATTTAAAAGCTCAACAAAGAATTAGGACTTAAGAACCAACTTAAAGGAGAAGACAAGCAGCAACCTCTTTGGCCTCCACCAAGGCAATTTCTTACTAGACACGTCACCGGGGTCAAGGGAAACAAAAGCAAAAATGAACTTTTGGGACCTTATTAAGATAAAAGTCTTCTGTACAGTGAAGGAGACAATCAACAAAACCGAAGGTCAGCCCATGGAATGGGAGAAGATATTTGCAAATGACATATCTGATAAATGATTAGTATCCAAAAATCTATAAAGAACTTATTAAACTCACCCCCCAAAAAACCCCTAAAAACAAAGAGTCCACTTAAAAAATGGGCAGAATATACAAACAGACATTTTCCTAAAGAAGACATCCAGATGGTTAACAGGCACACGAGAAGGTACCCCACGTCGCTCATCATCAGGGAAATACAAATCAAAACTACAGTTTGACTGACCTCACACTGGTCAGAAGGTCTCAGATTAACAAAACAAGAGACCACAGGTACGGGCAGAGGTGCAGGGAACAGGGAACCCTCTTGCCTTCTTGGTGGGAATGCAAACTGGTACGGCCACTCTGGAGAACAATATGGTGGTTCCTCAAAAAACTAAAAATAGAACCATCTTCTGATCAATCCAGCAACTGCACTACTGGGTATTTACACAAAGGATATTAAGATACACGTTTGAAGGGGTACATGTACCCCCAATGTTTATAGCAACATTATCAACAATAGCTAAACTATGGAAAGAGCCCAAATGTCCATTGCCAGATGAATGGGTAAAGAAGATGTGGTATGAACTACCCACCGTTCCCACCCCCGCACACACAATGGAATATTACTTAGTCATCCCAAAGAGTGAAATCTTGCTATTTGCACTGTGGATGCAGCTAGAGTGTACTACGCTTGCGAAATAAGTCAGAGAAAGACCAATACCCTGATTTCATTCATATGTGGAATTTAGGAAACAAAACAGATGAACATTTGGGAGGGGTATAAAAAGAGAGTGAAAGGAAACAAATCATACGAGGCTCTTAATGACAGAGAACAAACTGAGGGTTGGTGGAGAGAGGTGGGTGGGGGATGGGCGAGGTGGGGGATGGGCATTAAGGAGGGCACGTTGGGAGGAGCACTGGGCGTTATATTAACGGATGAACACCTGAACTCTACTCCTGAACCAATATTGAACTATATGTTGACTAACTAGAATTTAAATTAAAAAAAAAAAAAAACTTTATGGGGTGCCTGGGTGGCTCAGTAGGTTAAGCATCTGCCTTTGGCTCAGGTCATGATCTCAGGGTCTTGGGATCGAGTCCCCCATTAGGCTGTCTGCTCGGCAGGGAGCCTGTTTCCCCCTCCCCCTCTGCCTGCCTCTCTGCCTACTTGTGATCTCTCTCCGTGTGTCAAATAAATAAATACAGTCTTAAAAAAAAAAAAAAAGAAAAACCTTTAAAACATAAAATAAATAAATAATTTTTGAAATACCCAATTTTAAAAATCACCGTATTTCTGAAGTCTTTTCTCTGTCCAAAGCTGCCCTCAAGGACACCAGAAAGCTCCTTGGAGTCGGACTTTGGTGGCTTAAGGGAGGATGACCAAGCCACCACCCACCCGCCAATGCCAGGACATAGAGGGCAACAGGCATGGCAGGTGCTGCCTTCTCCGGGGGTCAGTGAACCCCCCAACCCAGCCTTCTGCCTTCCCCTCCCCCTCAGCTTGGAGGTACCCCTCAAAGCAGCCATCAGGCCACTGCTGAGACCTGGGAGGCACAGAAGGTCCCTGCCTGCACGCCTCACAGCCTCTGCGGGGGATGAGCATAGATATTCCCTGACCTTCACCAACCAGCCCAGTCTTCAAAGCCTCTTGTCTGCTTGGTGCTTCAGTCAGCAGAATAATGGCCCCTGAAGATATCCATGCCGTAATCCCTGGAACCTTCGAAGATTACCTACACGGCAAGAGAGACTTTCGGGGGAGTGTGTGATTAAATTAAGGTTCTTGAGATTAAGGGAGATGATCCTGGATTATCTGGATGGAACCTAAATGTGATTCCTTACAAGAGGGAGGCAGTGGGAGATTTGATGAAAGAAAGCAGACATATGAACACCGAAACAGGAGGCTGTGCCGCTGACCCCAAGGAATGCAGTTCTAGAAACTAGAAAAGGCAAGGAAACCGATTCCCCACCTAGAGCCCCTGGAGGTAAGCAGTCCCTGTCATCACCTTGACTTCAGCCTGGGGAAACTAACTCCGGGCTTCTGGGCTGCTGAGTGTTGCAGAAGAAACGAGCCCTGTTGTAAATGAGTGTTGGTCATTGTCACAGCAGCAACGGGAGACGATACACCTGCGGAGAGACTTCCTTGCTCTTGGCTTTTGATGCCAGAGCTCCAGCCGGGGGGGCCCCAGGGCCTTTGCTGACCTCTTGGACCAAGTAGGAGGCCTGAAAAGATTCCAGGCATCATTTTTCTTAGCAGCTGTTGACATCCCATCTCTCTGAAGGGATGGGTATCTGCCTTCGGTCATTGGTGCAACGTTCCTGAACTTGGTAATGGCGCCTTCGCCAACGGCCGTGGCCGACAAGATAATGAGCTCAGGGCCTCTCTGCGAGTCTGCAGGCAGCACCCCTTGGGGCCTGGTGTGCTGGCTGACAGTCCTTTTCTCTGCCCACCTGTCCCAAAGGCAGCCCTCCCCTGCAGGCTTCCTTCCGTTGGGGGGTAGTTCGCAAACTGGGCTGGGACCACCATGGTGGCCATCGTCATCTACTGGTGGGGTTCACACTGCTGGGGACTCCAGGGCTGCTGCGCCCCAGACTCATACTCCTGCATCTCACCTTCTCTACCCCAGCACCTCCTTCCTGCACTCTTGGCAAATATGGTCTGGGGAGCCTGACAGCCCAGAGATGCCCGGCATTAGACTGGAGAGACAAGCCAAACATTTCACAACAAACCTTAGAGGCCACACCAGTTCATGTCCAGGTTAAGCTGAAGTTCTCAGTAGGTGGGGTGTATCCATGTCCTTGCGTCCAATCTAGAAGTCTCCAAAGGAGGGTGCTATGCACGGGAGCAGGTATAAGACAATTTACTGGGGTGTGGAAGGAAAGGTCAGAACTCCACCTGTATTGTATTTCTTGGCTCATTCTTTTAAACTTCCATTTCTTTTTTTTTTTTTTTTTTAAGACTTTATTTATTTATTTGCCAGAGACAGAGGGAGAGAGAGCGCGAGCACAGGCAGACAAAGAGGCAGGCAGAGGCAGAGGGAGAAGCAGGCTCCCTGCTGAGCAAGGAGCCCGATGTGGGACTCAATCCCAGGACCCTGGGATCATGACCTGAGCCGAAGGCAGCTGCTTAACCAACTGAGCCACCCAGGCATCCCTAAACTTCCATTTCTTAAAGAGCTTTTTGTATTACATGTAAGATATTAGAACAGTAACAATAATAGTATGTATTTATAATTAAATAAAAGCAAATGGTAGGGGTAATGCTTTTAAAACATCTTTATGAAGACGATGAGTAAAGAAAGCTTTAGCACTCTTGATCTAATCAACAACTATTTATCGATCATCTACTGTTGGTAAAGAATGGGGTGAGATGCTGTGGAAATTTTTAAACAGATGGAGAGCAGAGGGTATGGTCTTTAGCAGAGAGGTGAGAAGTGCTGCTCTGAATGACAAACTGCAAGAATATCTGTAACCCATATCATAGGCAAGGTCTAATTTTCCTAACATGTAAAGAGCATTTACAAATCAACAAGAAATGGCAACAAGAAAATGGACTAGTGGGGAGGGAAGTGGGCGGAAGAGATCCACGGAAATGAACCACAAGTGGCTGTTGAACAGGTGAAAGAGGTTCACTCATTGTAGGAGAGCTGTGTATTAAAGAACACCGAGATAAGATATTAGTTCTCTTCGGTTGGGTTGGCCAAGATCCACAAGTGTGACCACCTGTGTATCGATAGTGAGATGGATGGGTCATCTGTTGTAGTGGCAATGCTGCAGAGTTTCAAACACACATGCCCTCCGAGCTGGCCACTCAGCTCTGGGGAATTCACCTACCAATACACGCATCTGCAAGAAATAAATGACATACATCTCTACCATGGGGTACTATTCGGGCTTTAGGATGTCTTGATAAGGATAAGGATAAGGATAAGGAATGAGTTCCAAGAAATACTGGTAGTGCAAATGGCTGGAAGCTACCGTTTGTAAAAAGGAGGAAGAAAAGAATATATGACCCACACCTACAAATCCATGGAAGGCACGGTGCTGGCAAGAGAGTGAAAACCACAGCCTCCTTTGGGGGGTGCTACTCAGGACAGACCCTGGACAGGTCAAGAGGTGCCCTGGAGAAGGTTCTAGGTAGGGATCCACAGATCCTGGCTCCGAGGCTCCACAGAGTCTCGTTAAGTTCTCTCCAGCCTCAGTTTCCACCACGCCTCCCTTAGCCTCTGGTCTGGCTGGGTGTCCAGCTGGCAGTCATCCCATGGCGCTATCCATCAGTCATTGGGGGCTTTCCAGGAGCCAGGCTCTGTGCTGCACGCATCACCAGCATTATCTCATGGAAACCTCGCAGCCCCCCCACCCCCCGAGACGGCAGCTTTTTCTGTCCATTTTCCAGGCGCTGGAAGCGAGGCTTAAAGGGGTTAAAAAATTGGCCCCATGTCACCCAGAGCAAGATTCCACCAGTTCTTTCCAAAGCTGAGCCTTATTCCTCTACTTACAGACTGGAAGTCAGAAAACACATCCAGGCTGGTATCTCACTGGGTCCCATGAAGCCACCGACTCATACAGCCCTAAACCAACCTTGGGCGTCCCCCATGGCACCCGGTTTCCTGGGGTGCTGCTGCCTCACGTGCTCTCCTTGTCCCCATGAATTGAGGCCAGCTGTCTGTCTGTCCTTCCTGTGCCTGGGGAGCCAAGTACGGGCTCGGGGGGCTCTGAGGCGGTGTGGGTGCAGGCTTGATGCTGGATGAGGGCAGGGAGACCGCTGCTAGATCCAGGGGAGGAGCGGGGCTACTGTGCTACCTTTCAGAGTGGCTTTCCCTCCACGCCACCTCTCCATCCCCTTCCGTGGTACCATTCCCTGCCCTCCATTCTGTATCTTAGTGCTTATGGTTCATTGTCCCTCCTCCTCTGGTGGAAAGGAGGCTCCGTGTTAGAGGAAGTGTTCACTGAATGAATGGAGACCTTGGGCGCGGGAGGGGACCCCCACCTGAAAGCCCTCAGCATGGGAAAGCTGGAGGTGGACTAATTAGAAGTAGGGATAGGCAGCTTGTGGGACTGCTGGGAAGAGCAGTTTTGGCTTTCCTTGGTTGTTCCCAAGTTGGAAGTGGGGAACAAATTAGGGAAGCTGGTAGAGACCACAGCCCGCAGTTTGGAGTCGGTGCTGGTTTGGCTGCCCCTGCGGCTTGCAGCTGCTTGCGCATATTTACACGTGGTCTGGCCTCCATCCGTGTCCGTGTACACTCAGCTCTCATGAGCCACAGAGCCCTGGGCTTGCCCTGTGCCCTGCTTCTTTCTTTCTGGGCAGTCTGTGGTGCTGGGGCTCCCAAGGCTGTCCCCACGCCTGCCAGATTCCGCCTCTGCACCTGCTTCCTGATTTGTCCTTCAGAGTCTCCTGCCAGCCCACCGGGCCTTGCCGCGTGTTCTGCTCCCGGCACTGTTTCACGCAGTGCACTTGCCGGTAAACCGGCCGTGGGGCGTGCCTCGGCAGGAACTGCGCCTGCGTACAACCAGCGTGCTCTTTATCACTTGGGTGCCCAGGGGAGTGTGCTGGGTAGGCGAGGCACCATCACTGCTTTTGGGGCCCAGTCTCTCCCTCCTCTCCGAGCTGGCTAATGGGTAGTGAGTGGTTCACATGTATTGGTCCTCCTTGATGGGGAAAGACTGCTGGAGGCGCTGGGGCGGAGCCAGCCTGATAGGTCCTGGAAGTGGGAGGAGTCTCTAAAAGCCGGCGGGCCTGGGCCCTGGGGGACAGAGCAGAGCCGGGCTGCTCCTTAACTACATATCCTGGTGTGCTCAGTGCGGTGGGGGGGTGGGTGCTGTTTCACCAGGTCCTCCACAGAGACCCCCCAGCACAGGTACTCCCCTTGCCCAAAGGCAGCAGGAGGCTAGACCTGCAGCCGCCAAGGTCCTCAGGTTCGACACATCCAGCCCTGACCTGCAGCTGCCCTCCCCTCCGTCCTCACCTCCGGGTCTATACCCTGTGTCTCCCCCACCCCTCATCCCTGCAGCGCCTCCCAGGGCCTCGGGGAGCAGGAATAACCCTCACTCCTCCACTGTCAGGCTGAGCCCCCCAAAGTGGGAGCAATGGCCCAGGTGGGGCACGGACCATTGCAGGTGGCAGGTAGCATCGGGATGGGGAGTAAGTTTATTCCCGGGTCCCTGATCTTTCAGCGCCGCCCCTCCTCCCGCCCCCCATTGGCCGAGGTGGGAGAATCTTCCTGTCCTTGCTAGTACCTTCTTCTTAAAGCAAAGAGAGAGCCGGCGGGGCTCAGAGCCCTGGGCAGGCGGAGATCCAGGCAGAACTTCATAAGGTTCGGTTTCCGCAGGATGTGCTTTTACAGTTTCCTCTATCGGTGACAAGTGATGCTGATTTTCCAGTTATGCTAGTTGACATTCTGCGGAAGCTACATTATTTAGAAGTCGGTTGACTGGGAAAAAAGCATGAATTAAATAGCAATTCGAGTAAACAGAAGACATGACAGGAGCCGGAGTGACGTGTCGGTGACAGAAGTTTGGGATTCACTGCTCTGAGGCAAGACGATTGTCGCCTTCTGGGTCAGGAGCTCCTCCTGTTATGTCTTCTTGGGCTTCTCTTGCCTGGGACCTGGGCTCAGGGGGTTTTGGAAGCCAGAAACAACTCTTTCCATATTAAACAGGTGCATGGCACTTTCTGGGGGCAGCAGGGAGGGGTGCTGACTGCTTTGCTCATATGAACCAGGAGATCCGTGCTGTTGTCCCTATATACAGGGGAGGCAACTGAGGCACGGTGAGGCTAGCCTGGGTTGGGACCCCGGTTGGCTGGCTCCAGAGTCTGTGCTGTGAGCTCGCACCGTGGGGCCGGCTTCCCAGTCCGGGTGCCCAGCAGCTCCATGGCAACGCTGCCATTTTGTCCCCATGTAGCCTTTTCAAATGTGTCTCTGGACAGAGGGTGCTCTGCAGAAAAGCCTCAAGTCTCTTGAGAGTACACCAGGGCTGCAGCATGGAGTGGGGGCCCCCGCATTCTGGGGACTGGGGGAAGGGAATAGTTCTCAGGTGCTTCCGGCCTCGTCCCCTGGTCAGGCAAGCCCACAGCCTTGAGTGGAGGTCATTCTCCTTCCAGGGCAGAGTTCGGGGAGAAATGCCACTAAAGCAGGAGCCGGGTATCCTGGGCTCCCCTCTAGGAGCCTGGGAGCGGCCCCACCTGGCTCCTGAAGGGTCGCGGGAGGGTACAGGGTCTCTAGCCCTTACTTTATCTATCGTGTCCTTCCCAGCCTTGCCAGCTGGGGAGAGGGGGGAGCTCGTGTTCTTGGAACGTTTTCTGCTCCCAGATACCACCCAGGATGTGGGGACAGTAAGTGGGATTTTTGGAGGGGAAATAGAAGGGAGATTCTGGTAACAAAATCACAGAGAGGGGAAGCTCAGAGAAAGCCCAGAAGTCCCCGGGAAGGGAGCTGGGATAGCCTGTCCCTGGTCTCGGGCAGGCTCTAGATCTTCCCCCAGCTCCCGATGGTGGTCTGCCGGCCTTTGCAAGTAGCAGGAGGCTCCTTGCCCACAGAGAGCCCTGGAGGGCTGTGGTCAGTGATGCAAGGACAGCTGACAGCGTGGCGTCAGACCATCCCATGCGCCATGGGACCTCCTGTACTGGTCCAGAGCCTCAAAGCCTAGGCTGCAGGTCCCCTGAAAACAGAGTCCCCAGCCACTGGGGAGGCACATCCGTCTTTTGCATTCGTGGGTCCTTGGCCTAAATCCCCTTCTCCTGGCTGCCTGAACTGTTTCCATCCAGAGTGTCAGCCCCCATCACGGGCCACCTGCTTTACTTCCAGATGAACACACAGCCACACCCCCCACTCCCTTCATCCCTCGGGGCCCTCCCTGCCCACAAACTGGCCTTGGCCCTTGGCCTTGGGGCTGAGGAAGTGTGATGTGCCGAAAGGAAATCAGGTTGTGGATGAGCAATGATCCCTAATGAAATGTGAAACATCCAGGCTGTCAGGCCGCTTCCTCCAGCGCTGGTGACACCACGGTCCTTGTCAGCTTCACCCAGACAGCATGTGACAGCCCAGGGCCCAGAGCAGCCAGCCCGATGTGCTTTCATGCACTGGGTGGACCACACGGCTGGGTCCGGGGGAGGCAGCCTAGTGCTTGCTTCAGGGACCCTGGGTCTGAAACCTTCCAGCGGGACTGCACCCAGGCTGGGGGATCAGGGGGTTTCCCCTGCACCTGCAGGACCTCCCAGGTCCTCCCAAGCAGGGTCAGACACCTCTCTGATGCTCCCGTATCCCTGATCTTTAACATTTATTGCTGCCTTGACGTCGCATCAAACACCTACGGGTGTTAACTTTTACCATGTGCAAGTCATGGTCCAAACGCTCTATGGAGCCTCAAAATGACCCACGAGACAGAAACTACCATTATAATTCCCATTTTACAGAGACAGAAACTGAGACCCAGAGAGGCGACGTCACTGAGCTGGTGAGAGGTAAAGCTGGAAGCAAGCCTGGACAGTCTGGCTCCAGAGCCCTGTGCCCTTGACCGTGGTGCCAGGCTTTCCGTCATGGCCGACCGACTCCTTCTTGTCTGAGCATCTGCTCTACTCACCTTTACAGCCGTACTCATCGGCACAGGACCAGGTCCTCCGTGAAGACTGGTGCTTGAAATGATGGAGGGATGGATGAACGAAGGCCAGCGTCTCCTGTATGTTGCAAGAGTCATGGTGGGATCCTGTGCAGAAACTCGTTCCCATTCTCGAGGTTTAGACATCCCGCCAGGTCTCAGTCTGGGGCTTTCCCTGCCCATCTGTCCCGTGACCTTTATAGCGCGTACACATCCCTTTCTTACTTTGCCTTTTCTTAGCTTCTCAATCCACTTGGATTTGGGGAGGGGGAGAGAGAGACGAGTGCCCTGTCAGCCATCTGGAACCTCACGCCCCACCCCCCCGTGCCCCAAGTGATGCCACTGGGCATGTTCCTTAAATCAGCTGGGGAGGGGCTGAGTGGGTCCCAGCTGCAGCTGGGTTGAGTTGATGAAGAGCCGATCTGGGATTTACCCGCTGCCAGGCGGAGGTGCTGCGTGTTGGGGAGGCTGGGGCGGGGGTGCAGTGAGGAACATGTCCCCAGGCATCTGTCTCTATGGCTTTCCACGCAAAGAGCACATTCTAGCCCGGCCTGGCGGGGACACATGTGCCATCACCCTCCTGCGTCATCCAGCTCCTTGCGCCATTGCCCGATGCGGCAGAGGACAGAAGTCAACGTGACACGGCACTCCGTGATCACGCCTTCAGACGCCCTGTCCCTCTTTTATTCAGCAAACATTGACCAGGGGCCTCTGTGCGCAAACAGGGCTTGGGTGCTGGGGAGGTGAATGTAGATTCTGACTCAAGAAGTCTGGAGTGGGGCTGAGCTATCGCATATCTTTCTTTCTTTCTTTCTTTTTTTCTTTCTTTTTTTAAGAGTTTATTTATTTATTTGACAGAGAGAGAGATAGCATGAGAGGGAACACAAGCAGAGGGAGTAAGAGAGGGAGAAGCAGGCTTCCTGCTGAGGAGGGAGCCCCATGCAGAGCTCAATCCCAGGACCCTGGGATCCTGACCTGAGCTGAAGGCAGATGTTTAATGTCTGCATTTCCACAAGCGCCTGGATGCCCTGATGCTCTTAGTCCGTGGACCACACTCTGAGTAGCGAGTGAAGAGGGAAGCCACAGTTTCCTGCTACACACTTGCTTCTGGGCTGAGGGTGATGTGGGCACCCCACCGGGGTTCTGATGAAGGTGCTGTCTGCCCTACACCCAGTGCCAGAACGGAGCCTTGTTGGTGGGTCCCGACTGCCCAGCATCACACTGGCCCTTCGTGCCACCGCAGAGGGAAAGCACTGGGGTGCGGGTTTGCCTGGGTGGAGCAGCGCCCATCAGCTTCAGAGCTGGGGAAGGGGAGACCACTCTTCAGATCTGCAGGGGGGGGCCCTCAGTCAGAGGGGGTCCTCGGATTTCAGAGTTTATAGTAACGTCCTGGTGAGTGCGGAGACCTGAGTGTGGAGTGAGTACACATGGCGGGGGGTGCCGGAACATTTGCTTATCTCCTGGCAAATGACTGCAGCATTATGGCCACTGCCCTGATGCTTGACTCCTGCAGCTTCATTCCAGGTCAGGGTAGAGGCCCCTGGGCAGTGGCAGACGCTCAGGACCAGGTCAGGTGCGGTCATCCTTGGAAGTAAGCCGGGAGACGCTTCCCCATCCACGGAGCTTCGAGGGCTTTCAAGACAGAAGACTGGCCCCCTGTTAATAGGCTTAAAGGTTAATCCAGCCTGTGACTGAGATAGGCTGGCTCTGCCAGGGGCCAGAGGCCAGGACCCCCAGAAGAGTTGCACATGAACACACCTATTCTGGACTCTGGAGAGACTGCCTAACGCGTCCCCGTGGGGCTGTGTCACGTCAGTTCACCAGCTCACGTTTATGGGACCACGCGGTTCTCACCACCCGCAGCTCAGGCTGGGTCCTGCACCGGGCAAGAGCCTCTCACTGGTTTTCTTCCTCACCCAAGTCCATCTCCACACTGTGGCCGAGAAGATCTTTCAAAACCGGAAAGCTTGCTGTGTTCCCCCCTTCCTGGAGATGCTTGCTCATGCCCCCGGGCCCCAGTCCTCCTGGGGTCTTTCACGCCCTCCACATTCCTCCCTTCTCCACCCCTCCTTCCCAGGCTCAGAAACTTTGCCCATTTCCAGAACACTCATCTCATCTCCCCTGCTCTCTCCTCCGGCGAGGCCCCCATACCGTGAATATCTTCTGCTTTGTCCTGCTGTGTGTCGGGTCCAGCTGACATGGTGTGATCAGACCATGTTGTGACAATGTTTTTACATCGGTGCCCCCCTGGCTGTGCCCCCTTGCTGACTCATCTTGGGTCCCCAGGGCCCAGCCTGGGGCCTGATCCCCAGTAGGCGTTTGATATGCTCTTGGGGAGCCGAAGTGAGGACAAATTCTCCCACCACCTTGAGGATCTGAGGCTGGATAGGCAAGAGGGAAATTGCTAGAAAACAACGTCAGGAACTAAGTGGGATGCCGAAATGTGTGTGTGGGTTTCCTAGGGCTGGGGGGACAAAGTACCACAAAACTACAACAGACGTTTGTTCCATTCACAGCTCTGAAGGCCGAAGTTCAAAATCAAGGTGCCTCTCTGCAGAGCCATGCTCCCTCCAAGGATTCCAGCCGATAATCTTTGGTTTCTGGTGGCTCCTGGCAGTCCTTGGCTGTGACTACAGAACGTCGATTTATGCTTTCGTCCTTATATGCACTCCTTTTCTCCTTGTACGTCTCCTCCGTGTGTCTTTTATAAGGACCCTTGTCATTCATTGGGTTTAGGACCCACCCAGATAACCCCGGGCATTCTCATCAATAGGTCTGGAGATCACGGTGTAGACATCAGGCTGCCCGCATTGGAAAGGGCCAGTGGACAAGGGCGAGGGTTGCAAGGGGACTCTGACAGACTTTCCAGGCCTTACAGTTCCTGCATTGATCAGAGCTCGGCCACGTGCCGGGGAGAATGAGACAGAACCCCTGACTCAAGGCATTCAGCAGCCCGGACCCACTTGAGGAAATAAAGCCCAAGTATGAGACTGTCTGATCAAAATCCTTCCTCCCAGAAAGTGCAAGCTTAGCCTACACCCTCTTCCGCTGTCTCCCCTCCTTCTCCCACAGCCTCCCCAAACCTTGTTAAACCACAGCGGTTTTTAGGGGTGTTTGGGTGGTTCAGTCTATCCTTCAGCTCAGGTCATGATCGGGGTCCTGGGATGGAACCCCACATTGGGAGTGGGGGGGAGGTCCCTGCTCAGCAGGCAGACTGCTTCTCCCTCTCTCTCTGTGCCTCCCTCCCACTCATTCTTTCTCTCTCTCAAATAAATAAATAAAATCTTTTTTAAAAAATCAAACCAAAAAACCCAACCCATAGCAGTTTATGGAACAACAATTCAAGTGGGCAGAGGAAGGAAGAAAAGCCCTCCCTTGTGTAAACTGAGGCAAGATGCCAGAGAACAAAGCCACATTATTTTCAATCGAGGGAGGGTAACATCAGTATCAAAACCTGCAAGGAAGGGAGGGGGAGGGGCAGAAGAATCACAGTCCAGCGTCCCGTGTAAAGATTCGTGAAAAACTCTAAGGAAGGGGCTCCTGGGTGGCTCAGTGGGTTAAGCCTCTGCCTTCAGCTCAGGTCATGATCTCAGGGTCCTGGGATCGAGCCCCACATGGGGCTCCCTGCTCAGCAGGGAGCCTGCTTCCCCCTCTCTATCTGCCTGCCTCTCTGCCTACTTGTGATCTCTGTCAAATAAATAAATAAAATCTTAAAAAAAAAAAAAACCTCTAAAGAAAACATTAACAAGCAGAATCCAGCAGCGCATTAAAGGAATAGCACAACTTGTCTCAGCATGTTCCCTCCTGGAATGAAAGGGTGGTTCGCCGTATTTTGGAAAATTCATTAATATGATTCAGGGAAGTCCATGAAGGTAATTCATCATATTCTTGAGTTTAATAAGAAGAGTCATACCGTGAACTTCATACGTGCTGCAAAGGCATGTGGTAGACTCAACAACCATTTTTTAAAGATTTTATTTATTTTTTTTTAAGTTTTACTAATTTAAATAATCTCTCCACCTAATGAGGGACTGGAACTCGTAACCGCTGGCATCAAGAGTCACATTTTCTACCGATCGAGTCAGCCAGGTGCCTCCTGGTCTGTCTTTTTCAAACAAGAATGGTTGTTGGGGCACCTGGGTGACTCAGTGGGTTAAAACCTCTGCCTTCGGCTCAGGTCACGATCCCAGGGTCCTGGGATCACGACCGCATCAGGCTCTCTGCTCAGTGGGGAGCCTGTTTCCCTTCCTCTCTCTCTGCCTGCCTCTCTGCCTACTTGTGACTTCTGTCTGTCAAATAAATAAAAATCTTAAAAAAAAAAAAAAAAAAAGAATGGTTGTTGAGGGGCACCTGGTTGGCTCCATCAGTAGAGCCTGTGACTCTTGATTTCAGGGTTGTGAGTTCAAGCCTTGCACTGGGCAGAGAGATTACTTAAAATAAAATCTTTTTAAAATTTTTTATTTATTTATTTGGGGGAGGGTTTAGAGGTAGAGAGAAAGAGAGCCTTAAGCAGACTCCACATTGAGCGTGAGCCTGACATGGGGCTTGATCTCATAACCCTAAGATCATGACCCCAGCCCAAACCCAGAGTCAGCTGCTTAACTGACTGTACCACACAGGAGCCCCATAAATAAAATCTTTTAAAAAGAAAACCATAGAAGAATTCCTTTATCACCATGAAATGGAGAGGCCGTTTTAATAAAGTCAAATAAGAAAAGATTGAAAATTTGATGGCAAAAAAGAAATTTTACCAAAAAAAAAAAAATACAGCACAGTAACAAAATCGAAAAACAGACTGGAAAAAATACTGGCAACTCTCACCACAGGCCAAGAGCCAACCTTCCTGATACCTAAGGACTTATAGAAATTGTATGGAAACCACAAACTGCAATCAAAAAGTTGTAATGGATGTGAAGAAGCAGTTCATAAAAAAAGAAATGCAAATACATCTTAAAATATATTAAAAGTTGCTCAACCTCACTCATAAAAAAAAAGGGGGCAAAAGTCAGACTAATTAACAAGACACTCTGGAACTTGGCGCCTATGATCTGAGGCTGCCTGTGTCTCTCCCCTGCGCCCCTGGGCGCGCTCCACCTGGGAACCCTTGGACCCCCAGGATGCCCAGGCCAGAATGCCCCAGGGGCTGGGAATTCTGCAGTCCCGGGTATGACCAGCAGGTGGCGGCACAGCTGCACCAAGCCCTGCCCCCAAGCAGCCCCAGAAAAATCAAAAACCCAAATTTAAAAAATTCCTTGGCCTGAGAACCCACAGTCAGTTGGAGATTCCGGGAGCCTTCTGGCAAATCTGGGAGGTTTGACCTTCTGCTGTAAGCAAAGCCTAGGGGCGTCCATGACAAGCAAAGGGCAGGGGAGAAGAGAACATTTTTTACGCATATAGAAGAAGGAGATAGAGACCAGAATTCCAATTTTCCAAGTGAGGCCAGGGTGGGTCCCAGCCACCAGAATCACCTGGGGGCTTATTTGTAAATGAAAATTCTGGGGCCTCCCTTTGTGGAATGCCAGCACTCCTGTGGTTTCTGACCCCTGCTCAGGTTTGAGCCAGGCTGCCACCAACATGGGAACACCTCCTGGCATGGGCCAGAAATCAGGGGCCGGAGATGGGAGGCCTCAAAGTCACTGCCCCCCGGGGGCCAGGCCTTCCCTTGTGAAGATGCTATTTGCAAAAACATGGCATAAAGCCCAGTTCTTTCCATTTGAGATTCAGCCTTCGGGCTTCTGGACTAGGGCTGTGCCTAATCGGCCCCTCGCTCATGGCCTCCTGCTCTAATTTGGTTTGGTTTTCTCTACACCTCTCTCTATTCGCTATTTTAAAATTCACAAGGAGAGGCGCCTGGGTGGCTCAGTGGGTTAAGCGTCTGCCTTAGGCTTGAGTCATGATCTCAGGGTCCTGGGATCAAGTCCCATGTTGGGCTCCCCACCCAGCAGGGAGTCTGCTTCTTTCTCTCTCTCATAAACAAATAAGTAGAAATCAATAAAATAATATAACCTTAAAACTAAAGAAAATCTTAAATAAAATAAAACCATAAACAAATTAAGTAAATAAATAAAATCTTAAGAAATAAAATGAAATTCATAATGAATTCTTGCCCACAGAGCCAGCTTTGAAATCCAGGCCCAGACCCCACCCCTTGCTCCTCGGCCCCCTGGCTGGGTGTCACAGTGGCCGGATTCTCCAAGCCTCTGGGAAGTTCAGGGTCCAGATGCCTACCCGTACCTCACCCACACTTCCAGCACTTGTCAGACTTCTCTCCAGAACTGACTCAGCCCACTCTTCTCCTAGCCTGGGAGATGACTGCCGGCTCCCTGGCTGGCCCTAAGTCTGATGGCAATCCTGAACTCCAGCCTTTTGCTGGGATCTGGTCCATGACGGGCCAGAGGCCACATGGCAGCCGGCCAGGGGCCTCAGAGAGAGAGCTCTGGCTTTGGTGTCTTGTTCTAATCCCCACGCTGCTGTGTTACCTGGGGCAAGCTGCCTACCTTCTCTGAGCCTCAGTTTCCGTGTCTGGAGGAATTCGCACCAAGGGCTCGAGGGCTGCTATGAGGAGAGAAGGAGAGGGTCCGGACTGCACGGGCAGCCCAGAGCTGGACACAGCAAGCCCCCAGTGCCAGGAGCAGCTGCTACGAAGAGGCTCAGTCTAGGTGGCTGGCTTCACCCAGGGTGCAGGGTGACGGGGCTGCCTTCATCCCTCCTCAAGCCAGGCTGGGCTAGAGTTAGACCCTGGGTCAGGGAGGTATGGCTTCACTCACTTTCCTGGTCTGCACACCTGCTCAGCGCCAGGCCCAAGAGGGGCTTCAAATGGATGTCAAGGGATCACAGCCCTGCTTTCCACCTGGGAGAGCTTCTAGTCTAATAAACGCAACCTGGTACCTGGAAATAGAAGCTTCCCAAAATAGTGAGTCTGCAAGCTGGTCTCCCGGGCTGCCTGGCCGGAGGCGCGCAGTAAGGAGGGAATGAGCCCAGGCCTGGGTCCTCCTGGTGCTGGGATCCCACCTGCTTCCCTGCAGCCTGCGGGGGTGGGGGCAGCTACGGAGGACCCTGCCCAGTCCCCCACCCCTGTGCTGTAGCCAAATGGCCTGAATCTTCGTCCAGCACGGCTGAAACTCAAACCAACTGTTTCCTGATTTAAAGAGCCACAGGAGAGGGACCTGAAAATTTCGTTTAGGAATGTGCGCAGGCCCCCAGCAGAGAGCTGCCAAAGCCTCCCTCAGTAGCTGCACCTGACTTTCCTGCCTGGGAGCTCACGGTGAAATTGAACTTTAACCAAGGTCACTGCCGGGTGCCACTTCCTCCACGACTGGAGCGCAGTAACATCACAGCTCAGTGCATCCTTTTTTTTTTTTCTTTTTTCCACACCTGCTTGATCTTTTACTCTTGGTGCTGGTGAACCAGAGCGCCTCGGAGGCCCCAGGCAGCCTGGGGACGGTGAGCTTTGTCCCTGATGTCCCCTCTCCAGAGGGGTGGGGCACCCAAGCGTCATTCCCTGAAACAGGGTAAGGGGGAGTTTCTTCAAAGCATCTGGGGCGTCTCAGGACTGACTTGACTAACCGGTTGCGAGCCGGCTCTCCCAACCAGCTGCAGGCTAGCGAGGCCCGATTGCAAGGGTCCCGGCAGCTGCTAGAGGGTCGGATACTCGCGGGCTCCCTGACCTCTGGGACAGCTGCCCTGGCCACCTGCGGCTCTGCCCATGGCCTTCGCCGAGCTCCTGGAGCGAGCAGGGGGAGTGGGCCTCTTCCAGGCCCTGCAAGTTCTCACTCTCCTCCTTCCCTCCATCTTGGTGCCCTCGCAAATGCTCATAGAGAACTTCCTGGCCGCCGTCCCAGGCCACCGCTGCTGGGTCCGCATGCTGGACAATAGCTCCGAGGCCCCCGCAAACCTCAGCTCTAAGGACCTCCTGACCGTCTCCATCCCACCGGGCCTCCACCGTGAGCCACACCAGTGTCGCCGCTTCCGCCAACCACAGTGGCAGCTCCTGGACCCCAACGCCACGGCCACCAACTGGAGCGAGGCTGCCACGGAGCTGTGCGTGGACGGCTGGGTCTACGACCGCAGCACCTTCACCTCCACCATCGTGTCGGAAGTAAGGGCCTCCCCCCTGCCGACCCCACGGCTCTCTGACCCGGCTTCCCAGGGATGGCCGCCCACCCATGCCTGGAAGTTCCCAGCAGTGGTACTGAATTAGAGGCGACTTGCTCAACACATGCTGGCCCGGACCCTGATCCGAGGCCCGAGTTCCAGGATAAGCAGGAAGACTTAGAGGAATTTTAGAATTGGTCACCATTTAACCCTGCAGGAAAGGAACAGTGACAGGCACTGTTCTAGAGGCTCTTCCCCCTAGTCTCACTCCGAGCTCACGAGCAGGGGGCCTTGTGTGCGTCTGGGAAGGAACAAAGAGAAGCAGAGTGAGGGAGATAAGTTGGCCAGGACACACAGCTCACACACTCCAGCAGCGGCCTCAGCCCAGACAGACCATCAGGGGCCAGAAGCTGGGTCTCCATCACGGCCTGTCCTGCGGCTACCCAGGAGGAAAGCAGGTCCGGGGAGCAGGGCTGAGAGGCAAGTGGGGAAGGCCTCTCTGGAGGGGAGACTTGGATGAGACAAGGATGGTGCAGAGAGAGCCCAGTGGGGACAAGAGTCCAGGTCTGGGGTGCAGAAGGAGGTCCATTGTGTCTGGGCACAAGGAGTTAGGGGCCAGGCCACAATGCAAGGATCTGCTTGGCATTTTCCAGTGATCACTTTGCCCTGTGGGGACAGGGGGCTCCTGCTTCAGTGGCCCCGGCTAGAGAGGCCGAAACAGAGCGAAGCCATCAGGTTTTGGTGGAGGACTGCGTAGTGGGGCGTGTTGGGGCCATGGATGCGCGGACCCCGGCAGGAGCACTCAGAAATTACAGTCGCATGTACTTAGCCCTCTCTGCTCATCCCAGCGGCCCTGCCCCTGCGAGGGAAGCAGCTGCACCGCCCCCCTTCTGCATGAGAAACCGGGCTCAGCAGGTGCAGAAAACCCCGGGCTCCCCCAGCCAGCCGCAGGGTTAGAACTGCAGCCTGTGGTTCAGCCACCACGCTCCACTGCCCACCCCTGCGCACCCAGAGCGGCTGAGTCACGTGCGTGCCGTGCAGCTGTCTGGGAGGAGAGAGCGGAGCCCCCCAACCCCAGCACACCCAGTCCCGTCTCTAACGCCTGGCTCGAGGGACACCACCCCCAGGACCTAGGCTGACCAGGTGCTCCTGGCTGGGAACTCCCAACCTGGGTCTCCCTCTGCCGCCCAGGCCCCACTGTTCTGTGTCCCCTGAGCCCAGCTGCTGTGCCCTCCTTCTCTTCCAGTGGGACCTAGTATGTGATAACCAGGGCCTGAAGCCCATGGGCCAGTCCATCTACATGGCTGGGGTCCTGCTGGGGTCCATCTCTTGGGGCTTCCTCTCTGACCGGTGAGTACCTTCACTCCCCGCCGGCTTCTCCTTGACAGAATGAGCTCCACGGGGACAGAAGTACAGAAATGGACCATGAACATCCACATTCCTTGAGAGATGGGGCTCTCCGGGTCTAGACGAGAGTCCCAGGTCCCCAGGGAGCAGCCAAGAATGGCCAAGAATCCCATGCCAGATTAAGCTACATTGTGCGTGATCCCCTCAAACACCACACTCTCTCCTTTGGAGACACCAACCTTCCTAGGTACTCATTCTGTGCCGGGCGCTGCACAGCTCCCTCTTCCTCCTCCTCCTCCTTCTTCTAAAGGTTTTATTTATTTATTTCAGAGAGAGAGAGCGAGAGAGCGAGCGTGCACATGTGCGTGAGCTTGAGTGGGGGTGGGGGGTGAAGGGCAGAGAGAGAGGGAGAAGCAGGCTCCAGGGCGCCTATGCTGAGCAGGGAGCTGGATGCGGGACTCAATCTCAGGACCCGGGATCATGACCTGAGCTGAAGGCAGACCCCTGACCTACAGAGCCACCCAGGTGCCCCCAGGACCTAGCCCCGTCCCTTCTCTTGGCCACTGCCCCCACCCCCACCCCGACTTGAGGTTCCAGGTGGAGGAGCATTTGCCTCACATTTGCTAGGGCCAACGCTGGCCTCGTGACCCCCACCGCCAGCCCAACCCCTCGGCACCGGACTCCATCTGGGAACCCCCCCCCCCCCCCGCCCATGGCACACCCCTAACCATGGGAGCCAGCCCTGGTCTCCTGCCCGCCACTGCAGATCCAGCCCCAGGCCCCTCTTCTCCATACCTTCCCCTTGCCCAAGCCACCTGCCTCTCTGGCCTGGGGCAGGCCCTGGCCCCCTTGAGGGTCTCTTTCCTCCATTCGGAGTGACTTTGCGAAACCCTCTATGTGGATCTGGTTGATGCCAGCCTGAGGTCCTCCAGGGCCATCGCACTGAGGACAGTTCCTGCTCCCCACCCCCTCCACCTCTGCTCGGCCCTTGGCTTCTCCCCCACACCCATGCAGGCCCTTACTGGGGCGCCCTGGACATCCTGGCTGCAGAGCTTGGAGGGGGCCCATGGTCAGTGGCTGGTGGCTGAGCCTCATTCTGAAGGTTGTTCCCCTGGTCTCTTTGTGCCCGGTGCGCAGACCTCAGCCCTAGGCAGCCTTTTCCCACCACAGGCAGGAGGCCCCACCAGGGGCCTCGGGACCCCCGCCCTGTCCTCCGGCACCATGAGTCCCCTAATCGTGCCTTCTGTCCTTGCTCGCTGCACCTACTCTAACAGTGCTCACTCACTGGTCAATCGGGGGCGTCCCCCGGGGACATAGCTCCCAGAAGGCAGGGGCACGGCATCCCCAGGTCCCCAGCGTCCAGCACATGGCAGGCACCCAATCCTTATTCAGTGAACACACGAACAGCTTCCCGCCTTTGCCACACCCTGTGGGCTCTGGGTCTGGCCCGTGGGTTCCCTCCCCACCTTTCTTTCCCTGGTTCCCTAGAAGGCGGGTGTGCTGCTTCCCATGTCTCCTCTTCCTGTTCTGGGGACCTGGCTCTGTCCGAGGGTCTGTTGTGGGTTAATCACATGAAGGACATCAATCACAGACAGACCTTGGGCCGGGCGGGGCGTGGTGTGGGCTCCTCCTGTTGAGGCTCTGCTACCATCATCATCATCGGTGGGCCTTATTTAATCCTGAGCATGGTGGGGGGCCCGAGCAGCAGGGAAGGACGTGGTCCAGGTGGCACTTTCAGAGGACAGCTGCCATGCAGCTCTGGCTCCTTCCCCTGGGGCTGTCCATGCTGGAAGCCAAATCACCATCAGTCTGCAGCCTACCCAGGGAGCCTGGCGTCGGGGCCCGGTGTCGGCATCCAGCCCTCGCCCTGGGTCTGGGCCACATGTCCTTGTTCCTGGGCAGTGCTCAGACAGGCAGGCCAACCATCGCCCGAATCTCTCCCATTGGACCGACGCATGCTTTGGCCAAGGGCAGGCCATGGTTCGGGCTAAGCCAGCCTTGGGGCTGGAGCAGCACGGTGGGTATGCTGGTAGATGTCCGAGGGCCCGACACGGGTGGTCTCACGGGAGCTCTGGTCCGTGTGCTGGCCGGTTTGCCCAAGGCCACGTGCGCTCCACCCCCGGGCGCGCCGCCTCCTTGCTCGGCATCACGGTTTTCACGGCTCTGTAAGGCCGTCATCACACACCCCCCCCCATTGCACAGACAGGGGAACTGTGGCTCGGAGACACTGAGTCCTGTGCCCAAGGTCACCCAGGCAGGACATAGCTGGGCTCAAAACCCAGGCTTCTGATGCCTAGAGCCCATCTTTGTTTGGTTTTTATTTAAATTCCATTTGGTTAACTATGAGTCTCAGGTATACAAAACAGTGATTCAATCAAAGCCCGTTCTTTTTTTTTTTTTTTTTTTTAAGATTTTATTTATTTATTTGAGGGGCGCCTGAGCGGCTCAGTGGGTTACTCCCCTGCCTTCAGCTCAAGTCATGATCTCAGGGTCCTGGGATTGAGCCCTACATTGGGCTCTCTGCTCAGCAGGGAGCTTGCTTCCCCCTCTCTCTCTCTGCCTGCTTCTCTGCCTACTTGTGATCTCCCTCTCTGTCAAATAAATAAAAAAATAAAATCTTAAAAAAAAAAAAGATTTGGGGCACCTGAGTGGCTCAGTGGGTTAAAGCCTCTGCCTTCAGCTCAGGTCATGATCCCGGGGTCCTAGGATCAAGCCCTGCATCGGGCTCTCTGCTCAGTGGGGAGCCTGCTTCTGCCTCTCTCTCTGCCTGCCTCTCTGCCTACTTGTGATCTGTCAAATAAATAAATTTTCTTAAAAATTATTTATTTATTTGAGAGAGAGAGTGAGTGAGTCAGAGAGAGAGCACAAGCCAGGGAGAGAGGGAGAGAGAGAAGGAGACTCCCACGGAGCAGGGAGCCCGATGCGGGGCTCGATCCCAGGACGCTGAGATCATGACCTGAGCTGAAGGCAGATACTTAACCGACTGAGCCACCCGGGTGCCCAGAGCCCATACTTCACCCTGAGGTGATGTTGGCCCTGAAATCCAAGCATTTGCCATTTTTATAACAGGCAGACTCGGAGTCTGCTCCTGGGAGATCCGCGGTGGGGAACAGGTGCTGTCCGTACCGAGGGGCCCCCACAGGTGCCCCACCCTCTCGAACCCTCCTTTCCTTTGAAGCACCTACCCCCAGGCCCAAGTCCCCAGCACCCCTCTCCAGGCCCCCACGGTGCTTGTGTTCCAATCCAGGTTCGGGAGGAAGCCGGTGCTGAGCTGGTGCTGCCTGCAGGTGGCTTTGGCCAACACTGGCACCATCTTCGCTTCCAATTTCCTCATCTACTGTGGCCTCCGGTTCCTGAGCGCTTTTGGAGCGGCCGGCATCATCATGATCCCGGCGACGCTCAGTGAGTCCCTCCCTCGGCAATACGTGCCATGATGGGGGAGGGGGAGGGGACAGGGACCGAGACCACCAAGTGGGCCTTACCTGCCTGTCTGCATCACGTTTCAGTGGTGGAGTGGACCACAACCCGCAGGAGGGCCGTCACCGTAACAGTGCTGGGGTGCTCCTATAGCCTGGGCCAGATGGCCCTGGGGGCCTTGGCCTTCACCTTGCGGGACTGGCGGGCTCTCCAGACAGCCGTATCGATGCCTTTCTTTGCCGTCTTCCTGATCTCCTGGTTGGTACAGTGTGAGACCTTTGCCCTTGGGGAAGACGTCACTCACTAGGAGGGAGACCGGGAGGGCCAGAGTGCCCCTCAACCCCACCGCCCTGACCGGGCATGGATCCAAGGGGCTGAGAGCCACGGAGGACAAGGATGTGTGCGGTGCCCCTGCTCAGGAGAAACATCTCAGGGTTCAGAGTTCCGGGGTGGGCATTTTAGCCCGAGGTATGAGGCTCCCATCCGGCCAGCCGGCCCCCAGGTCTTCCCTTTCTCAGCCCCAGCTGCCCCCGCCGGCCAGACCCCTTCCTTCGCGTCACTGGCCCGACCGCCTGCAGGTACCTGGGTCAGTGCGGACTGGCGTTGGGTATGGAAAGAGACAATTACTACGGTTATTTGCCGTAGCATGCCCTGAGATCTGGAAACACGTGCTTGGGTGAGGGAGAGGGAAACAGACACAAACTCATGACCTCAACCGTTCTGTCGTGTTTGTGCACCTGGGCTGAGTACACCTGCACCCCGTAAGTCTGCTGTGCGGTACGGAGAGTAGCAAGGACTCATTCATTCCTTCTCCAGCATTTACTGCCCCGTGCCAGACGCAGTTTTAGGTCATGGGGACACATCAGCAAAGAAAACAGATCAAAAGCCACTGACTACTCTCTCTCTCTCTCTGCCTCTCTGCCTACCTGTGATCTCTGTCTGTCAAGTAAATAAATAAAATCTTTAAAAAAAAAAAAAAAAAAAAAAAAAAAAAAAAGCCACTGACTACGCAGAGTTTTAGCACAGCAACAGAATCAGTGAGCAAGGTGGAGGACATCCCATAAACACACTTAATCGGCCCTTCTGGTCACCTGTGTGGGGTGCATTCCAGATGCTGTTGGTCATACCAGATGTGTGTTCACTTCTTCTCACGAGGAAGGTGATACAATGACCGCCATTTTCAGGTGAGGGACTGAGGCCCAGAGAGGTTCAGTGACTTGCCCCAGGCCACACAGCTGGTAAGCACCAGAGGCAGGATTTGAACCCAGGCAGGCTGGCTCTTTGAACCACTGCACTTCCCTGCAAACAGGGCTGAGCCCTCCAGGCTGGGTAAACGCCAGACCTTTTCACCCAGGAGATGACTCTCCCTGCCGTTTCCCTGAGGCTGGGAGGAAGCAGGCTACTTTTATAGAACCACTCAGTTCTGGCTGGGGATGTAGTACACTGTGCACTGTCACAGAAACGGGCTCCGCATCGCCATAGACCCAGGCAGCCCGTGCACTGGCCACACGTGAGTCCCTGACTGCTGGGAAGCCAGATGGGGTGGCACAGGGCAGCCAGGCATGGGGACCTAGCTTTTCTCTGGAGCCGTGGGGGCCTGCCAGTCTCCTGCCCTGGCACCAGCAGTGCCGAGGGGACAGCAGCTGGCTGCCATTTCTCTCCCGCTGCTGCTGGGGGAGCGGCTGCCCGCATCCCCCTCCCAACCTGGCGAGGAGGGCCCAGGATCCTGGAAGAGTGCAGGGGCCCAGGTAAGCATGTGGGTCTTTACCAGGTGGCTGCCGGAGTCTGCCCGCTGGCTGATTATCACGGGCAAACCAGAACGAGCACTCCAGGAGCTCAGAAAAGTGGCCAGGATAAACGGCCACAAGGAAGCTACCAAGTCACTGACCGTCGAGGTGAGAGCCCCTGTTTGTGACATGTGGGACATAGCAGGGAGACAACAGCCACAGATGCCTTATCGCCGCCAACTTCAACACTGCCCACTCTGGCGACAGAAGTGACACTCTTCCCCCAGCTGGCTTGTCAGGGGCTTTCAACCACGTGCATTGCATAGTGACCTCACGGGGCTTCTCGGTGTTTTGGGGGGAAACTGGATGTGCTGCTTGGGTGGCGATTCTTTCAAGAAGCAGGTGTGGGAGGATGTGCAGTAGAAACAAGAAAACTCAGTCTGGGGTTGGGAGGATCAGGGAAGGCTTCCAGGAGGAGGTGAGCTGACCAAGAGTGAACTGAACACAGGGTGGGGCCCAGAGGTGCAGGAAGAATCTGAATGGGCACTTGTGTACAGTGAGGAGCCCGTGTGGCTGGGGTACGAGGCAGACCCTGGTGCAAGCCATGAGGGGCAAGGCGGGTGGTCGGGTTTGCCTAGGAGCTGCCGAGGGTAGCACGTAGCCCGCAGCTAAGAGAGTCAGAGCTGGGACACAAGACTGACTCCCTGTGTGCAGAAGGGAGCTCTGCCAGGGGTGGGAGGCCAGCTGCAGTGGGGGGCCAGAGAGATCTTTCTTTCTTTCTTTTTTTAATTTACTTGAGAGGCAGACTTCACAAGTAGGCTGAGAGGCAGGCAGAAAGAGGAGGAAGCAGGCTCCCCGCTGAGCAGAGAGCCTGATATGGGGCTCGATCCCAGGGTCCTGGGATCATGACCTGAGCCAAAGGCAGATCTCCCACAGAGAGAGATCTTTCTGTTTCCGTGTCCCTGCTCCCACCCCCAGGCTTTCCAGTTTCCAGGCTGGGCTCCTCCCATCACTCTGCCCACCTGGGCACCATTCCCTGGCCTGGGGGCAGGGCAGGGCCAATGTCCGCCCCCCCCCCCCCCCGTGTCCTGTTCTCACCACAGGTGCTCACGGCCAGCATGGAGGAGGAGGTGGCTTCTGTGAAGGCCCGCAGGTCAGTGCTGGACCTGTTTCTCGTGCCCACGCTCCGCTGGAGAAGCTGCTGTATGTTCCTGGTGAGGTATGCGCCCTGGTCATCCCTCCCAGGGCCAGGGCTGAGTGGGGAGCCTGGCGGCATCCGTGGGGCCACCTGATGGTCAGTGGAGGCCGGTGGCCAGGGCCATGTAAGTGGTCACCCCAGGCAGAACGAAAGACATAGAAGTTTATTGAATTCGCTGCAAGGGAGCGGCAGGCAGGACAGCAGAGGAGACACTGAGTGCCAGGTGGCAGTGGTACGGGTGGCGGGGTTGGGGAGGGTACGGGACTGTAGTTATGGGGGAGGGGAAGAGGTAGGGAACGAGTGGAATGTTCCTTTCTTGCTAACAGTGCCCAGTTGCAAGCAGCCAACAGGTCAGCGAGTGGCTGTTTTGAGGTGGGTCCCAATGGATCTGTTTGCTTTCATCCGGGTGGTCTTGCTGTTGGCCCTTGTGCTTTCCTGGGGCTTCAATTGCTCAAGTTTGTCGCTTAAAAAACGGCCTAGGTCGTTTCCAGGGTGGGGATGGGGGACAGCTCCTGCACGGCCTCCTCGAGAAACACCTTTCTGTTCCGGGGAGGCAGCTCCCCCAGGAGGCAGGAGTCCCAGCCAGCACTGGGGAGGGGCTATGGGGGCTCCTTTGGGAAACCAGTTGAAGGGCAGGGACAGGGGCACGGTGAAGCCCAGACTGGAGGTGAGTCTATGTCCCTAGAGCTTGGGGAACCCAAGTTCACTACACCCCCCACCCTTGGGACAGCAGGGCCCAGCCGGGCAGGTAACTCACCCAAGATGACAGAACAGTCATTTGAACCTCGGCTGAGCCCCCTCCTTGCCCACTGCAGCACCCCCAGGTCCCACATTGAGCACGGACTCCCCAGCAGGCCCCTTCTTAGCACCCCGACAGGCACCTGGGAGCAGGAGAAGGCTCCTAATAAAACAAATTCAGTTCAAGGGACTTGCAGGGACCATACTGACAAGTGAGGGTCAGGTCTGATGGAGACAGGATCTTGAAACTAAAGATCAGGAAAACGTTTTATTTTCTGCTATATTTAACCACATATGGATTCCAATGGCAAATATTTGCTACACCTTAGAGAATGGATCAAATGCTTTTTATTTTTTTTGCCCTGGCTTACGTTTTTTCTGACAAATGAAAAGGAGTGCTTGGTGCCCGGAAAGTGGAGGGGGCCATTCTTTCAAAACCTTCAAGGCTTCCTCAGCTCTCCCAGGAGCTCCTCTGCATCCTTTGTTATTCAGATCACAGGCTGGGAAGCTGCTAACCTGGTGGGTTTCTGGGCTTCTACCATTAACCCCTTTGGCTGCTTTGAGTGGAGCTGAGCCCCTCCCCCACGGGGCTTCCACAAACTTCGAGAAAAGCCAGGGACTGCAGCTTTAGTCTACAGCTGGTATCTTGCTGTCCGGCTGAGTGCTACACTCCGGGGTGTGGCCCAAGGGGAGTGTCCATGAAGCCAGGCTGGGGACTGATTTGAAAAGTGGTAGCAAATAATTTCACAACATGGCCATCACTGGACCCAGATTTAATCTCCAAACTGCGGAAATCCCGCTACTCTAGGTTCAGCTTTGGTTACTGGGGAGCCTGGGGGGTCTGTGGCAGGGCAGTCTGCCCCGTGTCCACTCTCTACCCCTCCCCCCTGCCCACCTTCCTGCCAGCAGACTTGGGGTGCAGGTCAGTAAGCAGGAAGTTCATTGCAGGGGGCTCTTGGGATCCCTTCCTGTGGATGGGTGGGGAGGCTAGGGCAGGGCAGGGGAGCTGAGGAGAGAAGCAAGCAGATGGGGCAGGGGAGCTGTCCCAGGGGTACGGGCACTGCAGCACCCCCCACAAGCCCATGGAGGGCTCAAGGAGCAGGGGTGATCCTTTTGAGCCGTCCCTCTGGCCTATGTCATGGGATGATCTCCCCAGCTAAGAGGTACATTCCCAGAGACTGGGAAAGTATCTTTCTTTTGGGACAACACAGCCCACATCATTCTACGATGAACCCATCTTTCAGGATAAAGAAACTGGTATCCAGGGAAGGGCAGAGACTCGCCCAGGTTCATGACCACTAGAGCTGCGCCAGGTAATGGTTCTGGCCGCGACTGGAAGCAAAGCCAGAGAATGCTAGAGCCAGACTTGGAGCTCGGCTTGACCCACAGAGCCTCATCAGCCTGGAGAGTTATGTGTCCCCGCTGGCTGGTGGTCGACTGGTGGCCAGGAGCCTGAGAGGTGACTGCCTAAGGCAGAATGAATGAAGCCTACCCTGTCTCTCCTGGGTCAGTCCCACTCTCGAGAGACTGTCCGACATCCAAAAGGCTTTGTGGGGTCCGGTAGTGACCTGCTCAGGACAGCCTGTGTCCCTGGGGACAGCCCAGGTGTGTGCCCTCTCCTTCGTGTGGCAGGGATCTGATTTCTGGCTTTGCCCTGCAGTTTCTCCCAAATGATCTCCTATTACGGGCTGGTCCTCAACCTGCAAAACCTGGGGAGTGACATCTTCCTCCTCCAGGTCCTCTTTGGAGCTGTGGACTTACTGGGCCGGGCCACCACCACTTTCCTGCTCAGCTTCCTGGGTCACCGCATGACGCTGGCCAGCTTCCAGGCCATGGCTGGCCTCTCCATCCTGGCCAACATCTTCGTCCCACAAGGTGAGGCAGGGCGGGGTCGACCTGAGGGGGCTGAGCGGCTGAGAGCCTGGTGTACTGGCCTCCTGGGGTCCTTCCCCTCTCCTACCACCTAGCCCAGCACCCCTGCAGCCCTGTGTGCAAGCTGCGCCCAAGCCTACACCTGCCACATCACCTCAGGCTTCGAATCCCCCCATCGGTCCCCCACCAACCCCCTAAGGCGACCGAGGTCCAGAGAGGTGAAGCCTCAGGTGTCTCAGCCAGCCAGTGACCAGTCCAGGGCTGGGACCAGACTTCAAGCCCGAGGCTGGTCCCAAGGTGGGAGGAGGGGCTGGGGAAGCTGCTGGACGCTCTAGGTTGCTTGAAGTGAGGCAGGAACACCAAGCCTGGGAAGCTGGGGTGTGCAGATTGCTGGCGAGGGCCCCTGGGCCCCTGTCTTACTCTTTTCTTTCTGAATGAAGCTCTAATGCCCCGAAAACCCTCTCAGTCTCCATTTATGGCTCAAAGCAGGGCGGCGGGTCGAAGGGCGGGGATCCCAAGTTCTGGGCCAAGAGCCAAACGGGGAGGGAGGCAGAGGGACCACCTCCCATACAAGGCAGTGCTTGGGGAAAATTTGCCACGACAGGTGTGTGACAGTTCAGGAGACTCGTCATTACAATGTGTGGGAGGGAAAGCTAAGGCGAGGCTTGGCTTTCTAGCTGGGGCTCCCCACGAAAGCCAACGGCGGGACCAGCGTTCCCACGAGCAGACCAAGGGCAGTGCGGAGGACCTGTCATGACCCTCTCCTTCACAGAAGAGCCATACCCAGGTCCCAAAGAGACTTGCCCCAGGGACACTGGAGGGAGAAGTTCCGAGAGCCAACCTTGCCTGCCCCAGGCTCGCCCACCCCAGGCTGGGCTGGGTTCTGGCCCTGCCCCCCCCCCTCCAGCCCCCCAACTGTGATGTCATTCTGCACCCACATCCCTGTCCACCCTGGGCAGCCTGGCACCAAGTCAGCACCGTGGGGCCCCTGGGCACAGTCAAGGGCAGGGGCGCTCCGGGCTGACTGGGGACCCCGCAGGCAGACCCCACCGTCCCCATCTTCCTCTGCCCAGATTTGCAGACCGTGCGCGTGGTCTTCGCCGTGCTGGGAAAGGGATGCTTTGGCATAAGCTTAACCTCCATCAGTGTCTACAAGCCCGAGCTCTACCCAACTACACTGCGGTAGGCTGAGCGGCGCACTGCACCCGGGAGGGGCGGCCAGACCCCGGGGTGCATGAGAAAAGGGTGTCCCTGGAAAGGCCAGCAGGGGAAGGGCAGAGAGGGGCTGGGCATCCAGGAACAGCACAGCAGACCAGGGAGAATGGGGTGGGTCCTTGAGAGTCCGTGAAGGACTCTGGATTGGATGTTCTCGGAAGCAGAGGGTGGGAAAATCTAGGAGGGCTCCGTGGAGGAGGTAGTGTCAGGAGACTCTCAAGAGTAGAGCTCCTTCAACCCCGCTTTCCCTCCCCTGGCACATCCTGGCCTAGCCAAATGCCTCCCCGTCCTCTCCACCCACCCAGTAAAGCCTCCTTCTTGAAAGTGGCAGCGGTGACGAAGGTCTGGGCCCTCCTCTCCACCCACAGGATGACTGCAGACGGCTTCCTGCAGTCGGTAGGTCGTCTAGGGGCTGTGATGGGCCCCCTAGTCAGGATGACTCGCCAGGCCGTGCCCCTGCTGGCCCCCGTCTCCTACGGTGTCATCCCCATCGTGTCCAGCCTCATCCTCCTGTTTTTCCTCCCGGAGACCCGGGGACTCCCACTTCCTGATACCATCCAGGACCTGGAGAACCTGTGAGTGATCCTTGGCCACCCTGGGAGTAGGGCTGGGCTTCCAGGAGGTAGCTGGGCAGGGCTGTGGATGTGGGGGACGGGACAGGAGAGCCCAAGGATCTGGGAGACGTGCTAGACAAAGAGGCTGGAGCTGGGCTGGTCATCGAGATGACACCAGCCGCCTGAGTTTTCCAAGAGCCAACAGCATCCCCGGTGCCTCGGGGCAGCGACCCAGTGGGCATCAAGGTTTGCGTCTGAAACTACGTAATCACTGCCACAACACAGCCAGGAAGAGACTATTTCCAACCCTGTTTACTAGAGGCTCAGAGAGATGAAGGGACAATTCAAGGTCTCCCAGGTAGAAAGCGCTCGTCCCTTGGGCAGGGAAATTCAAAGGCTACGAACCAGGCTCTGCAGCCAGACTCTTCTGGGACTGAATCCCTCCTCCCCCGCCGCGCACGCGCACTGACCTCCCTCACCGCACTCACCCACGAGGCTGGAGCCTGACCCTGACCGCCCTAGTTCAGTCTTCCTCAAGGAATCCCAGGCCCAGAGGGATCAAGAGCTCAGTTTCTGGAACACACTCTGCTACCCTCACGCCATCCTTTGAGAGAACAGAAACGAGGGAACATTCCTCAAGTTTATCTTGTGGCCTGAATCACCACGATGCTTCCGCTTCCTCATTTGTAAAATGGGTTTAAAACAAAACGGAACAAAATGTCCACCCAAGCTCAAAGACCACTTTTTGAGTTAAAGTTATTCTATTAAAGCACCGAGAACAGTGCCGGGCCCACAGCGCAGGCCCCAGGCTGCTGTGTCCTGGGTGAAGGTGGTCGTGCAGCGGCAACAGGCCGCTGAGCGGGAACCGAGGTCATGCTAATGGCTGGGGGTTGAGCATCCCACTCCTGACTTGGGCTCCAGTCATGATCTCAGGGTCCTGGTGAGCCCCGCATCGGGCTCTCCACGCCCAAGTGGGTGTTGGCTCATCCTTCTCCCCTCTACTCCTCCTGGTTCTTTCTTCCTCTCTCAAATAAATAAATAAATAAAACCTTTTAAAAAATAGTAATACCAACAGCTGGTTCTCAGGGGGCCCTTCCTGTGTCAGGAGAGCATCTCATTTAATCCCAACAACCCCACAAAGTGCTGTTGGGGTCAGTTTCATGGCCAAGGAAATGAAGACACAGAGAGGTCACGTAACTTACCCAAGGATGCTCAGCTCAGAAGCAGGGAAGATGGGACTTAACCTACTCTTTCACTTTTTTGAGCACCTACTGTGTTTCCAGGCACTATCTTGTGCTTTGGGGACATGGCAGGAAATCCATCCCTAATCCCATGGAGTTTACCTGCTCATAGACTCCATCCCCCAGTTCCTCCCTCCAAGCCCTCCAGCCATCTCACCGCACAACGCCACTCTCTGTCTTTTGATTATTCTAGGAAATCGGCAGCAGCCAAGGGCAAGCGGCAAGAGGTGGTCATTACAGAGAGTACCTGGTTCTAGAAATTCTGCCTGCATGGAGCCCCTTTGGCTGAAGATCCCCATGAAGGGAATTACCTCTTCTCCAGTGGAGGAAGGAGGCAATTTGGAGAAACCCCGAGGGCCTGGCGTGGCTGGGGTCGGGCGGCCGGGGTGAGAGGCAGCATTGAGGCTGAGGGCTGCTTTCCCACTCACTTCTGTCCCCCACCTCCCCACCCAACCTCAGCTCTGCAGAGTCCGGCCGGTTCATAAGATGGGTTCTGTCCCCTCCTCGCCAGGCTCCCATCTTCATACCTTCACTCAAAACTCCAGACTCGCTTCACTGAACTGGAAGGAAGCTGCAGATTTCTCACCTCCGGGCTCCCAGAGGGGATCCTAGGACACAAACGGAAAGATCTGGACAGACCGGAGTCCCAGGCCCTCCCTCACCATCTGCAGAGTCCTCATCTGTAAAATGGAAATAATCACAGAACCTACTGGGTGTGTGTGTGTGTGTGTGTATGTGTGACAGGATTAACAGATCTTAGCACAAATCACAGTCCAACACGTAGAACCTGCTGCCTTTGCAGCCCATGGGAACAGCAGGAACTACTGGGGGCCATGAGAGGCATTACAAAGCCTGCAGAGTGACCGCTGGTTCCTGAGGGAGGATGTGACTGGTGTAACTGAGGAATCCCACCCATTGACAGGGGACTGAGGCCCCCTCCTCAGGAATAACAGGAATGGCCCCTGGTTGCCTGATGAGAAGTGCTGTTGGCTATGGGACCATATCTACAGGAGCAGGTGGGGCAGGAGTGGGGTTCAGCCATTTGAGACCCTCCTGGTTTCCCTTACATGTCAAGGGAACACATCACACTGGGTCTTCATTTGAGTTCTTACATCACAGGGGCACCCTTGGTGTCTAACTCAAGGGGTCACCTTTGCCTAATTCACACAAAACCCCTCCTCCCTGTGCTGGTAGCAGCCCTTGTTGATAGAACTGGGGGATCATGGAGGCTGACCACCTACTTTAGAGGTAAGAAAAGTAAAGCTCAAAGAGGTGGAGGGATATGCTTGGAGTCACATGGCTGAGCCCTGGCCAGGTGGCCGGGCTCCCAGTCCAGAGCTCCTTCCCACACACCAAGCTCCTCACCTTCACCTCCAGCCCCGCCCCCCCCAGGCCTGACACCCACATCTGTGTCACAGAGTTACTCCTACAACCTTCCCAGAAGAGCCAGACCCTCTAGACACCTGCCCACTCTCCTTGGATGACTCAGAAGCCTCAAGCCACAGGCTTCCCATCGCATGCACACCCATTTTCCCCCATCAAATCCAATGCATGGCAGGCCAATCAAACACAATTCAAATAAAATCCCCTATCTGCTTAACACCCTCTGGGGCCTCATGATAAAGATCACACCTCCCCCCACCAACAGGCTTCCGTGGGTCTCTAGCCTTGCTTCACATGTAATAAAGGTTTTTAAAAATTCAAGTCATATAAAGTATGTTCTTGGATCGTCATGGAGAGAAATTGGAAATCAGTAGCAGAGAGGTATCGGGGAAACTCCTTCATACTAAACAACACACTTCTAAATAACCCCTGGACCAAAAGAAGCCATCACAAAGGTAATTAGAAAATATTTTGAATTGAATGAAAATTTTTTAAAAAAATGATATATCAGAGTTTGTGGGATGAAACTAGAGAAGTGATTCAAGGGAAATTTATTTCAATTTTAGTATATGTGCTGCCGAAGCGAGCACAAGGGAAATTTATTTCATTAAGTGATTACATTAGAAAGGAAGAAAGTCTCAAATCCAATATCTCAGCTTTCACCTTTAGAAATTATAAAAAGAAGAGCTAATTTAAACTGAAGTAAGTAGAAAAGGAAATAATAAACAGAAGTCAGAAAAATAGAAAATGATCGAGAACATCAATGAAACCTGAGGCTGGTTTTTTGAGAAGTCCATAAAATTTATAAATCTCTAGATGTATTGCTCAGGGGAAAAAAAAAAAACCCACAAAGGAACACATTATCAATATTGGGAGTAAAGAAGAAGCATCACTACCAATCCTACAGACATTAAAATGGTAAGGAAATATTATGAGCAACATTTTACCAACAAATTTGACAACTTAGATGAAATTAACAAGTTTCCTGAAGGATATGAACTAGCAAAGCTTCCATAAGGAAAAATAGATAACATTATTGGCCCCATTTCTGTGAAAGAAATTGAAGTTGTGGTTTAAAACCTTCCCATAGAGGAAATTCCAGGCCCACATGACTTCACTGGTGAATCCTGCCAAACAACTAAACAAAAAGATAGTAACGATTACCCTCAAAGTCTTCCAGAAGATTGAAAAAGAGAGAACACCTTCTGGCTCATTTTTTTGAGGCCAGCATCACCCTAATTCCAAAGTCAGAAAAAGATATGACAAGAAAATGATAAATCAGTATCTTGTAAAACATGGCACAAAAATTCTTAACAAACATTTAGAAAATTAAATGCAACATTATGCTAAGAAGGGCAATGCATCATGACCAAGTGGAGTTTAACCCAGGAACACAAAGTTGCTTTAACATTCAAAAATCAAGGGGCACCTGGGTGGCTCAGTGGTTTAAACCTCTGCCTTCGGCTCAGGTTGTGATCTCAGGGTCCTGGGATCAAGCCCTGCACTGGGCCTGCTTCCCACCTCTCTCTGCCTGCCTCTGCCTACTTGTGATCTCTCTCTGTCAAATAAATAAATAAAAATCTTTTTTAAAAAATTCAAAAATCAAGATTAACAAACTAAATTATTAAAAAATTATAGAGGAAAAACCACGGGATCATCTCAATAGATACAGAAAGTGCATTTAACAAAATTCAGCATTCGTTTCTGATAAACAACGTTCAGCAAATTAGGAAAATTAGTGAATTTCCTCAACCTGACAAAGGATGTCTATGAAAAAACTACAGGTAACATCATACGTAATGGTGAAAGACTAAATGCTTTCCTGTCACAATCAGGACTGAAGCTAAGATGTCCACTCTCACCACTTCTATTCAAAATTGGTTTTAATCAGTGCAATAAGGAAAGAAAAAATAAATAAAAGGCATCTAGACAAGCAAGAAAGACATAAAACTATCTTTGATCTGCAGTTGACAAAATTGTAGAAAATCCTAAGAAATCTACAAAAATGTTAGGGTGCCTGGGTGGCTCAGTCGTTAAGGGTCTGCCTTTGGCTCTGGGTATGATCCCAGGGTCCTGGGATGGAGCGCCGCACCGGGCTCCTTGCTCAAGGGAAAGCCTGTCTCTCCTTCTCCCTCCGCCTGCTGCTTCCCCTGCTTTTGTTCTCTTCCTGCCTCTCTCTCTTTGTCAAATAAGTAAATAATTTTTTTAAATGCCACCAAATATCCACTAGAAGAGCAAAAGTTTAAGAGACCAAACATTGGCGAGATTGTGGGGCAGCTGTGGGAATGTAAAATGGTGCAACCACTTTGGAAAACAGTGTGGCAGTTTCTTGGAAAGTTACCCACATGCCAACCCTATCACCCAGCTGTTCCACTTCTAAATATTTACCAGAAGAAATGGAAAACTGTGTCCATGAGGACTTGCACGTGGATGACCCCAGCAGCTCTCTTTGCAGGTTCCAAAAGCTGGAAGCTACCCTCATGTCGATCACCAGATGAGCAGATAAACAGATTTTAGTGTATCTATGCGCTGGATTATAATTTATATAAAATATATGCATAGAAAATGCTAGAAATGCAAACCAGTCTGTGGCACAGAAAGCAGATCTGTGGTTTGCTCAAGACAAGAGGAGGGGAGGGAAAAAGGATTTCAAAGTGGTGATGGAGGCTCTTTGGGGTGATGGATACGTTCATTTTCTCGATTATGAAGATGGTTTCATTGGTGTGTACATATGTCAAAAACCATGAAGTTATATACTTAAATAGGGAAACTAATCAGGGACTCCTGGGTGGCTCTGTTGGTTAAGCCTCTGCCTTCGGCTTGGGTCATGATCTCAGGGTCCTGGGATGGAGCCCAGTCTTGGGCTCTCTGCTCAGCAGGGAGCCTGCTTCCCCCGCCACACCCTCTGCCTGCTTGTGATCTCCCTCTCTCTGTGTCAAATAAATGAATAAAATTGTTAAAAAATGATTATCAAATGCCTGTGTATGAGAAATGGGGCCTTACTCGTTCTTAAAAGCCCCTGCATGGCCCCCACTGACGTCACTGTCTCCCGGCCACGTGCCTGCCCCTGACCCAGCCCTCAGAACTTTGCTGTAGCAATGCCAGCATGGAATTCTACAGCCTTCCACTGGTCACGACTCTCAACCAATATTACGTGACACATCCCTCCCATTGATGGCTGTGGCACTTGGCTCCCTGACATGTTTATCAAGCTTGAAAGCCAGCCTGGAGCGGAGCATCTATGGGAAGACAGCTCTCCAGTCCAGGCCCTGAGCCCACGCACGCTGGGCTGTGAGTGTGGGGGGGCCAGGCTGGCGCGGTGGTCACACAAGGCACAGGGCCGGTGGCCGTGGTGGGAAGTGTCGACTGGATTCTGGGTGAGAAGGGGGCCTGTAAGGTCTTGAGTGAGGGCTGACTTGCTATGACCAAGATTCTGAAAGGTGGTCCTGGACGGGGGTAGGGGGGTTGGGGGGGTGGGGGTGTCTGGAGAACCTGGGACTGGGCTGCAGGGTAGGGGGCAGGGAACCCTGTCCAGGCAGCTCCTGTGTCCAGGCAAGAAATGACCTGCTTCACCCAGTGAGAGTGGTTGGAAGGCGTAATTTGGATGGAGTCCCTTGGATTTGCTGAAATTCAGGAGCAGTACTTGAAAGATAGGAAGCCTGAGGTTTTCTTTCTTTTTTTTTTTTTTTAGAAGATGAGTTTCTTTTTCTTTCTTTCTTTTTTTTTTTAAGATTTTATTTCTTTATTTAACAGAGAGAGATCACAAGTAGGCAGAGAGGCAGGCAGAGAGAGAGAGAGAGGAGGAAGCAGGCTCCCCAATGAGCAGAGAGCCCGATGCGAGGCTCAATCCCAGGATCCTGGGATCATGACCTGAGCTGAAGGCAGAGGCTTAACTCACTGAGCCAGCCAGGCACCCCAAGCCTGGGGTTTTCTGAATGGCCACCTGGTGGGGATTTACCAGATGGGTGACGTCTTTTCTCCAAACAGGAGAGTGAGGTTCACAAACTCAAACATCTGGGGAGAGCCCAGGGGGTTGGGTGGGGGGCAATACAAGGCTCAGCATCAGGGGCCCAGGGCCACTCTGGCCCAGACTGTGTCACCCTGAAGCTTGAGCCCAGGGTTGCCAAGCCTCCTGAGGGTTTTTAAGCCAGAGGCCACAATTCTTTTTAAAGATTTTATTTATTTATTTTAGAGCGATCACAAGAGATCACAGAGAGATCTGCTCTGTAGGCAGCAGCAGGCAGAGGAGGGGGGCGGGAAGCAAGCTCCCCACTAAGCAAAGAGCCCAATGGGGGGCTTGATCCCAGGACCCTGAGATCACGACCAGAGCCGAAGGCAGAGGCTTAACCCACTGAGCCACCCAAGCGCCCCAAGAGGCCACAATTTTTATGTGAAATCTCCAGAATATTCCATTGGCTCACTTGTTTACAACACAGCGTTTGGGCCACACCCGGTGCGTCTGGAGCAGCCAAGCCTCTCTTGCGTCCCAGCTGCGCCAGGAGCCCCACGAGGCCTCTCTGGCTGGAGCGGGCACCCAGGCTCCCCACCGCTCACTTTCCCAGGCCTCCCCAGCCAGACTTCCCAAGACTGGAGTCATCTGTGTCGTGGCAACCCTTCTCACAGCAGCTGTGACCCAGCAGACGTCCTGCCCTGCTTTGCTGACGTCAGGACCTCGCCAGGGCCCACAGTGAAGCCTCGACCTTCCCCCAGACCCAAGATGGCCCTAACTCCAGTCAGCGTGGAAGCCAGACACCCAGGAGGTGTCCTCGAACCCTCCCTCTCTTGCCCCATGTTACCATGTCTCATTGTCTTCCTCTCTGAAACATACATCCGGTCCATCCGTGTCTGTTCTCACCATGGCCACCTCTCAAGCTACTGTCCCCTCTCCCCTGGACCCCGCAGGAGCTCCCACTGCCGCCCCGGCCCTCCACACACAGCCACCATCCACCATGTGATCTCCTGCTTGTGTCCTCTTTCTGTCTCTCTCTCTGTCACTGCCCACGGGAAACCCTCCAGGGGCTCCCCACGCTCTGTGGCTTCTCACGAGACCCCCAGGACCCTGCGTGACCTGGTCTCAGCCCCTGCCTGCTTCCCCCTCGCTCACTTGGCTCATGAAATGCCATGAACTACACAGGTCCTTGCCCACCACAGGGACCTCACACACCGCTCCCTGCTGTTCTGCTCGGGCCCTCCGCTCGGCCACTTCCCAGTCTAGGTGTGAGCGCTCGTCTCTCCTGGGCGAGGCTATCCCCACTGCTGGCTGAGGGGCCCTTCCCACCCCTCCCTGTTACTCCCGAGCCCTCCTGATGTCTTTCATCACCCTTCTGGGTTCTGTCTTCACAGAGTTAGTGGTTGGTGCACCTGCTGGCAGGAATGCATCTGTCCTGTTCTCACCGTGCGTGCCCCCAGAACTCTGCTCCAGAGCCTGATTCAAGGTATTTTCTAAATAATTGTTGGTGGGATGAACAAAAGAATGAGTGAATGAATGAATGGCAAAGAAGAGAGCATGAAGGGGCCGAAAAGAACATTCCATCTTTCAGTTGCGTCTCCATTCTCTGCCTCCACCTGCTGGAAGCCTAAAGCCCCACCTCCCCGACTTCGAGTGTGGCCGAGAGGCTCCAGAGACCACCCCCCTTCCACAAACATCCTCTTTCCAGCCCCACCTCCAGGTACCAACGTCAGATCAGGCTCCCTGCCCTTACCTTTCCCTCTCCCCGTGGCATCACCGGAAGATTCCACGTCCTCTGAGTCCAGGAGGCAACACGTGTCCTCACTGGCCCACCAGAACCCCCCCCCCCCCCCCCCACCAATCTGTTTCTAAGCACAGGAAGAAAAAAAAATCAGCCCTTTTCTAGGGGTGGAGCAGCAAACACGGACATGTTGGGGCAGTGGCTGCCACGCTCTCCTCTGTGTGGAGGAAACGGATTTGTAGCAGGACTGAAGCTAAAACAGGGGCATCTGGGGAGCTCAGTCCAGTAAGCATCTGATTCTTGATTTTGGCTCAGGTCATGATCTCAGGGTCATGGGATGGGGGCCCACGTCGGGCTCTGTTCTCAGCACCGTGTCTCCTTGTCCCTCTGCTCCTCCGCTCCTTCCCGTGCCTCACGTGCGTTCTCGCTCTCAAATCAATCAATCAATCAATAAAATCGTTCTTAAAAGGGGCGAGAAAAAAGACTGAAGCCAAGAGAGAAGCAGAAGAAAGGGGCAGAGGCAGTGGCCAGCCCCAGGGTCCCATGCCGCCAGCGTACCCACTCCTCCTGTCACCAAAACCCAAGTCTGGCTGCCCGACTTTTGTCATCCGATGTGGCTCAGGAGACCAATGTTGAAGAGACAGGTTTTGACTGGCAAAGAAAAGGAGCTTCATTCAGGCAGCTGGTCACCTGAGAAGGTGGATTCTTGTCCCAAAACCAACACGAGGTTTCTGCCTGGCCCAGAGGTTTTTAAAGGGGTTTAATCAGCTAAGGGAGTATTGGCGGGGGAGGTCTGTGGCTTTTCTTGCTTATGTGGGGACTCCCTCGGTGCCCCCAGGGCTGGTGGTGCAAGATGATTCTGTTCTCTCTGCAAAGGGGGGCACGTCTACACATGCACAGAGGGAGGTCAGTGAAGTCCTAGGTGTGATCTTAAAAAGAAAAACCACGTCGCTAAAAGACTGCTGGACTAACCAGAGCGCCAAGGCGGCTTCAAGCAGACAGGCTGGCCTCTGTGGCCTGGGAACGTTTTGTTTTGGTCCCTGATTCCCCAAGCCCAGCAGTGTGTGACTCCCAAGAAAAGCAGACTGATTCCATTACAGATCAAAGGCCTTAGGTCAGCAGGCAGGGAAGGTTGTTAACTCGCTTTGCCTTAAGACCTAGTGGGGTGTGGTTACTCCCCTAGCTCATGGGATTTGAGGCAATGTCAACCCCTCCCCAAAGTGCCTGATGATCCTGGGCTGGGGGCCCGGAGCCTGGTACCCCATGGAGGCGGGGTATCCATAGGAACTGAGAACTGGCCCCTCAGGGATACACTGTCTCCATGAGGAAACACCCCCCCCCAACCCCGCTCCAGGCCACATGGGGGAAGGCGAGACCCTGAGGACACCTGGTCTTGCAGGAGACACTACAGCAAAGAAGAGGAGAGGACAGAAGGGTCCTGGGATAGAAGGAGCAGACCTCTGGGGGCGGGAGGAAGCCAGGAAGCCGAGGAGAGAGAGAGGGGAGGGAGAGAGGAGGCCAGACTGTTGAGTTCCAGCCAGACTCGGATGTCCTCATGGCTACGGGGCAAAGCACCCTCTGTCTCCTCAAACCTGCCTGACTGAGGCCAGCCGTGCGCACATGTGAGTGTGTCCGTGCAGGCACGCGTGTGCGAGTATGAGCGTATAAAGCCTGGAAGCTGGCCTTGGGTTTCTAGGATACAGAGCGTTGGAGTACAGACACGCAGGGAGAGCCACAAGCCACGTGGCAGACAGAGACTCCAGCAGGGACAAGAAGTAACCAGAGGCTGGGAAGCCCCGACTTCACTGCCCGCTGCTCCCCAAAATGCTGCCCCTCCTGCACTTTGTTCAAACAGCATGGATGGGGAGTGAGCCCCAAGGTCCAGTCCCCTCACTGTTCCTCCAGAAGTAAGAGCTCCCCATCAAAACGGCCAAGCAGATACCAGCCGGGTTCAGAAAGATGAATCACAGTTTGACCCAGATTTACAGCAGCCTGAGTCCGTGGATGGCCTTCGAGGCCTGTCGTTCAAACAACATCTACCCGGGCTTGATCTGGGCCAACCCCAGCCACCCATGAACCCTTCTCAAGGTAGCTTCCTGGGGCGGCCAGGTGTCTCCCCATCCTCACTGTCAGAAAAATAAAAGATGTTGGTGACCGCATTAATAACGGCCATTCGCTGCTCTTTGGGGGCTGTTAGAGGTGATCTGTGCCCACTTACACTGGCCTCACGGGAGCTTTATGAGATCAGAACTCTCATCACCTTCATTTTACAGAGCAGGAAACTGAGGCACGGAAAGGTTAAACTCCTTTCCCAAGGCCACGCAGCTTGGGCAGAACAGGGATTTAAACCCAAGCGGCCAACTCCAGAGTCTTCCTGCATAACCTCGGACCACAGGGCCCCTCGTTTCAGAAGAATTCATGGGTTTGTTAAAAACCCGGCGGGCGCCAGCTGCTCTGATCGCTAGCTGTGCGCTTCTCATCCCCAGAAGCAGAAAAGAAAACTCCCGATCTCACAGTGTGTTTGCCCACCACCGGCCAAATCCCGCCACTGTGTTTTCCAGGTGAAATGAGAGGGATTTTGCCAAAATCCCTGTCTTGCCGTCCCCCACCCCCCAAACCTCCAGCTTGTCCTCACACCCCCCTAAAATCACTTCTCTGGACTACAAGCTCTGCGGCCCGGTGGCGGGGGGCGGGGGAGGTGTTTGCACCCGACCTTGTTAAAATGTGCCAGCCAGCGGCTGCGGTGGGCCCAGCCCTGCACAGAGCGTGGCAAAGTTCAGCCTGTTGGAGCAGCCCGTGCTCTGACGAGTCTTATTCCGACGGCTGGTTAACATCTCTCCGTTGAATTTTAACATGAAATATCTTTTTGACACAGCAAGGAGAGCGAAGTCCCTTTGGTGCAGGAGGGCCAGACGTGCGCCGTCGGGCACATGAAAGGGAAGCTGCCCAGCGCTCTCCTTGACCTATTTAAAGCGATTTTGTTCAACAGGCTGGAGGCACCTGGGCCGGGGGCTGCAGTCAGGGGGGCTGCGGCCAAGGCCGCCGCAGCTCGCACAAGAGGGCCAATTAAAGCCACAGCGTGGCCACCTCCCCACAATGGGTCCGAGCTGCCCGCTCTCGGCTGCCCCCTGCCCAGCGGTGCCAGCGTGGACGATGGCTCTAGCAGGTGGTCCCAGCTCAGCGGGAAGCCTGCTTCTCCCTCTCCCACTCCCCCTGCTTGTGTTCCCTCTCTCTCTCTCTCTCTCTGTCAAATAAAATCCTTAAAAAAAAAAAAAAAAAGAATGGGATATCTCATTGGAAGGGCTGTTGGAAGGATTAAATGAGTTGATACAGGCAGGGAATTTAGAATCGTCTCCAACACAGAATAAAGACTCCACGACTGTGAGGTACAAGCCCCTCACCATCGTCTTCACGAGACACTGGGTTAACTCTCAGCTGTTCCAAGGGGAGTTCTGAGATGAGCCTGTGGCCTCGTGTGGGGCATAGTTTTTAGTGATGAGAAGCAGTGGGGCCACCATATTCTTCCGGAAAGGAACGTTCCAGACTTTCAGACCCGCCCAAAATAGCTGTTCGGAACCAGGAACCACTAGGAGACCAGATCTTCAGAGGTTCTAGAGACGCTGGAACGCTAGGCACCAGCGCGTGGGTGTTGGGGTGTCTGGAGAAGGTGAGAACCAGGACTTCTCACCCCAGAAACAACCCTGTGAAGTGGGGTCTGTAATGCTCTTTCCACAGAGGAGGAACTAGAGGCTTGTCAAGCCGCACTGTGCCCAGGCTCCTGGTCTGCACACTGGGTCCTGCCCTGGGCACTGTCAGGGGCACCAGGACTCGAACTAGGCCCTTAGGACGTATGGAGCCATTATCTGGTGGAGGGAAGAGGTCAAAGCCACAGCAGGGGCAGCAGGGGAGAAGCTGGGAGGGGGGGGTGGGGCTGGCAGCAGTGGCTCCCGGACAGACGGACGAAGAGCAAACAAGAGGAGACAGCGTGCAGGGCATTTTAGGAACGAGCCGTGTTCTGTGGCGCAGGCCCTGGGAAAAAGGCAGCACAGTGAAGGCTCTGAGGGTGCCCTGGGGGCCAGAAGGAGGCTCCAGGCCGCTTGGTCTGCCTCTGAAGCACTGGGGTGTCATCGAAGGCCTCGCACAGGGATGACAAGCTGGAGGCCGGCTGACACCTTCACAGGGCCGGACCCAGAGTGCTTGTCCAGGAGAGTCATCAAGAATCCAGCCCACGGAGATGAGGGAAGGCGGGGCGGGGGCAGGGGTGGCAGAAGGAGAGCAGAGACTCTAATGCCACCTGCATACTGTGGCCCGAGTTCTGGGGGCCCTGGAGGCAGAAGCAAGCCCAGCTGGCTCTGGCCACCGTCTCCTCCAGCCACCTGCCTGGATTCCGCCGGCCCTGCTAGCTGCCTGGGGAATTTGCTGAGTCACTGACAGTAAGTGCTCCTGCCTGCCCTTTCTCCTGGCCTGGCCTGGGACCAGAGGCAGCTGCTGTCACTGCAGGACATCGGGGGTTGGGAGGAATCACAAAAAAACCCTGCTGCACGATCCGACCAGAAAGATGTCCACGGTGCGTCCCCAGGTCCAAAAAAAAACCCATGTTGATGAACACGGTGTCTGTGCCCATTTTTGGGGCCGGACGCAAGCTCTTGGGAACACCTGATGCTCTCGGAGGCTGGTTGTGGGCAGGGGATGCTACCTACGCCTTTTTACGACGTGATCTCCTTCAGCCCTCCTGACCCACTCTGTGCTCCTCTTCGCTCTCTTCCCCCTCCATCGTAATTGAAACCACTCGCTTTTGCAGGCTCCTCCTCTTCCGGACCTCTAAAAACTAGGGGGGGGCCCCATTTCGGCCCCCTCTCCGGCGGGGGGGGGGAAAGGTTGCTCCCTAGGTGAGCTCACCAGTCCAGGACTCAAAATGCCTTTCAGTCCTAACCATATCTAGGGGATCACACCACCACACACCCCCCGCGCCGTCCAGCTACATTATATTCAATTTGCTTCCTCTCATCAGGGAGAAGATCCTGAGCTGGGACGGAAATCAAAAATTCCTGTGCTCTAAATTTAGAACTGTCTGTCTTTGGAAGGACTTCTTTCTCTCTGGCTACAGTTTCATTTTTGCTTAGGGGAGAAGTTCCTTCAAAAATTTCCTATCCCTTGGGGCGACTGGGTGGCTCAGTGGGTGAAGTCTCTGCCTTTGGCTCAGGTCAAGATCTCAGGGTCCTGGGATTGAGCCCCACACTGGGCTCTCTGCTCAGCAAGGAGCCTGCTCCCCCACCTCCCTGCCTGCCTCTCTGCCTACTTGTGATCTCTGTCTGTCAAATAAAATCTTTAAAAAAAAAAATTTCCTATCCCGTTCTGAATATCAGCTTCCACTGTGATCAACTTCTGACCGGCTACAGTTTAATCCCTTCGAGTATCTTGTGAAGTTGCAGTGGGAACAGAGAGAAAAGACTCCAGGCAGTACCGAAGGACTCCAGGAATGGAAGAGGTGTCCCCAGAGACAGTTCAAAAGATAGGACCCTCCCAAGATCCAGAGCCACCCCCAAAGATGGCCGAAAGAAGGAGGACTGAGATTAATCCCCTGAGAGCTGGCAACAGGCTGGACGGCCCCAGTTGCAAATGGCGTGCAACCCAAGTTTCTGTCTGGCCATATTTGGGGGACCCCAACCTGATGGCTGCATATGCAAGGACTGATAACTTGCACCCCCTTCTAGACAGGAAGTCAAGCAAGTTCTCAGGACACGAAACCGGAGACAAGGAGGCTATAGCTGTCCGCGGGAGAGAAAAGATGGACAGCCAACAGGAACCTGAATTCACAAGAGTGTGGATTTGGGAAGGAAGGGACAGTGTGAAATTGTACCTTCCTTTTCAACATGGCTCCACAGAGATCCGGGAGAGCTGACTCTGGTAAGAATTCCCACCCTTTGCACCAACATCCCAATGTTAATAACAGTAATATCCACAATAGCCAAACTATGGAAAGAATCTGGATGTCCATCGACAGATGAACGGATAAAGATGTGGTCTGTATGTGTAGACATACAATGGAATATTTCTCAGTCATCAGAAAATGAAATCTTGCCATTTACAATGATGTGGATAGAACTAGAGGGTGTTATACTCAGTGAAACAAGTCAGTCAGAGAAAGGCTATTACATGATCTCACTCATATGTGGAATTTAAGAAACAAAACAGGATCATAGGCGAAGAGAGGAAGAAATAAAACAGGACAAAACCAGAGAAAGAGACAAACCATAAGAGACTCTTTTTTTTTTTTTTTTAAGATTTTATTTATTTATTTGACAGACAGAGATCACAAGTAGGCAGAGGCAGGTAGAGACAGAGGAGGAAGCAGGCTCCCCACGGAACAGAGAGCCCAATGTGGGGCTCGATCTAAGGACCTGATGCAGGGCTTGATCCCAGGACCCTGAGATCATGACCTGAGCCGAGGGCAGAGACTTTAACCCCCCGAGCCACCCAGGCGCCCCCCATAAGAGACTCTTAATCATAGGAGACAAAAGGAGGGTTGCTGGAGGGGAGGGGGTTGGGGGGACAGGGGACTGGGTGACGGGCATTAAGGAGGGCCCGTGACATATTGAGCACTGGGTGATACATAAGACTGGTGGTCACTGACCTCTACCTCTGAAACCAATAAAACATTATATGTTAATTCATTGAATTTAAACTTTGAAAAAGAGCAAAAAGAAGAATTCTCACCCTTCTGCCAGCTTCTGTCAGTTTCCCCAGGACCCCCACCTGCTGACACCCCCAAGCTTAGGCGGTTGGATTAAAGCCGAACCTTGCAAGAAGAGGTCCTCGAAGATGTGAAATGTGCCAACAATAGAGAAGAAGGCCAAGGACTGGGACTGTGTGGGGAAGAAAAGGAACCAGCAAAGGAGACAGAATCAGGTTCAGAAGGTGTTGGCCTGGGAAGCACCGTCCAGAGGGAGACGGGCCAGAAGCTGTGCTGACTCAAGTAAAAGTCACCAAATACATCAGCAGTGAGGTCACTGGGGCCTGGGGTGTGACACGGACAAAAACCGGATGGGAATCTGTCCCAAAAAGAATGGGAAGAAAAATTGGAGGTGAAGGCCAGTAACTCTTTTGTGGAATTGTCTAGAAATGGTAACAGGAAAAGAGGTGGGTGCCGAAAAGAGCCATAAAAAGGGAAGGATTTTCCTGAGGATGGGGGGGGGGGGTGACATATTTGGGCTTTTAAAAAAAAATTAAATTAAATTAATTTATTTTTTAAAGTAAACTTTACCCCAATGTGGAGCTTGAACTCATGACCCCAAAATCAAGAGTCAAACGCTCTTCTAGCTGAGCCAGGCAGGCACCCCAGAAACTGGCATATGTGTACATTGGAGGGAACTATCCAGTAGGGAGGGGAAGACAGAAGCCAAGGAGGCTGGAGCAGGTGGAGAGGTGGGTCGCAGGGCACACGGTGAAGGGGCCATGAGGAGGGAAGCACATGGGCCATCAAGATGGCAGGAAAAAAGGCAGAATGGGGGGGGCCCAGAGGCAGGTCAGAGAATGAGACTGTTGGCTTCTGATGACTTCTATTTCCTTAGTGAAATAAGGAGAAAGGACATCTTTTGAGAGAGGATGGAAGAGGAGGGGCATAAAATAGCTCTGGGAGGCTCTGCTCCCATAGAAGGCTAACTGAAATGCCATGCGCCATCGCCCAACCAAGACAGAAGAAAAATAGAGCAAGAAAATGCAGTGGGTTCAGTAGACAATAGCAACAAGGAAACCAAGATGTAAAGGGAAAATACGGCAAAGACGAAAACATACCAGAAGTCCACACATGACAGTAATTCCAATAAATGTGAACAGGTTAGAATCGCTAGTTAAAGTCAGAGGCTTTTTGTTTGGGTTTTACAAGAGGAGAGGTTGAGCCTGGTTTGCAGCCCAGAATGAAGAAGCTGAATGTGCAAATGACCAGAGCAGGCTCCTGATGTATTTACTCCCAAGTGTCAACAGTGCCGATCCCTGGTTGCTGAGTTTAGGACTGATCTTTGTTTTCTTTGTACCTTTCCATATTTTCTGAAATTTCCAGAAGGTGTATATGTTGATTTGATCCTCGGGGGAAAAAAAAGAAAAAAAGAAGTTGCTATGAAAACCAGCAGGCCTGCACCTGCTGTCCAAATCCGTGCTGATCCCAAAGACACCCTACGGAAGTGTCCCTGCCCTCCAGGACCTGGCTGGAAATGGGACCAGTCGGACAGTGATAGAAGGGTGCAGGCCAGTGCGAAGATGGGGCTCCACTCCTGACTTAGAGCCCAGGAGGACAGCAGGAATAAGCCAGCAGAGCCTCCTGGAGGAGGAGGCACTTGTAGTGTCTATAGGATGTGGCCCAAAGCTGAGCCCAGGCTGGGAGCATCGGCAAGGACAGGAGCAAGGATGGGAGCCCATTGAGCCGGCCCAGGGGACACTGGGGAAGTGATGGGAGGAGTTGGGGCACAGAGGCCAGGAAGGCAAAGAGGTTGTACCTGGTGTGCTGTATGGACGGGCAGAGGGAGGGTGGGCAAGACAGAAAGCCGGGGGAAGGGAGTTACTCCTGAAATAGGCGGCCTCATACCTCAAAGTGCAGGAGAAGAAATGGCTGGGAAACCATGATTGCTCCCTTGCCCCTCCCCCCAGCTGCCACACATCACGCACACACATCTGCTGACGCGGCAGAGCCCTGTGAAGGGCTCAGAGAGAGGGACAGCTAAGGAGCATGGGCATCAGTGGCAGCAGACAACAGAGGGGAAGGTAGAGGGTGGGGGAGGGCAGGGCCACATCGGGGGAGGTGGGGGTGCAGGTGGCTGACTTGGGCCCAGCACCCCCCCTCATACACACACAAGCTGAAGTCCTTGAAGCCCACAGATGTCACTCCTGGCTCACACCAGTCCCAGGATCAGTAAGGTCCCCGGCCAGCAGCTCTCTGCATGAGCCCTGGATAGTCCCCACTGTGAGGCGGGCAGGGATGCTGGGGGACAGCAGCAGCCCTGCCAAAGCGTCCCCCACACCTGTCAGAGACCAGGTGTCCCTGGCCAGGCCTCCCCGCCAGGCAGGAACCACTGTGCTCTGCCCCTGGGCCTCCCTCAGAGCTGGGTTAAACTTTGACTGATTTCTGACCCCTGTTCCGTAAATGTCACCTGGTCACAGTTTAATTCCAGTCTGGGTGCTTTCAGTCTCTATGTTCCCTGCTTCCTATAACCAGCTTCTCCTGGAGGTTTGGGGCCAGCTGCATCTCTGGAAGGATGCTGGTGGCTTCAGGATCACACCTCACAGCTCCTGGACCCAGTCAGAGCCATCACGAGTGACCGTTGCTGGACAGACTTCCGAAGAACCCTGACCCAGAGTTAGCGAGGAGGGTGGCCTCTGCCATGCTCCAGACTTCTTGGCTGATGAAGCAGGTGCTGCTGTGGGAGAAACAACCTCCCTGCATCGGCTCCTTGGCCCTGGGCCAGCTTCTGTGAGGTGGGCACTCCACTGGTCCCCCCGAGTGGGCTCCATGGCTTTTTCTGAGCTCCTGGACCAAGTGGGTGGCCTGGGTAGGTTCCAGGTTCTCCAGATGGTGGCTCTGGTGGTCCCCATTGTGTGGCTGACCACTCAGAGCATGCTGGAGAACTTCTCGGCCGCCGTGCCCAACCACCGCTGCTGGGTGCCCCTCCTGGACAACAGCACTGCCCAGGCCAGTGTCCCTGGGGCCCTGGGCCCCAAGGACCTCCTGACCATTTCTATCCCACCGGGACCCAACCATGAACCCCACCAGTGTCGCCGCTTCCGCCAACCACAGTGGCAGCTCCTGGACCCCAACGCCACGGCCACCAACTGGAGCCAGGTTGCCACGGAGCCGTGCGTGGACGGCTGGGTCTACGACCGCAGCACCTTCACCTCCACCATCGTGGCCAAGGTAAGAGCCTCTCCTGACACCTTCCCTGAGTCCCGGCACTTGAGAAGCCAAGGTCAGAGCTCCTATTTGGCTGGACTCAGAATGGCCCAGTCCTGGGAGGGACCCACCTCCTCCACAGGTGCTTTTCCAGCCCCTCTTCCAGCACATCTCCTGCCCTACGGGAGAGGGGGAGTCTGGGGAGTCAGCAGGGGACTTGGGCTTGTGGAAGAGTGGATGGTGCCGAGAGCTGGGCTGGACCTGATCAGCTGTGACTCAGGGAGCTCTCCCCACCGCCTGTGTCAGGGGGCAGGTGACACCCCCCCCCAGAGTCCAGTCAAATCTGGGCAAGAGGAAGGGGCAGCCTATCCCAGCAAGGGGAAGGGGGCTCTTTGTAGAACCAGAGAAGCCCAGGAGAGTGGGGGCGAGGCCCCAGCTCAGGGTCGCCCTGCAGAGTGGGTGCCTCAGGGGAGAGCAAACAAGTCTAGAGAGGGCTTGACCCTGGACCAGAGGACAACAGGGTGACAGCCCGGCCCTACCACCCTAGAGGTCCGCAGGCCACCCTCCCCCACCTAGCTCACACGGGGCTTCCCACCCAGCGCCTCCGCCCCCTCCCTTCCGGGCTCGGCTCCTACTCCTCTCTCACCAGTGGGACCTGGTGTGTGACTCCCACGCCCTGAAGCCCATGGCCCAGTCCCTCTACCTGTCAGGAATCCTGGTGGGAGCTGCCGTGTGTGGCCACATCTCCGACAGGTGAGTGCCCCTGGCTCTGGCAGCCCCCCTTCCCTCGCGCCCTGCCCCCCATGCTCCCACAGCGCCCCGCTGCCAGCCACAACATCTGCATGGGTCTCGCTCCTGACACCTCCTGGCTCTGGCGCTGGGCGAGCCTCAGACTCACCCTGGGCCATGGCTTCCCCAAGTCTCTGGGGTTGGAGAGGGTCATCTGTCCGATCCCGCATTCACTGCTGAAATCCGCTGAGCCCCGAGCCTGCCTTCCGGTGCTGCTCCCACTGGCAGGGGGCTCCTCTGTGCCCAGCGCACCTTAGAGCTGCCTGGACTTTGGCGACTCTGCCCGTGCAGCCAAGCCTTCCGTGGGTGGATAACTAAGGTCCCTTCCACCTCTGCCTGACAGGCAAAACCAGGGGTGTCCAGAGCCCCGTGGCTAGTGCTATGGGGCGCCGTGGATCCAGCCACCTGTGTGTCTGTGTGCCCGCAGGTTCGGGCGCAGGCTGGTGCTGACCTGGAACTACCTTCAGATGGCCGTATCGGGCACGGCCGCTGCCTTCGCACCCACCTTCCCCGTGTACTGCCTGCTCCGCTTCCTGGCGGCCTTCGGCGTGGCAGGCGTCATGATGAACACCAGCACGCTCCGTAGGTCCCCTGGCCCGGGCCCTGCAGGGAAGGCTGGCTCAGGCTCCCCGCTGACCCTGGTGGTGTCCTTGCAGTGATGGAGTGGACATCGGCACGTGCCCGAGCCTTGATGATGACCCTAAACACCCTGGGCTTCAGCTTCGGCCACGTCCTGATGGGCGGCGTGGCCTACGGTGTGCGGGACTGGGCCCTGCTGCAGCTGGCGGTCTCCGCCCCCTTCTTCCTCTGCTTCCTGTACTCCTGGTGGGTGCCATCCCCCCTCCTCAGAGACCTGCCCCCCCCCACCCCGGGAGCAGAGGGCTGGGGGTGCAGGAGGCCGGGAGCACAGCCAGATGGGAGGCCCAGGGGCCTGGCTCCACTGACGGCCACCGGCCCACGATGCTCACCCAAGTGCTGGCGGCGCCACTCCCTTCCCTGCTGCTCCCAGTGCCGCCTCCTCTACTCATCCTTCTGCCAGCCCGTCCTTCCCATCACTTCTTGGCCCTTTTCCGTCTTGAGTTCCTGCTCGCCTTGGCACGTGTAGGGTAAGATGCAAAGATACAGCACACACGTGCGCACACAAAACCCCGGGCAGCCTTATGTACCGACCTTGTTACTAAAGAACAGGGATGGAGACCCAGTGGTCAGAGGGGACTCCCGGCACCCACACCGGGCTCTCGTGTGTGAGTGGTCAGGGAGCCCTTGCGCTGCCCTGAAATAAATCAGGCATGACTCTTGCTGAGCTCCTGAGACAGAGTAGGTGCGGAGTAAATATTTGTTGGATGGCCTCCTGGGTGGATGGATGAAATGGATAGACAGACAGACAGAGAGATGGATGGATGATAAACTAGTGAGTAGATGGATGGATGGTTGGATGCCCTTTAGGGCAGAGCTGAGCCTGGCTCATTCACCTACACAGCCAGCAACTTAGTTGCAAGGCCATTGTGGTCACTGCAGAGGGAAGGCCAGCAGAAGCCCAGGGGAGGACGGGGCTCCTGTACTGGAAGGAGAGCTGACTCACGCACCTCTTCAAGCCCAACGAGATGGAGCCCAAAGCTCTTACAACAGAGCCTTAAGCACCTAACTCGCAGTCACTCTCCAGAGCAGGAGACAACCACACCTGGCGCGCTGGCTCGGAAATGGTGCTGCCTGACAGGTGGCCTTCTGCGGGCTAAGCCCCGTACCAGCAGAGTGGAGGGGGGGGGCGGGGGGCGGAGGGCGAAGGGCGAAGGTCAGTGAAATGGAGTCCAGGGCACCCCTCCTGGCTGTCTGAGGCTGATGCTGGCCTGGCACGGCTCATGGCCCCTGCAGCGGTGAGGGGGGTGCTCCTGTGCCAGTGCTCTCTCCCAGGCCACCCAACTGGGCGCCCCCAGCTCTGACTCCCTCCATGTGCTGCAGACCCCGAATTCCCTCGTGGGTCTTGCTTCTTCCCGGGACTCTAGCCTCCCGTTTGCCACCCGCTGTGTGACATCTCCGTGACGGGGTCTTGGCATCACGCCCCCACACCGGCTCTGTTCCAAGGCTCCTGTAGCAGGGATAGCAGCCCCCACCCACCAGGTCCCAGAGTCAGGGTCACCATGACACCTCCTCCCCATCCCTCTCCCCCTCCCACCTCAAGTTCAGCAGGTCACCGGGTCTTGTCAACTCTAACGTGTGCCTTGGGTCCCCCTTCTCTCCCTGGTTCTGCCAACCCTGGAGGACCTCAGGGCCCTGTACACTTGGAGCAGGCGGCCCCACCCCTGGCTGCTGCTCCTGGGAGAAAGGGGGGCCTGGCTGGGGGGGCCTGCATGAGCAGAGGCCCGGAGGCAAGAGCCAGTGGAGCGCAGTGGGCACGACCGGGGACTCAGTGGGCTAGGCCGGTACAAGCAGTCTGGGCTGCTGTTGAGGGCTGCAGGGGTGAGGTTAGAGTTAGGGGCTGAGTCCTGGCGTGAGGAGGGGGAGCTGGGATGTGTCGGGTTCGCTAACGTCCTGGCATGGACCACAGGGTCCAAAGTGAGGCAAGGGCAGTGGGGCGGGGTCAGGTGCAAGATGTACTGGAGGGTGACAGGAAGTGGTGGCTGCCTGGGGGCAGGTGGAGGGGCCTGGTGACATCAGGACCAAAGACCCTGCCCCAGGCGTGAGCCCCTGGCTGGGCATGAAGTCGTTTGCAAGGAGGGGCCCCTGGGGGAGGAGCCCGCAGGAAGGCTGTGTGACAGCAGGGAGGCCCAGGACAGGAGGGGACCCTGGCGGGGTGGGGGGGATCTCACAGGTCTGCTGTCCTGTAACCACGGGGGGGTCCTTACGGCACACGGGTTCCTCCAGGCCTGGTTACCAGGTGAGGCAAGCGAAAGGCCACCGGGTTGTTGGTGGGGGCCAGGGCCTCCACAATCCGAGAGGGAGAAGGAAAAAGGCAGAAAGGGTGGCCTATAGGGAGAGGAGGGTGTCACATGGCGTGGCCTCCCGGAGCCTGGGGCCTGTGGGCACCAGTGATACCACCCCCGGGGACGGAAGGAGACAGAGGGGCAGTGAGGCTGCGGGCCAGGCCCTGGGAGCCACCGGCAGTGTCTCCTCCCATGTCCCCCCCCCCCCCGTCCCCCGCCCCCTGCAGGTGGCTGGCAGAGTCTGCCCGATGGCTTCTCATCACAGGCAGGCTGGAGCCGGGCCTGCGGGAGCTGCGGAGGGTGGCCGCCATCAACGGGAAGAGGGAGGTGGAGGATACGCTGACCACCGAGGTGAGCTCAACCCTTGGACCCTGTCCCTGCCCCCGCCCAGCCCCCCGAGGAGGAGGGCCAGGGGGAGGAGGGCTGGCACAGGGCTCCCAGTGCTGACGGGGCGCCCCCACCCCACCCTTGCAGGTCTTGCTGTCAACCATGCAGGAGGAGCTGAGTGCGAGCCAGGCCCCCCCCAGCCTGGGAACCCTGATCTGCACGCCTGGACTGCGCCTGCGGACCTGCGCCTCCACTCTGTGCTGGTAGACGGACGCCCCTTCCACCCCGCCCTGCCTGGCACCCCAGCCTCTGCCTCTGGCCTGCCTCGGGCTGTCCCTGGCACCCTCCATCCCCCCACTGGAGACCCTGGAATCAGGGCTCTGGCTGGCATCCAGTCAAGGGGCCTCTAATGACTCCCCTGTCGGCCCACGGTCCTGCCAGCACGGCCACCTCCCCTCTAGTGGTCAGGCTCCAGGAGGAAGTTGGGGGGCGGGTACTGAACCACCCAGCCAGCTGGGAAGGAGAGCGCCCACCTGCCTGGTCTGGAGGGGTCAGGGCGGAGGGAGGGGGATTATCAGAGCCCAAGAGTCAGTGCCACCCTGCAAGGACTGGCACCGCTGAGGTCACAGGGGGAAAGACACACTCAGCAGAAGCCGCAGGCATGGACGGGACAGGATGTGGCACCCAGAGGGAGGGAGGAGGGAATATCCCACCCAGGCTTCCTGGGCCGGTGCACCTGTGCCTCCCATCAGGGCTCCCCATTGGCCTCACAGAGAGGCCCAGGGAAAGGTGGTCTACAGAGGCCACCCCACCGCTACACGGAGCCTGCTGGAGGAGGGTGGAAATAGGTCTGGGAACACAGGAGCCGTTGGGCAGCTCTTCCCCAGCCTGATGCGACCGGCCCCCACCGCAGGTTCGCCTTTGGCTTCACCTTCTACGGCCTGGCCCTGGATCTGCAGGCTCTGGGTAGCAACATCTTCCTGCTCCAGTTCCTCATCGGGGTCGTGGACATCCCGGCCAAGATAGTCACCCTGCTGCTGCTGAACCGTCTGGGCCGCCGGCCCACCCAGGCCGGGTCCCTGGTGCTGTCAGGACTCTGCGTCTTGGCCAACACGCTCGTGCCCCTCAGTGAGCATGGCAGGGGCGCGAGGCTTCCCGACCTGGGGGCGCTGAGCCAGGAACAGAGGGCGCTGGACCAGAGCTGGGGCCCAGTTAGGAAGGAGGCTGCCAGGGCTTCCGGGAGAGATGGCTCAGAGCCCGAGTGCAGGGAGACGGTGGGGAGCAGGGGGCCAGGAGTGTTCCCGGGGTCTGGCTCCGGGTGTCAGGGTGGGCGGCAATTTGGTGACAGTGAATGTAGCCATGAGGTCCCTCGGGACGTGCTCTGGGGACACCCAGGTCGAGCTGAGTCACAGACACTGGGAGGTCGGAAAGGGGCCTGGGCTGGAGAGAGCCCCCATCTGACCTCGGGGCCCCTGCCACCGGCTTCGCTTAAGCCCATCTCTGTCCACAGAGATGAGGGCCCTGCGTTCAGCCCTGGCCGTGCTGGGGCTTGGGAGCGTGGGGGCTGCTTTCACGTGCGCCAGCATCTACACCGGGGAGCTCTTCCCCACCGTCCTCAGGTAAGGGGGTGCCCGGGGCTGGGAGGGCACGGTGGGGACAGCCTTCCCCAGCCTCGGCCGTTCCCACCGCCATCTCCCTTCCACGTGGTCTCAGGGCCGCCCAGGTGCGTCCCGGCTCAGCCTGGACCCCTGAGCCACCCTGTACAGGGGGTGGGGGGGGCCCTCACCGGTGTGTCTGCGATGACAGGATGACCGCGGTGGGGCTGGGCCAGATGGCAGCCCGTGGGGGAGCGATCCTGGGGCCTTTGGTCCGGCTGCTGGCCATCCACGGGCGCGCACTGCCCCTGCTGTTGTACGGCGGGGTGCCTGTGCTCAGCGGCCTGGCTGCTCTCCTGCTCCCGGAGACCCAGAGTCTGCCGCTGCCCGACACCATTCAAGATGTGCAGAACCAGTGAGTGAACTCCACCCGGGGCCACCTTCTTTGTACCCCCAGGGAAGCCCCGAATGGGGCAGCCCTGCCCCCCACCCCCTCCCCTGGGCAGAGGGAGAAGACAGGACACAGAAGTCTGGCTCAGTCACATCGTACATCTGTGGGAGGGGGGAGGCCAAAGGCTGGGTCTCCTGGCTGACACTGTGGACTCGGTCTCCGGCCCTTCATGCTACCATCTGAAGCCCTGATGGCTGGCCCGCCCTCCGCTCCACCTTACAAGAGGTCAAGGGGAAGGATGTGTGTAGTCCTTCGGAAGGGGGAGGGCCAAGGGTGCGATGGGCATTGTTGGGTGGCCTCATAGGCCCCAGACTCTCCTGCTGAAACCCCTGGATGGCTGGCAGGGCTGTCATCGTCACCCCCTCCCCAGGACGCTCTCAGGAAGCTCCTTCCTGGGCTCGGGAGAGCAGGGCAGGAGTCCTGCCCCAGTCCTCAGGAGGGCCACAGTGCAGGGCTCAGAGGTCACGCTGCACCCAGGAGACAAAAGCCTCTTGTCCTTCGTGTCTGAACAGGGCGGTAAAGAAGACGTCGCACAGCGCTCCAGGACCCACTGTCCTGAAATCCACACACTTTTAAGCCTCCCGGGAATTCTGCAAAGTGACACGGGGAGGGGCACTTCTCTCCTTTGGAGAAGGCAGGACCGCAAAGGCCCCCATCTCTAGAAGAGGACGCAGGGGCGGCCTCTCTCTGCCTGAGAAGCCACCTTCCACAGAGAAAGCCCAAGAGGATGGCTTCTGGCTGCCGGCTGCCCTGTGCACCCTCACAGGACTCTCCCTCGTGACTGCGAGAAGGAGCAGGGACCCTGGGAAGCTGTCACCCCCCGCTCCCCTCCCCACTGCTCACGGCCCTCAGCGGCCCACGGCCCCCCTCCAAGCTCGGACGGCATCATCACCCAAGGTCAAAACTTCCCCAGCTCCTCGCGCTGGCCCCAGAGCCCCGCACAAGTCTCAGATCCTCAGCAGTTCCCAAAAGACAGTGCTGGCCTCCGGTCCCCTTCTCCACACTGCAGCCACAGAGCCAATCCTCCCCACCCCTCCTCTACCTGACTGAGTCCCTCCCAGACCCATGGCAATGGCCTCCACCATATGGCCAGGGTCCAGCCCGAGGCCATAGTGAAATCCTTACCCGCAGTCCTGGCCCCGCACCAGAGCCCCACCCGGCCAGCCTTGACATGCCCAGAGGGTTAGGGTGGCCTGCTCACCCCTTGGCCCCAGCTCCCACACAGAGCCTGGCAGGAGGCCCCCTGGTTTGAGGGAGACAAAAGAGGAAATAAAGGAACAATGACAGCCCCCAGCTGACTCCAGGGATGAGCCGTCAGGGGTGGGGATGGTGGGGAAGGCGGAGAGTTCTGGGGAGCTCCTCAAGGGGCTGGCCCTTTCCCAGGCCAAAGCGTGTCGGCCCTTTGCAGCCTGTTGTGCGCTGGGCATCCCCCTGGTACCCAAGGCATCGCCTTATCTTTTCCCAAACCCTTCAAGGAAGACAGCCCAATTTACAGATGGGAAAGTAAGGCTCAGAGAAAGCGACTGTCTGCGACCTGCAGCTGGGAGCAGAGAAGCAAGAGCTCAGCCCCGGTCTCCAGAGCCCTGGCTACGACATCCCCTTCCCCCCCAGGCCTCAGACTGTAAAACCGGGCAGCCAGTGAAGCCTCTTGAAGCTGACACCTCGCTCTCAGAACCAGCCAGGGCCCCATGGAGTCCCCTGGCACCCCTTACAGGAAAACCCCAGACAAGGGCTCAGATGGAAGGTGGTGGACACCCGAGCCCCCAAACACAAACGTGGGTGTAGGCAGAAGCCATCTGCAACCCTTCGGGTCCCCACCACCCCAGAGCTGTGCTCAGGTGACCTCTGCTTCTGCCTGGGTCACTGTTTTCTGGGCAGCTCCACGAAGGGCTATGCCCTGACACGCACGCGCACACACGCACACACACACACACACACACACACACACACACACACACACACCAGCGATGGGAACACTTGTGCTCGTACACGCAGATGAGCAGAAAAACAGAAAGCTGCTCCTTGCCCCCGGGAGACAGGATCACTCACTGGCCTGGTCTTTCTAGCACAGCCCAGGGGCCTCTCAGGGGAAGAGAGGTTGGGATCATGTCTTTCAGCCATCACAGGCTGCCCCTCAGTGCAGAACCCCAGGACAAAGGCAGTGGGGATCCCGTTTGTAAAGCTGCCCAAAGGCAAGTTTGTCTCAGCCTGCCCGGAACTTTTGGTCCTGTCTGCCTGCTGCCCAGCTGAGCCCCAGCTACTTCCTTAGCCTTGCTCGGCATTCTTGGGGACCCCTGGTGTCCAGAAGCTTCCAGAAGAGAGAACACAGGGCTGGTGAGAAATGGCTCCCCCTCTCCCCTAGAGTGTTCTCTGGTTCACCAAGTGGTCAGAGCTACCCCTCTGCCCACATTCAGAGCAGACTTGCTCCTGGCCCTTCCAGGGGGTCCCAGTCTTCTAGAACCCAGGACCTACCTGCTTCCAACATGTCCTCCCCTCACTGAACTCAACAGGACCCGGAACCTGGGAGGTTCCAGGGCCCCACCCCTCTCGGGCAGCTAGGGGGTGTCATCACCATGGTGGAGTGGGGACTCTCCTGGCAGTGGTCACAGACCCGCTTTCCAGCTGGACACCATCACACAAACAGCAGGCCTTGGGCCACACCCTCTCTGTTGATGCTCCCCACAGGTATCTCCTGAGCCCAGAGGTGGCAGCAGCACCCTGCAATGGAAGAGCCATGGGAACTGGGTGTGGGAAGAACCCATCAACTACCCCCACAGGTTCATTCCCCCCATGGCAGTAGAGGCCTCAGGCACTGGGGACAGGACAGTGTTTCAGGACCCTCTCCAGCCATTCTCCTATCTCCAGCCAGGCCTGCAGCTCTCCCAGAAGGGGGTGTGGGGAGGGTAATGCAGGCTCCTTCGGCTCCAGAGACGAAAGGGATCCAGGAAAGGGATGTCCTCCCAGAAGGGTTCCAGCCCTGGCTGAGCTCGTGTTCCTTCCCCTGGGGGGTTGTGTGGTCTTCAAGGTCAAGGTATCAGCTAGACCCCACTTGGAGCTTCCTCCTCAACTCTGTCCTTGATCCTCCCCAAGTGGACTCCCCTGACATATCCTTGCAAGTACCATGTGTCCAAGAGTGAGGTTCCTGGAGTTCCAGTCACCCCCAGATGCTGTTTGCACACTCCTAGGGGTCACTGCCAGGCCAGCCAGACCCCAAGAAGCTCAGCTCAGGCCCAGTGTTAAGTTCAACACCAGATACCCAGACGAAGGAGCTGAGACTGAGGAGACCATATCTCACAGACGGATAAACTGAGTCCATGGTAGAGTCCAGAAATCTCTCCTCTTAAAACCAAGCCCTCATAGGAGCTCTTAGCTCCCAACACAGAGAGGAAAACACCCAGTCCTATAGCCACATGGCAGTGAGCAAGACCGGGACCTGTTCTTCCAACTCCTGCACTGTCCCTCTTTCCGGTCCCTTACTCTGATAGACTGTTTAGGACAATTCTAGAAATTTCTGGAAAAGAATGGTCCCTTCTTGGCACCATGGAACTCCTGCCAGTTTCTTTTTGTTTTCTTTGGCTAGCGGTGATGGGACAGAGGAAACTGAGATGTTTCCATCCCTTGGACAGAGAGAGCAGCCGCCGTCAAAGACCCGGGCGCAAGATCATCTCTGGCATAGGGACAGGATGTCCTGGCAAGACTGCCCTGAGTCAGGGCCTCCCCCTGGCTTCCACAGCGGGGGTTAGAGCTGACCTCAGTTTCCAAGACTGTGAGCAGCGGGGGGCGAGCAGAGCCCATGCCTCCCCAGGTGGTTGGTTCAGAAGGGCAAGGAGAGGCAAAGTCTATGGAAATGCACACCTGGGGGGTGGCTACAGGAGAGCCCACTCTCCGGCCAGTGACATGAGTCTGGGGAAGAGCTCTCAAAGGTCCCCGGGGAAACACCCCATGTTAAGGAGGATCCTCAAGCAAAAGCTTCATTCCCTGATGGGAATGGGGAGCTGGAGCAGGGGAGCCCCAGCTCCTGTGGACATCAAGCCCAGGGACCCTGAGAGGGATCCACGCCTAAACATGGGCTGGACTTGTGAGCTGGAAGCTGCAAGAGGGAACTGGCCGGCGACAGAGCCACCTGTGTTTGGAAGCTCAAGAAGCAGATCCGAGGGGTGAAGGGTGATGGCCAGCCAAAGGCACGAGAAAGCAGAGACAGAAGGAGGTGAGATCCCCCAGCACAAAGTGGAGGAGACCCGAGTGGCAGAAGCAGGGCTGAGTCATGGCTCCTGTGTCCAGTGGCGTGGCCATCCACCACTGCCACGTGGGAGATGAGGACTTCCCACACTCTGCTCCCCAGAGAATGCCCATAGGCCTGGGGCCTCAGGTACGTATAGCCCTCGCCGTAAGTTTCTACTCCTTGCCACTGAGCTTAGCAAATACAGACAGGCCTTGCAGTGTGTTTGGGACCGTGGCCCTGTTCAGTGTCTCCAGGAAGGAGCAAACACCTGGGAGGGGGAGGTTCTGGAGCTGGAGGTTGGGGGGGTGGGGGAAGGGCTACAAATGATAGGATCCAAATCCTTAGAGATGCAGAAAAAGCAGAGACTCTGGAATTAGGCAGAACTAGGGGGGTCAATGCACACTCAGCCACTGAAGCTCTTGTCACCCGGGAATAACACCAGCTTCCCCAATGGCTTTAGAAACCCCAGGGCTCTTGCAAGACCCACGCACAAGCAGCATAGACACACTTTAACCACTAGGGGGCAACATGACGCTCTTGCCTCTGGGGATTTGTCCTGAGGCTCTCAGGTGGCTGGGCTGTCCCAGGCCACCCACCAGCTGGTCCGCAGCCCCATCCTCAGGCCAGGAGGGACATGGGGGTGAGACAAAGACAGGAACCCCAAACCGTGATCAGCCCAAAACTCTGGAGGCTACTTACCAGCTCTCACTGGCCAGTTTGTACCCAAACCCCAGAACAGAGCCAGGACCGATGTCCCAACAGTACCCATCCCCCAAAAAACTGCACAGGACCGTTGGATTTGGAAAGTTTTTGTTTTCTTTTCCCACACATTTCCGGGGTTGGGGTGTTTTCCAAGACTCAGACACATTTGTTAACAAAGAGAGAAAAAAAACTGGGGGAGCAGGGAGCCCGTGGGCAGAGAAGTGACCCCAGCAGTCAGCGGGCAACGCCCGGCTCTCTCTCTTCCCTGATGCCCGCGCCCAACGGGTGCCACAGGCTGCTGCTCGCGGTATCTAGATAATTTGTCTTTAATATATATCTGCAGTTGCCTTTCCCCTCCCACCCGCCCCCCCCCACCCCTGCTCCTCCAGCAGCTTCCCCATCAATGCACGTCGCCCGGCGGCACACAACACAACAGGCCTTTCCAGGCCCCGAGCCCCTTCCCTGGGCGGCACCAGGCCAGCGCCTCCTCCTGGTGGGCAGAGTCGGGGGCGCTTGGGGGGGCCACCCCACTGCCCCGCCCCGTCCCGTCCCTGCTCCCCTCCCGCTGGGCCACTGGGCCCACCCGCCCGCCCTTCTCCCACCGACTCTGGAAACCCAAAGGTAGGAAAGGGAGAAACCAGACACACAGAAGAAGTGGTGGAGAGGGAGGGAGGGGACAGAGAGACACAGCAAGCCTGGGATGGGGGCCGGAGGGCTTGGGAAGAGAAGGAAGGCAGGAGGGACCAAGGGAGGAAGAAAAATGGAGGAAATGAACAAGACGAGTAGTGGACACTTTACAAAACCCCCAGCCTTCCTTCCCGCCCAACCCCACCAAAATAAAACTACCCTCCCCCCTTAAAAAAATAAATCAACCCAGGGCTGTGAGCACGTGCCCTGCCCGGGGCGGGCGCAGAGCGGAGAGGGACAGACAGCCCCAGGACGGACAGCGCCGCCTCACTGGACCGTCGGAGGAAGGGGACGAGCACGGGGTTTCCTTTTCTATTTTTTTCTTTTTTCTTTCTTTCTTTTCATTTTTTCTTTCCTTTCTTTTTTCTTTCTTTTTTTTTTTTTTTGTTTTGTTTTGTTTTGTTTTGTTTTGTTTTTTTGTTGGTTTTTTTTGTTTTGTTTTGTTTTGTTTTTTTTGCGTTTCCTCTTCGTGAGAGAAGTCTGAGGCAGCCAGGGAGCGGGTCCCCAGAGCTCCAGCAGGGAGAGGGCTGCACCCTTGTCCCGGGCCCTCCCGGGAGGGGCGCAGCTGGCAGTGGGCGCGGCGCCGGGGCTCAGACGTAGTACTCCTTGTCTTTGTTCTTCTTGGCCTTGCTGGGCGTCTTGGGGGCGGCCGGGGCCTTCTCTTTCACCACGGCCCCGTTGCTCTGGGCCGAGTTACTGATGTAGTTCCGGCTCTGGTCCACCTGGTAGGAGCCCTCGTCGCGGTTGCGGTATTTGTACATGGCATAGAGGAGAATCAGGATGCAGAGCGCCGCCGCCGCCACGATGCCCACCACCATGCCCGTGGTGCTGCTGGACTCCCGGATCACCTCCACGGCGCCCGGCGGGCCGCGCTCCCCAGGCCCCGTGGGGTTGGCTGTGGGCAAACGGGGGAAGCCGGGGGCGGCGGTCACGCCGGGGCGCAGGGGAGGGGGCCTCCGCGGCTCGAAAGACGTGGGGGCCCCGGGCCCCAGGGGGGGGTTCTCCAGCAAGGGCTGCAACGGGTCTCGGTGGTTCATTTTGCCCGCAGGCAGGTTGGGGGCGGGGGCGGAGGGGGCCAGCAGCACCCCGGGGGCGCCCGTGGCCCCATCTGTCCTGAGGTTGGGCCGGGGAGCGGGTTTGCGGGGCGAGAGGAGGGTGGTGCGGTCCGTGACCAGGGGGAAGGTGGTGTAAAAGCCCCGGCGCCCGGGGGGGGGAGGCTGGAGTCAAAGACCTCCCCGGACGCAAAGCCGGAGGCCTCGATGGGCTCCTCGCAGTCGCTGTCGTCCTGCTCGGCCTGGCACGGGCCCCCGGCGGGCGGGCGGCGGGCCGCAGGCGGGGGCAGGGTGTCTTGGGTGGCGCCCACGCCCGTGAGGAAAGGATAGAAGGTGGGGGGTGGGGGCACGAAGGGGGACCGGGTGGCCACGGGAGGGGGATCTAAGGAGTCCTCCGTGATAATGGGCAATATTAACTCTCCTCCTAGAACAAGAGAGAGAAGAGAAAAAACAGGGTGTCAGCGAGGGCCCAGGGTGCAGGCGGCCGGCACGAGAGAGAAATAACAGCCTCACACACCCAAATCGGTTCCAATTGGCTTTGGCGGAGACTAGAGCGGGCCGCGCCCGCCCGCCAGCCGGCCGGAGCACTGCGCTTTAAGCGGGCAGCGGCTCAAATGCCCTGGGCGCCCCACGCACGGGCTCTGTGGCTCACTGGGTTTTGGTCTTTTGTTTGTCTTAAGAAACCAAAAGGAACAGAAAGGAAAAGGAAATCGAAAAGAAACGGAAAAAAAAAAACAACTCTACCGGTTTAAGGCTTAAAAACAGATACAAGAGCAGCATTTAAACAAACCTAACAACAGTATCTTTTAGGGTTTTTTTTTTTTTCTAGATATTTCTCTTTTTTTGCTTTTGTTTTTTTTTTTTTCTTTTGTTTTTAAAAAAGAAGATAGCATACCACGGAATTCAGGCAACTTACATCAACAAATAGGCCGTGTGATTTTAGCATGAAGAAAAAAATTACAAACAGAGCTGTGTAAGCGGGTTCTCCCGGAAAAAATAAGAAAAAAACAACTTTTCCGTACCACGTTTTCTGTCTATCTGTTTGGTATCTCCCTCCCTCACTCTTCTCTCCCTGGACATCTTGCTTCCTCCTGAATACTCTCTCTCCTCCCTCACTGTGCCCTCTCCCCCTCATTAAACACAAAGCTAAAATCTTCACAGTGCAGGCTGGCATTGAGAACCTATTACCGCCACTTGGTGTCAGCGTGTGGGGGGGGGGCAGCGGAAAGGAGGGCTGGGGGAAGAGGTTCATGGCTGGCAGCTACATGGGTGAGAGGACTGGAGAGGGGATGATCATGGGAAGCTTTGAAGGCTAACTGCTGGCCGGCCATGGGAATATGAGAACTTGACGGTGGGAGGCGACAAGGTTCATGAGAAAGAGCGGGCAAGGAGGAGACAGACACACTGGAGAAGGGTCCTGTCCCATAGGACTTTGGGCAAGGTGGTGAGAAGCCATGTAGAGGCAGGGAGGTGGGGAGGGGGTGGGAATGAGGGAGGGAAGTGGACTGGGACACGTGAGTCCTGAGCTAACCCTAATTCCCCGACTTTCTCTTTCTTCACCCTCCACCTCTGACCCCCACTGGCTTCCCCCCTCCCCCTCCCCAGAACCCCCATGGGCCGCCAGGACCTGACCAGGGCTTGACTGCCTCTGGCCCTCTTATTATTGTTCAAACAATAATAAAACAACGGAAAGAAGAAGAAAGCAAAAAAAGAAAAGAAAATACATACACAGCCATCTGGGAAGGAAGCACTTGCTAATACAGGGCCCCGGGCAGGGTTGGGGCGGGGGTACACTAGTGGGCAAGGTTTGTGGGGGGTGATTAGGTCTCCTCTCTCCCTAGGTCTTATAACTGAGGTACTCTGGGCATAAACTGCAATTCCCATCAGCCCTAAAGGGTGGGAACTACAACTCCCATTAGCTCTTGGAGGGATAAGGACTACAATTCCCATCAGCCCCTGGGTCAACAACTACGACTCCCATCAGCCTACTACCCCTTCCCAAATACTGCAACCCACTGGTGTGGGGTAGAGCCAGCAGGAGTCTGGCTCTAAGCGGCTGAGGGGAAGTCTTCCTCCTCTTAGAGGGGGCACCTCTAGGTCTGGTTGGGGCTGAAGCTTTCCTCTCTAGCTCTCCCTCCACCCAAGCCCTGCCCTAACCTTGGTCTCTGCAGGGTGTGGTTTTCATGACTCCACAACCCCCTACCCCCTCCTTTAGAAGTATCCCAGGGCCCCACTGCAGCCAAGCCAGCCACCTGCCACTGCCACATCCTCCTGCACTCTAAGCCCGCCAGGGTCTGCGCTTGCTGTTCAAACACTGCTGATGTTCACATCCCAAGCGCCAGCAACCGGGCAGTGCTGTCCTTGGCCACGCCAGCCAGCCACAGCCAAGATCTTGCCATTGAACTTGTAGCTTGCCGAGCTCCTCAGGCTGCTCCTCCCACCAGACTCCACTCTCCCCCTGGGCGAGGGTTCACCCCAGACTGTGAAGCCCCAGGGCACCTGGCCTTCCTGGGGCTCCGCCTCACTGAGAAACTGAGCCAAAAGCAGACAAGCAGGTCCTGTGGAGCTGGGACTGTCCAACATCGGTCTTTTATGGAGGAGGATGCAGAGGCCTGGGGTGGGCAGGACTTCCCAAGGTCACTAGGGCCGAGTCTCTCAAGGAGCCTGGAATGGTCTGATTCCCCCTCCCCATGCCCGCAATAATCTGCTTGACTCTTAGCTCAGTTGCTAACCCAGGAGGCCACGCTGTGTGACTGTGGACAAGCTTCTCTCTCTCTTCTCAGTTTCCTCATCTATAAAATTAAAGTATTGGGCTCCAGGCCCAGGGCGAGGCCAAGGCCGGGCTCCCACAGACCTCCAGCCTATGGATGAGCAATTTGTCCCTCTGGCCCCTCCTGAGCTCTGGACCCACTACGGACAGCCCAGCACCCTGGTCCCTGGGTAAGGACAACACTCCGCTTCAGCTCCTGGGGGGAGGCTGGCAGCCTGTGTCCAGTGATGCCAGGGTTCCCCTCCCTGCTGGGCCATACCCCCTCCCCGCTTCCTGTACTTTGCCTTCCGTTCAGAGAACGCCTTGCCCCTGTGGTTATCTCACTCATCCGTCAAGCCCAACCAAATACCTCCTCTTCCAGGAAGGCTTGAGGCCCATCTCCTTAGCACCCAACACGGTGCCTCATATCCAGGGATGGCATGGAAGCCCCTCTCATGGGCCAGAGCAACTGGGTTCTGAATGGCCTTTCTCTCCTGGCCTAAGACAGTAGGCATTGTGGAGTTCACCCTGATACCGCCTTGCTCCATGGCCCCAGCCCTCCCCTACAGCCATCTCTACCTTCCGTCTTCCATGGGGCCACCAGCAGCTCCTGGAAGCTTCAGGATCAGGCTTGTCTTGGGCAGGCTTGTGTCCCTCAACTGGCTGCCCATACCTAGGGCCCTCTGGATGCTAGGGCCCAGGGAGGAGTCCCATGCTAGGGGGCTCGTCATGCCCTAGAGGGGCTGATCAGGCCAATCAGGGCACAGACCTTATCTTTCTATTCTCTTTCTCACCCCCAGATAGACTTGGGGAGGGCAGGGGGAAGGGCTTTAGGCCTTGGGCCACAGACAATTCCTGCCCCGCCTGAGCCCTCTGCAGCCATTTGCTCTAACACACTGGTTCTTTGGGTCCTGGGGGCACACAGGTTTCCCCTGTGCAGTCTCTCCCAAGCTCCAGAGCCCTCCCAGGCCTAGTCACATTGACTCTCGTCCTTGTCCTTCTACCCCCGCTGTGTCCTGGCCTCCATATCCAGGTCTTAGCCCTGTCCCTACGTGCCTAGTTTCTCTAGGAGCTTTCCCTAGGCCCTGCTCTGTCCACGGCTTTGACAGCATCTCCTGAGGGTGTCCTGTGCTCACCCACGTCCTCCATACCAGCTGTCATCTCTGCCCCTCACCGCTCCCACTCTGTCCCCAAGATAGCATGCTGCCAAGACCCCACACTCTCTCCTTCCTCCAGATTCATTCCAGCCAATCTGGGCTCTGTGGCCAGCAAGTCACATGCAATATAGGGTACTGGGCTTTCCTGGGGGTCATACACTGGTCCAGGAGGGGTCAGGCAAGCTTGCTCTGGTGAGGATCTGGAGCAAAAGAAGGCCCCTCAGCGACTCCTCACTGTGAAAGCCCAACCAGGGGCTCCCTGGGCCACCCTGGCCATTGGACATTGGAGGGAGCAGACTCGCAAAGACTTGTAGGGGTGACTGGGACCAGGTTCAGCTCTCCAAGGGTGCACCCAGAGATGGGGTGCCCCTGGGAGTCTGATGAAGAGCCTAGGCCACTTCCTCCCCTACCCCACGTCAGGGGGCTGCGGCGCTTGGAAGAACTCACAGGCGCATTTATCACAAACCCCACTCCTCCTCTACTCTTAAGTTGAATGTCAGGGCACGTAAGCCCCACTTGCTAGAGAATTCCATCTGGCCAAGGAGACCAGCGGCCATTCCTGAGCACCCCTTCCTCCCCCTGCTCCCCTACCTCTAGGGGCTGCTGCACCAGTCCGCTGAGCTCTTTCTGCCTTCAGGACACAGAGGCTCCTGACTAGAAACCTACCCAAGAACCCCATTCCCACCCAACCAGGATGGGCCCACCCACAGCATGGAGAACTGAGGCCAAAGCCCCACCCATAAGCTCTTGGTACCTGCCCTGGGCTGGGAGGGCCAAAAAGCCATAGCCCCCAGGGCATTTCATGTGGGTTAAAAAGGGAGCCCCTCAGTGTGGCCACGGCTTGTCAGGGGCTTGACTTGGCACATGGTCTCTCTGGGCACAATCAGAATAAGGCACTCTGTCTTCCTGGTGGACACCACCCTGCTCCCAGGACCAGGATGAGCAGCTGGGTGAGCACAGAGCGCCGGCTAGCTCTCAGCCCTTACTCACCTGTTCCAGCCCAGAACCAACCACCTATGCCACTGGGTGCGGTAGCCTGGAGGATGGAGCCTCACCCCACTTGGACACCCCAGCATAGCCACAGCAAACATCAAGGTGGACCCAAGGTCAGGCAGGGCTCTTTCTTGTCTTGTGTGTGTGTGTGTGTTTACATGCAAGAACATCCCGTCAAAGTCCATTCCTGTGCACCTGGGCACACATCTCTAAGCCTGTGTGTGTGTGTACACAAGCCTCAATGGATCCAAGTGCATGGACTTGGGCATTAGGGAATCAGAACAGACGTATGCATGTAAGTGAGCCTTTCATGGGGCTTGTGTCCACCCGCCTGAGCCTGAGCCTGAGCCACTCGTGTGTGTGTGTGGTGTGAATGCACGCCTGTGCTGCCGAGGACATGTGAGCACACCACCACGGGTCTGAGCATATGAGGTAGGCTTCATGAGCGCCCCTTTTCCCAAACTCATTTTCACCTTTTCCACTGAGACATCCCTTGCAACTAGGTACGGTTACATGACTGAGCCAGGGGCACTGCCAATATTGGCCCACCGGAAGTCCCTATGTGCAATCTGCCGTGCTCTTCCTCCTCCTTCCGGTGACCTTGCAAACCACATGGTGAATTTAAAGGAGGAGCCATAAGATGGAAGGAGTCTAGATTCCTGAAGCCCCCCTTGGGGCCAAGCCACCAGCTGACCAGGATCACCTTGGTGGGGCTTCCCCTGAGTGAGAAACCTCCCTTGAGATACCCACTGAGATTTGGGGGTCATCTGTTCCAGAAACAAATGTTACCTGAACTAATACAGACACTGAACCAGAAACGTGCATCACAAGAACCGGTGGCCTTCCGGTAACAATCCAAGGAAACGGCTGGAAAGATGCAGAACCACAGAAAAGCAGTGGCAGGACACCTGCTTCCAACCCTGCTTGTGATGACCTACAGGGAAGGCCAGGTGTCTGCTGAGGCTGAGGCACCAAAGGAACATGCCAGAAAGTCGGGGTGCCGGTTCCGGCTTTTACTGTCTGCTTTCAGCCACATATCACAAGAAGACAAAGTTAGGCAAGAGTGGGTAGGTTTGCAAGCAGAGAAGGGAACAGAGAGAGCCCAGGGAGGGGAGGGGAGTGCCAAGTGTCAAGAGAGCCCCTGCTTCCAACCCGCAGATCAAAGAGAGGTCAGTAATGGCTTTGAGGGAACATGACCCAGCGAAACCTCCCTCTGAATAAGGAGGGCTCGGCCGTGCCCCACAGATCAGTCTAAGGACATGGCCTTTCCACCTACTGTTTCCGAAGCCCTCAAAATAGTCATGTCTAAATTAAGAGACAAGCAAGGATTCAGAGAAACAAGGAAACAAAGCGCTTGACAAGTATGTCTAGGAAAGAACGCTGAGGGCAGTTATCTCGACAGCTTGAGCCTTTGGGCCCCCAAATATGCAGGAGCAGGAAGTGGCTGTCAACACCATGGGGCCCCCAAGAAGGACATTTTCCCAACACCCACTTCAGAGATGGCCGTGGAGAGTAAGAACTGGGAAGGACCTCACACGGGCCAGCACCAGGGCCACAAAGGAGAGGGCGTTTCTTGGAGACGGGAGAGGTTGAATTTAAGGAAGAAACTTTCCCACTGCAGGGGGGGAGGGCTGGATTTCCTCAACTAGTTTCCTTAAAACCAAGAGCCTCTGTGTGTCTTCTTTCATCCTTCCCTTTCTTGAATTAGAGTGGCCATGGTGGCCGCCTCTGGCCCACCCCCTGGATTCGGGGTGTGCGGAGCTGTGTGGACAGTGAGATCGGCTATCCTGTTAGTTCACAGGGACCCGGAGCACATATGGGCCTCAGGAGCAAGTCTGGAACCGACAGTGGGCCACCGCCTGCCAGATACCCTTACCTCTGCCTTGACAGCCCTGAGTGGGAGGGGCTTCAGGGTGTCAGGAAGATTGACATGGATTATGGGTGGCCCAAAGGCCACACCAGGTAGATAAGTTGCCATCTGGTCCCCAAATCTGTTTGTGCTTCCTTCCTGGGGGACTTCCCGGACGCAGAGCTGTGGCCACAGGACTGAGCAGAAGCAGCAGATGTAACATGGGTCTCCCTCCTGGGCCTGACCCACAGCACCCACCCCTTCGGGACCCCGCCCTTCAGTCACCTTCCACCACAACTGAGGTCACCCGGGGAGGGCGGGGAGGGCGAGGAGGCCCTGAGTTAGCGCGTGCTGAGGAGCGGCCCACCCACCAGGAACACTGGTTTGTGACTTTAAAGGAAGGACACACACGCTTCTGTGTGACAAATCACAGGGTGGCGGAGGCTGTACCCATTATGGCAACTGGTGTCACCTCAAGAAACACTGGAAGGGGGGTGCCTTTGTGCCCCTGGGTTCTGAGCGGTGTGTGGGTCTGAGCAAGCGTGTCTGTGTGTCTTTGGACCTGAGTCCGTGAACGCCTCGGGGGGGTCTCGTCTACGCATGCCTGGGGGCCAAGCCTCAGGAGCAATGTGCACCTGTGGGGTGAGCGCACGAGCTGCTCCCGCATCTGGGAACCTGACTACACGAGCCCGCGTGCACCCTTGCGGGTCTGATCAGCTGTGTGCATGCACACGGGGGTGGGCATTTTGCTGGGTCTGAGCATGTCTGCACGGCCCAAGAGCCTGAGGATAGGAAACCCTCCCCCGTGCAGCTGGGGTGTACGTTTGAGCACAGGAGTAAGTGGGTCAATACCTGTGTGGGCCCACATGGGACGGTGTAGACATGAGTGAGTGTGTGTGTGTGTGTGTGTGTGTGTGTGTGTGTGAGCATGTGTGTGTCTCTGAATACAAGGGTATGAACGTAAGAATGAGCCTCTGCAGGTCCGAGCTTGGGGGCCTCGGAGGGTCCCCTCTCATGGGGCAATGGGAGGGGGGCAAGTGTGCCTCTTTGGGAACAAGCACGCATGCCAGGCCACAACATCCCTCTGAGGGTGTGTCTGTGCGTCCGAGTGCCTGTGAACTTACTTGCGGGATGCTGCAGGTTTAAGCATGGGGGCACACTTGGGTGGGGCTGCGCCACAGGTGCCTGAGAGCCTGGGCACAGGTGTGTGCCTCCCGGAACTCATGTGAACGTGTGTGCACGTGTGCATGCACGTGTGCGGCTACAACTCAGGGGGTCTGGGTGCCCTGTACATGCCTGTTCTGAACACAAGCACACAGCCCCTTGGAACCCTCTGTGAGCATCTGTAAGTCTGGGTGCGCACGGAGGACGTGGTAGGAGCACGTGTGTTACGCAGCGGGATCTGTACACACGTGTGCGCCTCTGTGCGCTGACCGCAGGTGTGGATCTCTGGGCGTCCGAGGATGTGCGTGGGCAAGCACACCCTGAACACACTCGCCCGTCGCAAGGGTCTGGAGTGGGCGGGAGCTTCTGAGAGTGTGCATGGGATCCCAAACGTTTGGTCTGCGCCTCAACAGGTCGGAGCGTGTGTGGGAGCGTGCCTCCACGGGCTGAAGACGCCCCGGGTGCACACCCTGGTGTGACGAGCACACATAAGTGTGAAACACTGTGGGTCTGAGCAGGTGGGCATTGGTGAGCGAGTGGGCAGGTGTGCGTTTGCTGGGAGATCCCTACATGTATGTGCATGGCTGTGTGTGTGTGTGCCTCTGTGTGTGCATAGAAGTGTGTGCCTCTGGGGATCTGAGTCTGGGCGTGCACTTCCCATGCACCCCGAGGCAGGGCACACTCCGATCCCTACAGGGGCCCGGCCCACAACATGATGTGTAGATCCGGTGGGCTACGGCGGCAAGACATGATCCTCTATGCAGAGTACGACCCCACTAAAGGCACTCCCATTCCAAGCAATCTAAACGCTGTCGGCCAAACAATATCCTTGGATATCCAACCTCAGGTGAAATACCCATGAAATATCCTTGGATTCCCAACCTCGGGTGAAATACCCATTTTCCTGGATGATCTCACCAAGCCGCAAGGAGGAGGAGTGGGGCCCGGGGTCTCTGAAGGGGCCCAGGTCAAGGGAAAGAAAGGGAAGCAAGTCGGGATGATCCCAGGCTTGACATCTGGACGCAGCGAGGAGGACCTGGCAGGTGGGAAGCATGCCAGTGTCTGGGGTCCGTTGGGTGAGCCCCTGGTTAGCCACTGTTTCCAGCCGGGCTGCCCTTAACTCTAACCCTGACCTTGGAGCCCAAGGAGGCCTGGCCCTTGGCTAGAGGAAAAAGCTTCCTTTTTTCCTCTGGGGACGCAAGAGGGGCTCTGGCTGGAGTCCCCTTTTCCTCTAAGTAGGGGGACGACATGGTCTAAATCAGCCTGAGGGGCTCTGGAGTCGTCTTGGTCCTCGCCTGGCCTCCCATCAAGATAAAAATCCAAGCGGAAGCATTTCAGAGCTGCACGAGTATGGAAATGCAGGCGTGTGCTGTGCCCATCTCGGGGAGAACCGGGGGGCTTCAGGGGGCTTCGGGCGGCTTCCTCTGGAGGCTTCGGCATGCACTCTGCCCTCATTTTGAAGCCAGGGGCCCGGCGGCCCAGCAACCCTCTCCCCCAGCTTCACTCCTCCTCCGCCCTCCATTCTCCCCTCATAGGTTTCGCCCTTTGAACGGGGGAGGGCAGCTGACCCGCCTCCTTCAGCTCCGGCTCGCTCCCTTGTCCCCACACAACCTAAGGTGCACACACTCGGCACTGCAACTGGGAAGCTAGAACTTGGGTAGCTAGCTTGTGGCCCTGGTGCGGCCCAGGGTGGGCTTCATGTCCCTGCACCGTGGCAGTCTGGCCCAACACTTTTCTCTGTGGGGTCCAGGGAGAACAGTCCCTTCCCCCCTCCGCCCCCCAGAGTGAGCACATGCATGCAAACACATGGGATGGGGCCAAGTGACCTTCTCTCATGATCCGCCAGCCCTTGGTCCCCAGAGTCCTATCCCAGGGCTCTCATGGGGCCATTCATCACAGCCAGTTTCCAAAGGCCTGGGCTCAAGGCACTGCTTCCATGTCCAGGAAAGCCCAGTCCTGACGAGTCAAAGGAGTAAAGCAGGGTCAAGGGAGGAGGGCCATATGGAAGCTGCCAGATGCCCAGAGCCTCTCAGAGCAATGGCAGAGCACCGGCGGCGGGGGGGGGGGGGGGTGCATCCCTGAGTTTAGACGGCCTAGTGAGATGGAGCCAGATGGCCCCCCAGCAGAGGGGCCCCCCCATGGTGGAGGGCATCTGTTCCAGAAAGCACCAGCTCTTGGTTGTGGATGGGGAGGCCTTTCCAACCCAGCACCCTACAGCTCCTCCAAGTGCCTCAGGGCCCAGGACCACCAAACAACCCTCTTCAGCCCCGGCTGATGGTGTCGGGGGGCCTGTGGCCCAGAACTGTCTCTCCCCGTTGTCTCTAGAAGCTGAGCCTCTACCCCAGGGCTCTACGGTTTTTCCTGCTCTCCCCACACTCCTTCCACGGTTGCAGCCTACCTCAGCTGGAGCGTCTCCTCTGGGACTGGCAGACCGCCCCCACCCCAGGCCAGATTCACACTGCCCGGGTCACACTGCCCACCTCACCTGCCCAGTCACCTCCCCCAACCCCGCAGGAGTCTGCCCAGCCTCCGGCTTTCCAGCAGCAATAGCCCAGGTGCCACACATCGCAAGGGAACCAGGAGAATTCTCTGGAAACCCCAGCCATGGATGACGCTCCAGGCCACCACCATGGCCCATAACCCTTTGCTGGGAAATCTGGCCACATTCAGTCCTTCCTCCCTTCTCGCTGCCGGCTGTAAGCACCAGGACCTCAGCTTCCCAGGCCCTCCCTCCCCCCGGGGTCCTCTCAGCCACCCCCAACCCTGCACCCATTGTGCCACTCCACACCCCACCTTTCTCATCGGCGCTGGGGGCCCACCCCACCCTTCCTTTGCCAATAGGGTCTCTCTCTGGGGCCCCACCCTTCTCTCCCACTAAAAGGATCCGGCAGAGGCCTGGAACGCCACCCCCAGGAAGCCTTCCCTCCCAGCCCTGCTCTCCTGCAACAGCAGCAGCTCCACTAGAGATCTAGACCAGAACTCCGGTCCCGATCTCCCCAGGGGACCACACATCTGGCCAGGCGCACCTCCCAGCCACACACTGCCAGGCACAGAGCTGCTGCATGATAGACGGCCCCAGTTTAGTCTGGCCACCTCCCTGAGACCAGGAAAGAGGAGGGTTCTGGATCCAGCGGAGATCTCCTCTATTGCTGACCCAGGGAGAAAAAAAAAATCAAGCCGCAGGGACTGATGGGAGTTGCAGTTCAGGACGCAAGAGCTGATGGGATTTGTAGTTCCTAGGTCTGCATTCTCCCACCTACCCTCCCCCTCTACCCTCGGCCCCATAAAGACTCATGGGAGCTGCAGTTACTCATCTTGCTTGGGAAAAGTCTCCCTCTTTGTTTCCCGGCAGTCCTTGGCCCTAAACCCCAGGATCCCAAGCTAAGGACCTCACTACCTCCGAGGGCTGGGGCACTGAAGAGCCAGAAACTGCCTTGCCAGAGGGACAATTTGAGGGACCTGGAGGGGAATGGCAGGAAGGCAGAGGAAGCTATCAGGAAAAGGTAAGGCCTGGCAGCAGGCCCCTTGGGCTCGGGCAAGGTGGCAGGGACAGTCGCCCCCCTCCCATCAGCGTCACCTGGGCCCGGGGCAGGGGAGGGGGGAAAGGCACTCACCAGTACTGGGCTCACACTCTTCCAGGTCCTCGTCATCACTTGGACACTCAGCAGAGGCCACTAAGAGGTCATCTGTGTTCTGTGGGCGACAGGAGGGAGGGGTGGGGAAGAGGGTTCGGGGGTGGGTCAGTAGGCCCAAAAGCCACCTCTGTAGGTGTGGCACCACACAGGAGATGGGTCCTGGGCTAAGACACACACACCCTGATCTGTTGCCCAGTTCTCCCATTGCTGGCTGGGTGACCGAGAGCCCCCCCGTTCCCCACGTGCAAATACAGACTGGCCAGCTCCCACCCTGCAGCAGCTCCCACAGCTCCTGGAGATCAGTGGGATGGCACGTGCTGTGTCTTTCATTTCTAGGAAGCTGAGAGGCTGGACGCCGGACCTGGGGATGCAGGGCTGGAGCAAGGGGACCCAGGGCATCAGGGATTTGAGGCATGGGGGCCTCTGGAAGCCAGCACAGGCAGAGAAGGGGAAGAGGACCTGGGGTAGGAGGTAGCGGGTGGCTCATGGCTCCAACCTCACTACCCCACTACCCATCATCTCTCTCCCAACCCCCTTCCCAGAGCCCGGAACCAGGCTGCACACAATAATTAGGGCTGTGGTTGCCATGGCAACGGGAGTCGACTTTGTCAGCATTTTCTCTCCTCCTGATTGCAAAGAAAGAGAATCCCCAAGATGAGTGAATGTAAGGGGGCGGGGAGGGCAGTGTGCTCAGGGTGTGTTGGGGAAGAGACCCAAGGAGGGAAACCCGAAATCCAGGCAGGAATGGAGCCCAAGAGGGGCAGGAAGCGGGGAGAGGGCTCCTAAAAGCCAAGGGTGGGAGGAGTCTGGGGTGGGGAGGGGTGAAAGGGCCGATTGGTGCCTTTTCTCCACTCCCCCACCCCCGCACTCCATCCCATCTTCAGAAAACTGGATTTCCTTCTGCATCCTTGCCCCCCACCAGCCCCAGCCTCTCCTGTGGGGGCTTTTCCAGCACAGCTGTGACCCCGAAGGCCCCCACCCCCTCTTCCACCTGGATGGTCAGTCTGTGACCTCCCACTGAGACAGGGGCACCCTTCCTGCCGGCTGTGCCCAGTGCCCAACCTTGGGTAGGACCATGGCTTTCCTCCAGGGCTCCTTGCTCCCTGGGACAAGGCCTGGCCTTCGGAGACCCTAGCTTTTCTTGGCAGTGAAAGCAGAGGGGACGGGGGTCCAGACTTCTCTCTTCCCCTGCATAAGCCTGTCAGCCAGTGCCAGGCCCCCTACAGCACAGACTAGTAGGGAGGAGGGACTTCAAGTTCATGGAGTCCGGCCCTCATTTGCAGACACTGAAGACAGGCTGGTGGTGGAGTGGGGACACCACCCCCTAGGCTGCCCTCAGACCTCTCCCTCACCCTGGGAGCTCAGAGCTCTCTCCAGGCACAGAGTCAGCAGCCATGGGTGATGAGGGACAGAAGTAGCTTGGGCGAGGGGGACTGAGTGACTGAGTAAACCGTCCCGGGGCCCCAGTCATTGATGGTGACAATCAGAAAACTCAGGGGGGCCCCCGAGTTGCCACCGTAAGTCACACATGCTCAGATGGCTTTTGGGACCCGGAAAGCCAGGCCTGTCCTGCCCCATGAGAGCCTCATTCCCCAGGTTCGACCCCACTCCGACTACAAGAGAAGATAAACTCAAATCACTTGGGCTTGTCCTGATCCGGAGAGAGCGCCTGAGCAGGTGGGGTGGGCAGCACGGAGGGTAAAGCACTAGGAAACCGTCTGCACCAACAGCCCCTCCGACACACAGGCACAGGGCACCCTGCCAGGCGGGGACACCTGCTCCAGGTCCCGAGGAGAAGACATGAGAAGGCAGAGGGCTTGGAGTCCCACTGCGAGGACACCAGCAATCCAGGGGACACTGTTGCGGGCCTCCGAGAGCCCCCAGAGAGCGGCGGCCACCCCTAGCTGAGCCCCTGGCCCCTCCAGGGCTGTGTCCTAGGTGCCCAGCCAGAGCAACGCCATCCCTGCCCGCACCCCACTGGGCCTGGCCTCCGGTGTGGGCAGGCAGACGGGGCCGTCCCTCCCTCAGCCCAGCGCAGACTTCTCCCCTCTTAGGCGGTCTCCCCTGGTCTCGCTAGAGGACCAAACTCCCCCTTAACACTGGGCCCGGGCCCTAGAAACAGTGACCACCTTCCCACAGACAACATCCCTGGTCGCCAGGCCACTTTGGAAAGGGAGGCCTTTCCCACCTCACCTGTACCACCGCCATGATGACGAGGAGACGGCAGCCTCCAGGATCCCACCAGACCCCCCCCAGACCCTCCCCTGGGCGGCAGAGTTGCTACCGGACATCAGCCCCGCCCCCCACCCAAAGCCTCACGAGGCCTCGCTGGTGGCCCCGAGGGCCCTCACCTGGGTGGTGCTGTCCCTCAGCGTGGGGGAGCGGCCCCGGCGCGTGGTCGTGGTAGCCATGGTGGTGGTGGTCTCCATGATGGTGGTCGCCATGTCGGCCAGCAGGGTGGTGGCCGTGGTCTCCGCGCTGAGCAGCACGGACGGCCCCTCCCCCACCAGGCGCAGGTGGCCTTCGGTCCGCACGTTGGGGTCGCTCTCGGCGGCCAGCGCCAGCACCTTGAGCCCATTGTAGTAGAGGCCGGACACCTGGCCCTGGAACGGGCGGCCCTGATCCCGGCCCCCGATCTTGATGGCAGCCTGGCTGTTGAAGATGGTCAGCTGGCGGCCTGGGGGTGTGGGGGGGGGGTGGGGGGGGGGGGGGGGGGGGGGGGGGGCGGTGGTGGGGGGGATGGGCGGGGGAGGGGCAGGCAGCAGGGACCACACGGGAGGCCGGGGGGAGGCAGGGGGGAGGCCAAAGGAAGGAAAGAGGACGGAGGGGGAAACCAGCAAGGGGCAGGAGTGGGGGGTTGGAGAAGCGGGGAAGGGGCAGACACCAAAGGGAAAGTCCTTGTCAGCCACAGCCCCCGGCCCAGCCAGGCGGGGACCCCGGAGGGGGAGGGTCCCCAAGGCACACATGGGCTGGGAAAGGGAGCCCAGCTCCCCCCTCTCCCCGCCATGCTCATGCCTCTGACCTTCCCATCCCCCTCTCCTCTCCTGCTCCAGGGGCACCGCACCCCGTTCTTCCCCATCCCTCAATTTGATCCCCGTCTTCTCCCCCTGCTTCCCCAAACGTCCCACGCCCAGTGTCCAGCCCAGAGCCATGGAGCCCTCAGAAGCAGCAGACAGAGGAGACAAAAAGGCAGAGACACAGAGAAGGAGACTGCCGGGCTGAGCGGTCAGTCAAAGCAGAGAGGGAGCAACCGCCACCCACCGACGTGCCGGAGGTGAGGACGGTGCGCGGGAGGAGGGCCGGCGTGCGTGAGGGTGGGAGCAGCCACGCAGACCCCGCTCTGCCCTGCCAGCCACACCAAGCCCTCTGACCTCTGGCCAGGCTCCCCTCTCTCCTGCCCCCCCCTCCGAGGCCCGGCCGCTGCCCTGCCCAGGAGGGGGACCAGGCCCTGGAGAGCAGAGGCCTTCCTCCCCGCCCGGATGTGCAAGCACAGAGATGGAAAACGTTAAAGGGACCTTGCTTCGCTCGCTGACAGCCAAAAACACCCCGCTCCAGCTCCAATCTCGCTTGTCACTCAGCAGCTGACACCTCAGCATCCCCCCTTGGGTGGGGTTCGGCTGTTCTTTTTGGTTTTAGTGAATCTGGGGGTCGGTTTAACCCTCTGAGTTTGTTGCTTTGGTTTGGTTTTTAGAAAAGAGATTTATTGTGTTTTAAGTTTAGATTTAACTTTTGTTTTGGTGTTGCTTATTTCGGGAGGAGGGGGACAGAGGATTGACTCCACGGCCCCCCCCCTGCTCCCCTGGACCTTCAGCTGCGGGCGCTGGGGGGTTTAAGACCTGGCTTAGCCCTCGTTAGCCTCTGGTTAGTGTCTCTTTAAAGATCTGGTTTAGAGTTAGATGTCTGTACATCCTGCCCCCAAAACCTGGGCTGAGGATCGTCCAACTTGTGAAACCCAAACTCTCTTCGGAAACACGGGTTCCCCAGGGCCAACCATCTGTCTGACCCTCCCTGGCGGGGACTCTGCTGGGCTGTCTGGCTCCCTCCCACTGCCCAGCTCTTACTCCAGCATCACCATCTTACAAATGGGGGTGCCGGGACCCACAAATGCTGAGCCCTCGTCAGTAGCAGCTGGAACACCAGACCCAGGGAGGTGCTCGAGGACTACCGTCCACAGATAATTCCCAGGCATAAGAGTTAGAAGACCATGAAGAGGAGAAGCCTCATGGTGGTCCAATGAGTTTGGGAAGTGAACGCTTCACAAACGACAGCTTTTGTTCTCGCAGGACTTCTCAGAGCCTTATTAAACCAACGTCCCTGTGTATCTTCGAGAGGAAGAAAAAGGATTTGGCATTTCCCAAGCTCATTTTACCACAAGTCTCTTTCTTGGGAAGCCTCTTATGGGACTTAGGCTGCTCCGGACATGTTTTGGAACTGGAAATTGGCTCATTCGATAAATATTTATTGAGCACCTACCCCATGCCAGAAGCTGACGTTAAAATCATCTCTCCAAGAGGGCCCAGATCTTGTTCTTAAATACCTTCCTGCTCCTCACTTCATCTCATTCTCCCAGCAGCCCCCAGGAGGTAGGCTGAGGGGCTGGGGGGCTCACCCCTCCTGAGAAAGGGGAAGCGAGTTCCTCCTTCCACACTCTGGAAAATACCAGAGCATTTTGCCCCATCTTTCACTTTGCAGAAGCGGAAACAGAGGTCTAAAGAGAGGGCGTGGCCCCGCAGCTAGGGAGGGACCTCTGGGGCTCATCATCACCTGAACAGAAAGCCCCCCCAGGGGCCTGTCCAGCTCTGTCTCCCTGGGGTCACAAGTTGTCCCAGCCTCAGCCCAAGCTGCTCCCTTGGCCTCTCTGATTCTGGGAGTGGGAGGTGGGTAATGGAGAGGAAGCTACAAAGGTCTGCGAACTTGGCCGAACTCCTCAAAGGGTTAAAGTTCGCCCCGCTGGAGAGAGCAACCCAGTGCGGCTGGGGGCTGTAGGTTTTAGCGATGTCTGTTACAGTCCCTTTAACTTTTTGTCCTGTTATGGATTTATCACATCTGGTTATCAGCGTGTTTAGTCCCCGCTGGCTGTGCGGGGGGCTGCAGGGGACATTTGGGGGTTTAGCTGGGCGACATTTAAAAGCACAGTTATCAGCTGGTTAGGTGGGGGGTTAACAGTTCTACTCCCCCCTAGAGTTTAGCCTTAGAGGTACAGAGCTCGCCCCCTCTCCGGAGGGAAGGGATGGCTTGGCCCTTGGCCCCAACTTCCCTTGGTGACAAGTGGCCTTCTCCCTCACACCCAGCAGTGCCTTGCCACTCCCTGTAGCCGCTCAGGGGCCTGTTCTGTCTTCCTCATCAGCTCTAGCAGGCACAGAAAGCCCTGGGGGATGGCCACCCCTGCCCCTACCTCCTAGAATCCCCCTACCCCCACCTCTGTTTACTTCTGAGAGGTCTTCTGGACCCAGGTGGGCCCATTCCAGAGACAGTGTCCCACAGCCACTCCCTTGGTGGCGTGTGAGGGGGGAGGTCTTTCCAGTAAGATGTGAGGCCCCCACACTCGCCTTTCCTCCTGGGATGACTCTGGGGAAGCCTTCCCACCCTCCCTTGGGATCCTAGGATGAGCACTTTCTGCTTCTCAGTGCACTGCGGCCCTCTGGCCAGCCCTTCACCAAATCCGGCTCCTGATCTACTCTCCAGCCTGCTTTACCGGGCGGTTCCAGGGTAGGCACGGGCGCGGGGTGGGGCTCAGTTCCACAATCTCACGGATTATCCTAACCCATCCCATCCCGGCTTTGGAAAGAGCGTCAGGACTCTCCCTCTTCTGAGCAAAACCCCAGCCCTGTCTGAATCTGAAACCACCCCTCTTCTTCTAGAGACACAGATGATCTGCACCCTGAGAGGAAAGTCGGGGGGCATCCCGCTAAGGGGCGGGCGATGGGGAAGGCAAGGTGGGGAAAGAGAGAGCTCTGCACCTTTAAGATAGTGTTTTTAAAGTTAATTAATTAATTAATTAATTAATTCTGGTTAATTACCTTTGTCGAGCAGCCACTCATCTACTACTCGACCAAGCCGGTAGGGGATTCTCTGTCTAGCAATCGCCAGGCGCTCGTTATCAAAGTTTCCTTGGAAAAGTTTAGAAAGACAGTAGGTTTCTCAGGCGGCGAAGTCCAAAGGAGTTAGCAAAGTAGTGACGCGTTTCTCAGGAGACTCAGAGTAAAGCAGCAACATCCACCAGAAAGCGGGGGAAGGTCCACCCAAGGCGGGAGACGCAGCACTGGGTCCCTCGCCCTCCCGTCCCCTCCCTAGGCTCCCGTCCAGAGCCAGCCCCACCCGAGGGGCACGAGTGACCCAAAGAAAAAGACAGGGACGTGGAAGAAAAGAAAAGGCTGCTGGAAGGTCAAAGGTCAGAGGTTAAACAGGTTTATCTGTGTTCAGGCTGTGGCGCCCACCTTCCGTCCCCATCCCAGAGTGGGGCAGTGGGGGCAGGGAGGGGCATTTAGCGGGTTTAAGTTGGGGGATGGGGGGCCTCAGTGGCCCAGCTGGTTACTGAGTTTAGAGGGTGGTTTAGAAGTGGGAGGGTTGGGTTAAGTGGGGTTTATGCGGCATTTAGGGGGTGGCCCGGCCCTCGCACTTAACAGTGACATTTCAACCACTTCTCCAGGCACTCAGTTCCCTTTCCCTTCCCGAGCTCAGCTCCCCGCGGCGCCCTCTTTGCCAGCTCACCCCGCACCCCACCCCACCAGCTTCTACCCCGATTCCTCCCTCCCCAGAGGGCCCGCCACCACAGCTTTGCCACCCAGCCCGCCATCGCTACAGGTCACCCCACAGCCCTGCTGCCCCCACCCCCACCCCTCTGCCCTTCTCCACCTCTCCTGCAGGCATCTCTCCCCGCCCCCCCCACCAAGCCTGCCCTGGTTCCCTCCCCACAGGGCCTCCCTTCCACCATCTCAGCCCCATTCCAAGACCCTCAGACTCAGCGCTGCTCTGGTCCACTTTTGCCTCTGCACCGGGGGGCCCAGCCCAGCTCCCAACATGCTGTCACTTACTAGTCTTTCTCCTTCAAGCTCCTCCCCACAATTCCTAACCTCACTCCTTCTCCACCCTGCCTGTCCCTCTCTCCACACACCATTGTCCAGGCCCTGGAGATGGGGAGCAAAGATACTATGTGTGTGTGTGTGTGTGTGTGTGTGTGTGTGTGTGACAAACAGACCAAGGAAAGGGGTTTTTCAGTGTGCCTAGGAGTTCGGTGTGCTCCTCCCGCACCCACGGGCTGTGGATTATGCCGGGCTGTTGCAGTGGAAATGGAAATCATTTCCTTTGGGAATCTGGCCACTCTTCCCACTGAAACCACATACAGTGTTCAATAAGGTGTTGGGGGGGCAGCTTTCCTGTTCCTCTTGCAACACAGGGCTGTGCGTGCCCCCAGTGAGGCCAGGGCCCGGGCCTGCCCTGGACATCCCCCCTCAACAAGCACACGACGTATCCGTGTGTGTGCACGGCTGCTGCCTCCCTAGGTGCTTCTGACGCAACAAGACCTTGCCTTCCTGACAGATTCAGGTCACTGCTGTTTCAGTAAAAAATGGATTGTTCACTCGTTTGGTCACTCAACAAACATTTCTTGAGTGCCTGCTCTGTTCCTCATGCTGGGTACTGGAGATGCAGAGACAGAGGCCTGGCCTTGACCCGCTGAGCGCCCCAGCCAAGCAGGGGAGACTGGCGAGTGACTGGCAATGTTCTTTGTTCTGCTGAAGGTTGCACAGGACATCCCTGCCCGGGGCTGGGAGTGAGAGACCCCAGTGAAGACACTGCAGGAGGGGTGAATGGGCCAGAAGGGAGTCTGGCAGGGCTAGGGGTCGGGGGCACATATGCAGAGTCGAAGACTCAGGAAGGCAGGTGTCTGTGTAGCTGTCCCTATGCGTGTCCCTGCCTCATTGGAGCACGTAACAATTCTAACCAAAATTCTTCTCATTGATCACTTCCCCTCTGCCATGCCACTGTAAGGCTTTCCTCGGGTTATCTTGTGGGATTCTCAGGTATTACTAGGAGGAGCCTATTATCCCTCTCTTTCAGAGGTGGAGACAGATTCAGAGGCTGGACGACCCGCCCAAGGCCAAGGACTTATCAGTAGGAGGTCCAGAGGCTAAGAGCTGAGTCTCTGTGCTCAGGAAAAGTCTGGAGGCCCAAGCTCTGCGCGGAAGTGTTCTGCCAGCCCAGACCGCCAGTGTAGCTCAGGAGGACATTCGGCTTTGGTCGGTCACCTGCCCTTATGCCGCACCCAGGCGGGCACTGGGTTACCCTGCTGGGCGGCTGAGGGGGCGCCCAGCAGTCTCCCCACCCCCACCCAAGGGTCCCTGAGCAGAGGAGAGCAGGCATGAACCCTCCAAGCCCTGGCCTCTAGCCTGCTGGGCCCCAAGGGAAGGTGCTCTGGACCCACATCATGGCTTGATGTGGTGAAGCCTTCATGTCCTCCCGGTACAACCTCGTTTGGCCCAGGCGGGGGTCCTCACAGCCACCGAAGTTGCCCTCACGTGTGTGTGTGTGTGTGTGTGTGGCTGAGAGAGAGAGAGACTGATGATCGCATGGCAGGTGCCTGGCCCGGGCACCTGCAAGACTTCACATGGGAGGGTTGGTGTGCCTCAGTGATCCCACACAGGCCCAGAACCTGGGTGTAGGCTGGCCTCCCTCGGGCGGCCTCTCGTTTCTCCTATGTCAGTCTGACCTTACAAGTCTTTGCACTTGTCCTTGTGTCTGTGGTTGGCCTGTATGTCCATCAGCCTCTGTACTTCTTGGGCAGGGGGTGGGGGGGATGTGGTCCTCTTTAACCCCAGAGAGGGCTGGGCACAAACCTGCACAACGGGGACCTGGGAATCGACTCTGGCATCTTTCTGCCAGCGTAAGCGGGCCCATGAGGGTCTGTACACCTGCACCTTCCCGTGTCCTTCTAGCCCCACCCCTCTCAGCCAGCAGTGGGGCAGCCTCTCAGGCCCCGCCTCGGCGCCTCAGGCGCCTCGGCTGTCGCTGTCGCTTCGGCCTTGGAGAGGGACTGAGCCTGCAGATGCTCCTTTCTCCTCAGTCGCCCCCGTGTGTGACTATGCAGTGCCCCCGTGTGTGACTATGCAGTCGCTCAGGCAGATTATACCTCCACAAGTCTGCACTTCTGCAGTTCTCCCCTGCAGTGGCTCCCTTCCCCTCCCTCTCGGTCTCCCGCACCGGGCTCTCTTCCTCTTCCTCCTGAGGCTCTGGCCACCTCTTCTCCCACTGGCTGGGTCTGTGCCACGACGTCTCCATTTATCTCTCTGCATCACTCCGGGGCTGCCTCCGTTTCTGCTCCCAGTGACTGTTCCCATATCTCTCCATCGCCTCTCCCCTGGCTCCCCCGCACTCTGAGGCTCTTTCTCTGCCTCCTCATTTCTCCCATGTCCTCATCCCCTCCTTCCTCTCACTCTTCAGACCTCGGTTTGTCCTGGGCCGCCATAGCCATCACACTGTGGGACACTATAGAATGGGGTCCGGTTGCATGCTCGTGCTCCCCCTTCCTAGACTGCGAGCCCCTGTAAACAGAGGCCGTGTCCTGCTCCTGTGTGTCCCCCGAGCCTGACACCCAGGAGGCTCCCAGTGAAGGTCTGTGGAATGAGCTGGCACTCCTGTCTCTTGACTTTCTCTCCCTTTCACTGTGTCCCTTATGCCCTGAGACCCTGGGGTTCCTTTTCTCTGAGCCCCTCTGGTCACTACTCTTCCTTTAACTGGATCTCCTGATACAGATCTTTGATTGGCTCTTCGTAAAGACCTTGGTTCATTCCTTGATTCTGTCCTTGGGATCAGCCCTGCCTCCTTGGCAAGATATATTTTGGGTTACTTATGGATCTTCTCTCTTTGGTTTCTGCATCTGCCTCCTCATTTCTGCCTGTCCCTCAATTCTAAACCCATCCTTTCCTCAGTCGTGTCAGATTCTCCCTCCTTCTACCCCTCTTCCTCTTCCCTTCTCCCCTACCCCCACCTGGACCAGGGCCTTGCAGCCTTCCCAGCTCAGCTCCGCCCTCTCCCTCGCAGCCCACAGACTCCCACCACCCCGGTCTAGCTCTGCCTTGCGAATCCCGAGGTTTCGCTTTAGCCACGCCCCCACCCTGGGTCCTCATTAGCCTCGCCTTTGGCGTGGCCTCGCCCCTGCACCACCCGAAACCTCCCAGCTTAGCCCCGCAGGAGATCGCTCCCGGGCGTGCAGGCAGCGATCCTATCAGAGGCCGCCTTGCCCGCCCCGCCCCCGCCCCGCCCCCGCCCCGCCCTCTCCCCGCCCTCAGCGCCTCCTCCGCGCGCCGGCGCCGCCTACCTGCCGGGTACCGCTCATTGACCGGCCAGCTGTCCACCTGCAGGGTGGCGTTGCCGCCACTTCGAGTGAAGCGCACCACGTGGTATTTGCCGTCGCTCACGATGGCATTGGGCTCGTCGATGGTAATGTCGTCCGTGCCCACGTTAAATATCACCCCCACGGTGCCCTGGTCCTGGGGACAAGGAGATAGAGGTCAGCAACGGGAGGGAATAACCACTCACTCTTTCTAGAACTCCACCTGTGGACCGCACCCAGCCCACATCTATGGCACTTTATAGCTTTTCAACGCACATCTCCCAGTCATGCTTTGACCCTATGACCCGCCCAAAGAGGCTGGCGGGCTTGCCTCTCCTTGACTCGTGGGCAAAGGAGTGACCCAAGATTCAGAGAGGCTGGGACCATGGTGGGGTGCAGAGCCTGGAGCGGGAGCGCTCCCACTAACCACACCTGCCTCTTGCCTTTTGGTTCGTTCAGAATATTCAAAGACGTTCACAGGGCACCCCTTCTGTGCTAAGGGTCACTGAGCCCAGGCCCCAGACAAGGTGACCAGGACTGAGCTGGGGGCCAACGAGAGCTCAGGGCGGGGGCCTCCCTAGGGCATGAGCAACAGAGAAGTCCATGGAAGCCATCCCTGTGCCTGAGGAAAATCTGGCCTTCCTGCTCCCACCACCCCCAGCCTTGAGACTCCCTTTCCTTGCCCACTGGGCACTGAGTGGGTCCCCGGGGGGCCACTGTACTAGCGCGTCAACATGCTTCCAGCAGCTCATCAGGCCCCGTGTTGGTCAGGCCTGAGTGCGAAATCACAGGAGCGGGGGGGGGGGGGGGCTGAACTGTGGATTTTGGGGAGTGATGAGTATGGAAAGAGATCAGGGAGGTCAATCCCCATAGACTTACGAAGGAAAGGTGGGCTTGTGGGTGTAGGGATAGAGGATGGGGCTGGGAGTTGGGGAAGGAGCGGAAAGTCAGAGACCCAGGCCTGGAGGAGGGGAGCAAAGAGTCAGTCTCAGCAACCTCTGGGACCTAGGATCCCATGCTCTGGACAGGGCAGGGCCTGGGGAACCCTGCAGAGGCCACCCAGGATCCAGCCCCAGAAGAGTTCCGTTGGTGGCACCGGTATGAGAGGGAGTGCTTCGCTGAACCCCTAAAAGGTGCCCGGCCCTCTGAGGGGACCATACACACGCGTTCTCTTCATCCCCACAGTGACCCTCTTGGGAAGCTATGGCATTCCCAATTCAGCAAGGAGAAGACTGAGGTCCGGGGAGGTTGAGTAGTGACCCCAAATCCACATCACAAGGAAAGGAACACCAGGTTTGCACCCCAGTTGGCCTGACTCCAAAGCCAGTGCTCACTCTCTCCTGCCCACTAGTCTAGGGAGACACTGACTCAAACGGCAGGGGCATGATCTGAGCAGCTACTGAGCCCAACCCACCTGAGAGACCAGAGACCTCTAAAGAAGTCAGGGGAAGGCCCAGGAGGCCCTAAAGTTGAGCTCCTATTCCATTCCCCTGCACTTCCCAGCAGCATTTGACTCAGCTTCCTGGGTCCCCCCACACTCCTCCTCCTGCTCAGGACAGACACCCATACAGGCTCACTTAGGCTCACCTAGGCCCCCTGAAGCTCACACAGTCACAGGACCCAGGTCATCAGAGAATACACACACACACACACACACACACACACATATCTCGGCTCTTCCTGAAAGACTACTCCAGTCCAGCCTGGGCAGGAGGGCCCATTCAGCCAAGCAGCTTGGTGGCACTGAGGACGGGATAGGGAGACTCCCAGATGGCACAAGGATTGGGGTTTTGCAGAGAGCTGGCACAAGAGAGCTATGGCTCGCCTGGAGATCCAGGCCGGATCCCTTCCCCCGTCGTGGGTCCAGTCCTCCCCCTCCTAGAACCTGGGAAAGCCACACACACACACACACACACACACACACACACACACACACACAGAGTCATATACGCACACAGCATCTCTCCTCAGGTGCAGTAAAGCAGGGAAACTGAGGCTGGGCTCGCCTAACAGAGTACTCAAACCCCACGCACCCACCACCCACAGACTGACAGCATCCCAGAGAGACGGGGTGATCACATGCTCCCCACACACAGGAGGGAAACAGCCGATGCTCCTCCATACTATTTTTAGCAGTAACATCGCCCAGAATAGCAGCAGCCCCTTGGTCACCTCGAGGGTCTCTCCCCCGTGAGGCTCAGGCCAGGCAGGGATGGTGGTCAAGGAGCAGAGGCCACCTGGGAGCTGGGGTGCCAGGGGGGCTGGCCAGGGCAACTGGAAGGCAGGACACCAGGGTTTCCTAGGAGGCAGCCGAGCTCAGAGCCATACGCTCCGGGGGAGAGGCAGCTCCCAGAGCTGCTCCCGACGTGAAGTCAGTTGTCACTTCTGTTAAAGTCATTAATTCCTAATTCCCCAATTACCTCATTAGGCGGCGGTGGGGAGAACGCGGCCGCTCCTACAGCAAATAATTATGGGAGTCAAAATTAATTTGGCAAAGTGGAGCGACGCTTTATTAGAAACGTCAAATTGCTTTTCTCTTATTTTGCGGCCGCCTCCCCGCTCTCTGAGAGCTGTTAATGACGCGGCGGTGGGAGCTGGTGTGTCACCAGGAGAGGAGGGGCTTGGGGGCGGCCCCCCAGAGGCTTCAGCCCTGTCTGGGCCCCGCGCCGCCCTCAGAGGTGGGCTCTCCCAGGGCTCCCACACTTCCTCCAAGGCCCCTGCCCTCGCCAGGCGCCCCACCCCTGCCCTCTGCAGCACCAGGCATCAGCCCTCATTCTTCCGTAACATTGAGCCAGGTGAGGCCTGGAGGAACCACTGGGGGAGAAGAGGAGGGTCCCCTCTCCCTGCACCTTGAGCCCCTATGCTGTCTCTGGTGCTGGGGAGCCCCAACTCCTAACCTCGCAGGCACAAAGACACGTAGGTGTGGTCAGTGAGGCAGACCCAGAGCACGGGCAGATCTGGAGTCCCTGATGATCGGGCACAGGCTGACCCCGAGTGCTTCCTGTCGCTGGGCCGTGTCCCTAGGCCTTGACACACACAGTCTCCCTGGAACCTCCCAGACTCCCTCTTGTCCTTTCACTGTCCTGGTTACTGGACCACTCCGCAGATGAGGATGCTGAGGCTCAGGGCGGGAGTAGGGGCTGGTGACTGCGCCAGGACAGAGCAAGAGATTGGCAGAGCTGAGACTCAAACCCAGGCCATCAGCTCCGAAGCCACGCCCGGCCAGCGAGAGAACACAGCCCTCGCTCACTGACAAGGCCATGGACACAGCCACACCTGCCACAGGGTCAGGAGACTGGAGTAACAGCAAATACCACTCTCCCGGGGAAGGCACGCGAGCAGCAACACACGTGATCTGAGGTGAGCCTGTCCTCCACCATCCCCCGAGGTCTCAGTGTCGCTCCTGATACCATCAGTATGCACCCAGCCCCACATGCCACACACAGTCCACAGCCACGGTCTCTCACATTCTGCTGGAGACACTGTCCTGCTCACAGAGGTACAAACCTTCCAGGCGACTCGCTCCTCTGCACTCCTTCCTTACACACTGCTCTGCCTAGCTTCCCTCGTCCAGCGCCCAGCGGCTGTTACTCCCACTCCAGCGCCACTCAGCCCACGGGACATCTCACACCTCCTTCCTTTGCTCCCTGGTGTTGGGGGAGGACTGCGCAGGGGGGGACCCTGGACAAGCCGATGTGCTCGGAGGGGCCGGTTGCCGCGGTCCAGTCAGATGGGGAGGGGCAAGAGCCCAAACATGCTTCCTCGTTCCCCCTAAAGCCCAGGGCCCCCCACCCAGATCTTTTTAGCACAGAGAGCCTGGCCACCCTGCTCGAACCGCCCCCCGCAGCCCAGGAGGGTCCTGGCCAGGGACAGCGTGGGGGATGCAGGCAGCAGGGGGCTTACAGGTGGGATTGAAGCTGGAGCTCAGAGGCCCAGGGGTTAAGACCATGGAAAGGAGACAGGGAGAGGCTAAGCATAGAAATGAATCAGGGCAAGGCCAGAGGCCACTGGGAAGGGTGCGGGGTAGGACCAGAGATGTGGAAAGGGTCAAAGAAGAAAAGGCACTGCCTGAAGGCCAGAGTTAGGATGAAAACTGAGAGGGGCCGTGAATATGGTAAGGGGGGGTCGGGGTATGGTATGCCGAGCAGGGAAGTATGGCGGGTAGGGGGTATGGAGGGTTGAGGGATATGACAAGTGGGGGTGTATGTGGGGTAGGGATACGGAGGGTGCGGGGTATGGCAGGTAGAGCGAGAGGGGGTATGAAGTGTAGGGGGGCCAGGCGAGTAGGGCAGATAGAGGCAGGTTTGGTGGGAGGCCCAGAAGGAGGCACGGGGAAGCAGCAGAGGTTGAGGTGGGGAGCTGGGCAACGAAGAGCAGAGCCAAGTGGGACAGGAGCTCCGGCTGGGGACGCGGCGCTGGGCCAAGAGCTCCGAGAAGAGTGAGCATGGCCAGAGAGGTTATAGGGCAGGCGGGGAAAAGGGGCCGTCGGGAGGGTAAAGGTCATGGGAGCAGAGGTTAAGGGCAGAGCACAGGCAACCACTGGATTTCCAAGGAAGGTGCGGGAGCAGGCATGGACCGTGCTGGGGCTGGGAGGTATGAAGAAGCTGAGTGAAAATCCGGCCAGGACACAGTGGGCCGCCCCAGGTGGTCTAGAAGTGAGCAGGCAGTGGCCCAGAGCAGTCACCATGTGGGGACGCTACATGGGCTGCAGGACAATGGCCCAGAAGGCTCAAGGAGGCCCTGCGTCCAGGAAGGTCAGAAGACCCAGCCGGAGTCAGGGGGCGGGGAGCTGGGGAGCTTCCAACCAGCTAGGGGGGCTCTGGGGAAGCACGACAGGAAGGGAGTGGGTCTCAGAGGCAGAGCCACGCAGAGGGACCTCCAGGAGTTGGGGAACACATGAGGGAAGATTCGAGGTGCTGATCCCATGACCATGAGGGGACCGAGTAGATCTGGGGTGCAAAGACCGGGAGTGGGGGCAGGGGTATGGGAGACAGGCGGGGGGGCCAGGGCCCTGGATCCTTACGATATGAAGTTGCAAGTAGTCTCCAAGGCCGGAGGCACTGTCCACCCGCACCAGCACCGCACTGCGCTGGTGCGTGCTGAAGCCCACGGCCAGGCGGTCCATCCTCGTGCTGGGCCGGTCATTGGGGGGCCACGTGTAGGTGATGAGCGCTCCCCCCTTCCCAAAGATGTATGTGGTCCCAGCTGCAGAGAGAAGGGAGAAAGGGAGATGTGACTTCAGGCGAGCGAGTTTGGCAGGTCTGTGGGGCTGCAACCAGAGCGCAGGGCCACCGGGCGAGGGCTGTGATGCCCATACCAGCCGCCGGGCCCTGCAGTCCTCAGGAACAGTTGGCGGGCGGGTGCCCGGTGAGAGCCGGTGCACGCGCGCAGACAGATGTAGCTGCCTCATCAAGAATTCTAGCTTTAATTACAGCAACACAGGGAGGCAAGCGAGAGAGTGACACAGAGAGAGAGCCCAGAGAGAGGCTGCAAAGGGACCAAGAAGTGTACGGAGGGCAGGCAGGCCCTGGGGGGCGGGGCGGCTGGGCTCTACCAGCTCGACACCTCCCAGCACTGGTGGAGGTGACAGATCCAAGGTGTGTCCTTCTGCGGGGCCAAGCTGGGCCAGCACGAAGGCGAAAGGAGCCCCAGGCGACGGCGGGAGGCGCAGGGGCTGTGTTCAGCTCTGACTCACACCCCACAGCTTGGCACCCTTCCACCACCTGCCCCCATTCCCTCCCAAGCCCCTCTGCACATCCTGGTCCCAGTTTGCCCAGGACTCCTTGCTTCTGCTCCCAGTTAGGGGGCTGTCAGGGTCCCCAAAGACGGGGTGCCTGAAGCCCTACCCGGCAAAGCGACAGGTATTGGGGCTGGGGGAGGGCGGTGGTGTGGAATAGAGACTGACAGCCAGAGGAGGAAGGAGGCAGAGAGACAGATGGACAGAGAGGGACGGAGAGGGGTGTAGGTGAGAGAAAGTGGGAGAATGGAAGCCAGAGATGAAGGCTCCCTCTCCCTGCCCTCCCCCACCCCACCCTCCCTCCCCCCTCAGTCTCCTCCATCCGGCTGCCGGGGGCGGGTGTGAGGTCCCTAACGATCTCAGCCCCAAAATAAACCCCATTAGTCGCCATGTTCCCTCCTGCGGCTGACTGGGCTCCCTGGGGGTGGGGTGGGGGGTAGGAGCAGACCCGCGGCTGGGGTGGGGGTTGGGTGCTGGTCACCCAGTTTCTGGGAAAGGAGCCTTGTCTGGGAAGCCAAGAGGACTAGTACTCTGGGGCCTTCAGAGAAGGAGGAGAACAATCTTGCATTCTTTAGAACATAAATGGAGCAGATGAGATTCATAAAATGCTTAATTAAATAATTAGCCACTAACGACTCCTCTCCAAGCACTTCTTGGGGGAGAGGGGTTCAGCGGAGGGAGGACTTATCCGGAGACAAAGGCAGGTGGGGCCTGAGGGTGAAAGCCTGAAGCAGGCTGGGAAGCAAGTGAGAGGGAAGGCCCTGGGGTTAGGGAGCTGGGAGCTCGGGAGGCCAAACCCCAAGGAGGGCCTGAGGCCTGAGGCCTGAGACACTTCGAGGCCGGAGGCCGGCCAACCTGCTCCCTCAAGACGGCATCCCGGCTGCTAACACTAAGGTCAGGCCTCTCCAGCCCCATGGGGGCCTCTCACCACAGGGACTAGGAGCCCCAGTGCCGTTTGGACCATCCGGGATGAGGGGGCTCTACCCGAGGAAGCTCCTGGGCCCCTCGAAGGAGACTAGACTCCGAGGGCCTTGGAGGGACGGGGCATCTGTATCACCCGCAGACCCAGGACGGAGCTGAGGCAGGAAGAAAAGCCTGCTGCCTGGGTCCCTGAGAGGCAGCGAGGCCCGCAGGGGTTCGGGACTGGGGGTCGGGGGGACCAGGAGCTGTTCTCCAGAGCACTTGTCATCAGTGCCTCCATCTTCCGAGATCTGGCCAGAGAGGAGAGATGACCCGGGGCTCCAGGGCAGAGCACAGCAGGCAGGAAAGAACCACTCTGAGTACCCCCCAGACCCCGGGAGCTTGGCTCCACCCCCTGCCCCCAGACCCGGTATCCTTTATGGTGGGGGGGGGGGCAGGATTAGGAAGAAGAGCTGGCGGGGAAGTGGGGTACACAGTGAGGCACACCCACCCCCCAGGCAGGTGACTTGCCCGAAAAGGGGCTGGGCCTGCTGGCCAGGAGCAGGGTAGGACTCCACCGGTACAGCCTCTCCACTCCCAACACTGCAGCACTCTGGAAAACCGGCTGTTTCCATGGCAACCGTAATACCCAGGGTCCTCCCTTCCCCCCTCCACTCACAAGCTGCAAGTCCAAATTTGGGGGGTGGGGAGGGCCAGGGGAAGGGAGATGACAGGACACCCCTGCCAAAGCCCCCCTCCCTGCCTCCCTGACTAGAGGCTGCAGCCTCTTGGCCTCATCGGCCCCAGGGCCCCCTAGGTCAGGCGCAGGAGGGGCTCACTGGGCTGCTTGGTCCCTCAGACCCGCCAAACCCCATGTCCGTGGGGCCTGCTCCCAAGCCTCCCAGGCCTAAGAGAAAGGAAGCCCTTTCTCCCCCCTTCCCCACCCCAGGAACCCAGACAGCGCCTCACCCTGGAGACAACCCTGCCTGAGCCCAGAGGGGCCGCAGCCAGGCCTCCGGGAGCAGAGGCCCCCCACCCGGCGTCCAGGCAGCCCCATCCCAGACCGCACACCCACACACCGGCGACGACACACCCAGCCGCACACAAAGCCCCGGCGTGGGGAGGCAGGCAGCGGAGACACGAGGCAGCCGGCAAACATGGCGAGAGCGCACAAAGACTGGCCTTGAACCGGCGCCTGTCCCCGCCCCCGAGGCCAAAGGGCACCCCCCCTCACCCCGGTCCCCAGCCCGGCCAGGCTCGGCTCAGCCCCGCTTCCCCCCGGGGGTTTATTACCCAGCTGTTCTAACACTGCAGCCGCTTCATTACTCGGGGCGGGCCTGGTGAAGCCTAAGGGCGGTGATGACACGGTGGGGGAATCGGGTGGAGGGACGCGACTGGCACCGACCAGGTTGAATGGCTTATTGGACTGGGACAGCAGTAATTACCCTGGGGAGACATTTCTCCCCCCAGCAGGGCGCTTCCGCCTGGTGTGGGGGGAGGGGGCAGCCGGCAGGCAGCGGGTGGGGACCCTGGCCCAGGTCCTTCCTGTGACTGGGGGGGGGGGGGCCTCTCCCCCACCCCACCCCCTGCAAGCTGGCCTCCAGGGCCCTGGCCACCAGACTCCCTGGGGCCTGAGGACCGGGAGCTTGGGACACCAGACAGACATTCAGAACCTCTGAAAGGCTCCAGAAAGGGCTCTGGGGGAGGGGCCTAAGCCAAGGCCCAGAATGTTACTCCAGGATGGCCCAGACCCACTGTCTTTGACCTCCCCTTGTAGCCAGTGAGCTACATAGTGCCTGGCAGTGGGGGAGGAGAAGAGAGAGGTCACCCAACCCTGAAGCCCAAGGCAAGAGAGCCTCTGGCCACAAGCAAGGTGCCTCGGGCCCTGGTGCCCACCACCAACGGCCCAGCTCTGGCACCTTCTGTCCACACCCAACATCGTCTGGGCCTCCTGGATCCCAAAATTCATGGATCCTAGTAAAACACTAAATGATCAAGAATGTTCCAGAGAGTCGCACACACCTGCATTCTAGAGAACACCACCATAATGGTTAATAATGGTTAGCTAACACAGACCCAAACAGTAAACACATTCCATGTAAAAACAAACAACAACAACAACAAAAACCACCGTGAAGTGATGTCCCTGTAGTTGAAATTACATGTGCAGACCCTCCCCGCAGCATCAGAAGCCATGACAAAAACCTTCTGGTAGACCCAGAAGGATGAAAGGCAAAAACTCCTGTACAATCCAGAAAAGCCACGGTCTGGGGTGTCCATAGCCCATGCTGACTCTGTATATGGATCTCCACAACCCAGGGGGACCCCCACGGATCCACAGCCCTGGGCTCAGCTCACTTGATCTATTCCCTCAATTCCTGTGCCCATCCTTGGCCATGACCATCCAGTCAGAAACCCAAGTTAACACACCCATTTTCAGAATCCAGATCAATGCAAGTCCCCTTGAGAAGCAAGCTGGAGTGATGAACCCAGAACCCTGGAAGCCACTGACTCAGAAATGAGGCAGAAATGAAGGTCGCAGGGGCTGAAAGGCTCCAAAACCAAAATTGGGGACAAGGACCAGTAGAATGTCACCCCCTTGGGACATTTTTAGGAGCCAGGTGTACTAGTCTCCCCCCTCCTCGTGGCCAGACTGACATCAGGTGCAGGGGTGTCAATGGGTGTCTGGCAGGTCGGTGGGGATATTATGTAACAGGAGGCATCGGGGGATGGAAAGTACATGGAGGAAAGAGTGAAGAGAAGGAGCGAAGGAAGGCAGAGGGGAGAAGCCAAGAGAAGGAACATGGAGAAGCGAGGGCAGAAGGAGAGGCTCCCTCATACTGGGGGAAGCTGGGGAGATGTTGGGGCAGAGAGGAAGGATCTCCCCTCCCTTGCCAGAAAACTCTCCCAAGCTGGCCTCTTCCTCTAGCCAACCCTGGGGCCCCAAGAGAAGCCTGTCACTTCACCTCTCCTCATGACTAAGGTCAGCGGAGGTGGAGGCCAGCCATAACAGGTGGCGTTCTCTGATCTCTTCTAGCTGCCCTTTGACCCTCTTCCCTTCCTCACCTGCCTGACCCTTCCAGGCTCCTCCCTCCAGGCTCCCACCACCTTTCATCCCTGTCCTACAGTGCCCTCCTGCCATCTTCCTCTGTTGCCATGTGGCGCTGGGCAGCCATTAGCCCTCATGGGGCTGTTCTTCTCCACACAGCAAGGGGGTGGCCATCTCTGAGGCAACCCCAACACCGACATTCCACACACACACACACACACACACACACTCACACCCTCCCATGCTCTCTCCTCCATTTTCTCTCCTGTTTTCCCAGCTCTTTGCATCCTGACTCGAGCTCCCTCACCGAGTCTCCCTGTGCCACTCAGCGCCAAGGAAGGTCCCTCCTTCCAATCTGCTCACCTGCCCCGGGCCAGCTCCTCTCTTGGTCCCTTCCTCTCTCACCTCCGGCCCTGCCCCCCCCACACTCTCCTCCAGTATTCCTGCCTCCCCTTCTGTATTTCACCCCTCCGTGCCTCACCTCAGTGCCCAGAAGAACCATGACCTCTAGGGCCCCTTTGGGAGCAACACTGGGCCTCTGGGGAGTCAGAGGGGACAGAGCTCATGGGGAAAAGAAAGAGAGTCAAGAGCCAGAGAAGGTGTGGGCTGGGGACGTGGAGGAAGAGCGAGCAGAGGGAGTGCTCTACAGACAGGACCCCCGCTGGGACAGGGACAGAGATGAGCGGAGGGACCCTGCGCTGGGAAGAGAAGACAGCAATGGAGAGGGGGCTGGGAAGGGGTCACACTTGGGAAGTGGACAAAGGCAGCAGAGAGGCATGAAAAAGGAGTTAAGACAAAGTGGGGGAGTAGGGGAGAGTAGAAATGGGGTGAGACGGTTGGAAGGGACATGGGGGCAAAGGTCGGGAGGCAAGCATGGACAGATGTGGAGCAGGACTGGGAGGCCGACATGAGCGCAGACCTTGTAGGCCCAGAGAGGCATGGCTGGGAAGTGAGGAAGATCTAAGCACAGAAGATGAGGGAGGAACAAAAATGGAGTAAAAAAAAAAAAAAGAAAGAAAGAAAGAAAAGAAAAAAGAAAGACACGAGAGGGGATGGATGGGTGGAAATGGGAAGTGAAGGAAGCAAAGAAATGGGTGGTGTCAAGGGTACAGAGTGAGAGCTGGCGACAGCACAGTGATGAGAGCCCAGGGGAGTCCAGATAAAAGGTGATGGGAGCTTGGAGATGTCAGGACACCATGGGAGTCAAGATGGGAGGTGAGGGGGGCCCGTCTAGGAGGTGAAGGACATACAGAGGTGGGAAGTGACGGGGGCCCCTGTGGAAAGTGATGGCAGTGTGCAGGGAAGGGGAATGATGGGTGGACTAAAACGGGAGGCTATGGGGCCTCGGCCATGGGCGGGGACAGGGGTCTGAGGTGGAATGTGCAGGGACTGAGACGGGAGGTGATGGGGTCTGGCATGGAAACAAGGTGCCACGGAAAGACGGCCGGATGCAGAAGTGATGGGAAGTGCACAGACAGGGGTGTGGGGTGTTGTGATGGGAAGTGATAGGCCACAGAGACCAGGGAGGACAGAGATGGAAGGTGACAGGTACAGAGTCAGACACGGCATACAGGGAACCTTGGGGCTGAAGCTATGAAGGGATGAGGGGCCTGAGACGGGAGGTGATCCAGGCCAGAAACAAGAGGTGACAGAGGTTGGAAATGGAAGGTGATGAGGTCTGAGAGGGAGGATGAAGCAGGTGTTGAGATGGAAGGTTACGAGGGGTTGAGACCGTGGAAAGTGCCAGAGGACCGCTACGAGGGGCTATGGGGAGACTAGGCGGGGAGGTGAAGGGGAGCCCGGAGTGGGGGTGATGGGGTGACAGGGAGACTGGAATGGGGGTGAGGGAGAGACTGGGATGAGGGGTGACGGGGAGATGGCTGGGAGATTCCAGGCCTGGGCTGGAAGGTGATGGGGAGCCCAGGAGTGGGGACTGTAAGCTCCAGCAGTGGAGCTGCAGAGGGGAGGGATGCTGGGGGTCAGAGGTGGAGGTATGGCAGCGACCAAGGGGCCTGCGAAGGAGACAGGAGACTGGGAGAGGGCTGGGGCGGTGGAGCCGTCCGTGCGGCAGGTGACGGAGGGACAGTGGCGGCGTTGGGGGAGAAGGGAAGGTTGCTGGAGGGACAGAGGCGAGACAGAGACGGGCATGGAGAGGTGAAGGAGGAAGAGATGGGACATGTCAGAGGCAGAGGTGACAGATGGGACAGATGGGGGGACACGGATAAGAACCCGGGCGCGGAGATGTGGGAGCCGCCACGGGGAGGCAGGGAGAGGCAGCGGGGAAGGGAAGCGGTCTGGAGAGATGGGAAGGGGCAGAGCTGGAGGAGATGGTGAGGAAGAGAGACCGGGTAGGGAAGAGCCGGACAGAGGATGAAAGGACAGATGGGGGGGTGACGGGAGCGGAAACAGGAAGGTGGTGACAAGCCTGAGATGGGAAGAAGGAGGTGAAGGTGAGGCAAGAAACGAGCGATGGAGGCAGAGCAGCGGGCGAGTTAGGAAGGGGCCCATGGAGAGCGAGGGCGGGGCTCAGAGGATGGGAGCCGGAGCCGGCAGGTGAGGGAGCGCGGCCCGCAGAGCCGAAGGGCCGGGCTTGGCGCGCACAAGCCGGGGTGCGGCCCGCGGGGCCAGGGCCGCGCGCAAGGGAGGCCCGGGAAGGGGGGGTGGGGTGGGGGGGGGGGGCCCGGCCGGCCACGGCAGCGCCACTTACCGTGCCCGCCGCGGGTGAGGAAGGGCATGCGGTTGATGGCGATGGGCACGGTGCCGTGCTTGCTGTGGAAGTGGTGGACGTGGTGGGTGGTGCTGAGGCTGGAGGAGACCCGGGCCCCCTCGGCCGCCCCCAGAAACAGCAGCAGCAGCAGTTGCAGCAGCGGCAGCAGAGGTGGCGGCGGCGGCGTCAGGGGCCCGGCCAGGGCGGGGGGGCGGCGCGGGCACCCCCCCGGCCCGCTCCCCCCGGGGGGCATTTCGGCCCGGGGGCGGCCGCCTCACAGCCCCATGGCCGGGGGCGGGGACGCGGGGCTGCGCAGCCCCGCGAAGCCCCCCTCCGGCTCCGAGCCCCGGGAGGGGGGTAGGGGGTGAAGAGAAGGAAAACCAGAGCCCAAGCCTCGGTCCGGAGCCAACGAAATCAACTGGATCCCGCCGGGGAATCCGAGGTCCGCGGAGCGGCAACGCCAAGGTCCAGGACGCCTGGGTCCATCTCGAGGAGCTAAGGGTCTGCCCGCATCCCGGCGGGGTCGGAGCGGCGCAGAGGGCCGTCAGAAACCCGGGGGAGCGCCCGGGGGAGGGGGCATGGTGCCGGGTGGAGAGGCAGGGGAGGCGCGGGGGCCAAGCAGAGATGGGAGAGCGGGGGAAATCCTGCGGAAAAACCGAGCCGGGGGAGGGGGACTGGAGGGGAGAAGCGGGAGACCGACGGAGACTAGGGCCGGCCGCGCCGCTGCTGCCGCTGCCGCTGCCGCCCGACGGAGGCCGGGGGGAAGGAGGGAGCGGCCGAGGAGGGGGGGGGGCGCGGGAGAAGGGAGGAGGGAAGCAAATCCGGGTGAGGGGGGAATGAAGGCAGGAGAGGAGGGGAGAGGAGAGGAGGGGAGCGGGGCTGAGCGGAGGGAAGGCGCGAGCCTGCGAGATTCCGGCGGAGAGATGGAGGCAGCGGAGTGTTGCTGCAGAGGCTGAGGGCTGGAAGGGAGAGGGAGGGAGGGAGACGGGGAGGGAGGCAAGGAGAGGAGTGGAGAGGGGAGGGGAGAGGGAGCGCGGGAGGAGGAGGGGGCAGGGCAGAGGGACCGGAGCGGCTCCCGATCTGCGGGCGGCGCTGGGCAGCTCCGCCGCACGGCACCTGGCTAGCCCGCTAGGCGCTCGCCTCTCCTCTGCGCGCGCCCCGCCCCTCCCCCGCGCCCGGGCGCGCGCTCCCCTCCCGCCCGCTCCAGAGAAGGGGCCCTGCTGAATAATTGAACAGGACCGAGACTAGCAGGAGAGGCAGCTCTCTTCCTCCTCCTTCCCTTCCCCCGCACCTGGACGAACCCCAATAGTGCTCTCTGGTCCAGCGCGCAGTGATGTGGCCACGGCCACCTCTGCACGCACCCCTCGGAACACACGTGCTCGCTAGGATGTGGACGGGTATGGAGACACTCACGTGCCCATACAGGCGCCCGGGAGCGCGCAGGCACACATAGACTCAGACACATACATGCATACATGTGCTCATAGACACTGGCCCACGGACTCACACTCAGCGCAGGGGAGGGGCAGGGAGTGAACACATGCACAGAGGCACACATGCGCCCACACATACATGTCTGGCCACAAGTGATGAACAGCTGACAAACACACAGACACCTCCTCTCATCTTACCCTCCAAAAATAATGACCCAGAGCCTCAGAGGTACTCAAGAGTAAGACATGTCACAAATGCATGGTGTCTTCTCACCACCTCCCCCGAAAGATGTTCCCCTACCCCCTGCACGACTCCCCCAATCCTTCCTCTGGACTCCCCCTGCAGGCCTTCCCCCAGCCTCAACCTCTCCCTCCACGGAGTTTCAGGACACCTGTCCACTGAGTGTCCCACGTAGGAAAAAACCCTTCGTGGGTCATTTATGTTCAGCTGAGGGAGCTGCTTCCTCTAGGTGCCGCTCCACTAGGATCAGCCCCCTCCCCAGAGTTTTGGGGACCTCTAGAAAGCACTGGTCAAGAGGTAAGTGCAGAGAGGCTCCCTTCCTTTCGTCTGGATGTGACCTCTGCACTCACATCAATCTGGGCTGGGCTAGGCTCAGGGAAGGATGGGGGGGGGGGGCGGGGGGGGGGATTGGAGGGCCAGAAGGTAGAGAAAGAAAAAGGGGGGGAGGCGGAGATGGACCTGGAAGGAGTCAAAGAAATAATGTAGTAGAGCGGGGAGGAGAGATGGTGAAGAATGGGTAAAAAGAAAGGGGAGGTGATGTGATAAAGGGGAGAGAGAATGGGGGCACCCAGGGAGGAGAGGGCTGGCTCCTGATTATTGATTCTGAATTCCATCTTGGAGCAAAAACTGTCACCAAGAGCGGCACAGTGCTTCACTGCCCCGCCGAATGCAGTCAGCACCTGGGACAGCTCCTCTGCTGCCGCGCCCCTCCCCCACCCGGTCAGCCAACAGAGCCCCCTCCCCTCCAGTTAGGCCCCAGGTTCTTCAGAAGTGAAGAAAGGGGTCCTCAGAAAGGAAGGCTTCAAGGCGCTACAGGGCTCCAGGAGGGAGGAGAGATGGCAGCCTGCAAAGCAGGGCTGGGGTCCCCCAAAGCCTTGTCCTCCTGGCCTCTCCGTCCCATTCTTATGTCCCTGGCTCTGGAATAGAGACTGACAGAGCTCTGAGCAGGCAGAAAATGTATGGTCCCAGAGGGAGGGAGAGAGGAGCCGGTGGCGGTGAGAGAAGAGGAAGGGAAACCGCCTAGAGGCCAATCAATATCAGTGAGTGGGAAGTGGAGAGAGTTGGAGGGGGTGACGTTGGGGAGTGGGGGGGAGCAGAGGGTGCAAGAGAGAAAGGTGTGCGAGAGATCAACAGAGGCTGTAGAGAGGGACAGAGCAAGAGGATGAGCCCAGAAACAGACAGGGGCAGACTCAGTGCACAGCCTGCCTGCAAGGAGAAGGCTCTGGAAGACAGAACCCCAGAGGACCTGACAGGACCGCCTGGGCCCCGAACCCCAGCTTCATGGCAGCGAGAGTCCCTCCTTCTCTCTTCCCTTCCTCTCGCTTCATATTCTCTCTTTCATTCTCTCCCCGCTTTCCTCTCTCTCCCAGCAGAGATGGGCTTTCCCAGAGTGAGCTTTAAGGGGACACGGAGGTCCCTCACATCCCATGTCACAGGTGGAGAAACTGAGGCCACAAGTTGGGAAGGGCTGTCCCGAGTGAAGGTCAGACCTCTCCTCTTCCCAGTCCCTCCCCCACGAGACAACCCCAACCCTCTGAGGACACCCTGGCCATGCCCACCCTCCTCCCCGTCTCCAGGTACAGGTTTCCTCGGTGCCCAGGGGCAGAGTGAACTGAGCAGGCCTCTCAGTCGGTCCGGGACAAGATCAGCCTGAGAGAGGCAGTACGAATGAGGAAGAGCCGAGCGTGCAGACTTAGGAGGCACAGCCCCAGAGGAGAGGAAAGTATGGTTCGGGAGGCAAGGGCAGAGACCCCCACCTCCAGGTTCCTGCCCTGCCCTTCTCAGAAGGTCCCCCAGGACTAGCATCTGGAGAAACAGCAGTCAGAATCCCGCCAGCTGCCAGGCTGCACCCACCTTGTGTTTACCTGTTCGGCTCTGCTCTGGCCAGACACACAGACCAGTGCTCGGGGATGGTGACTCTTCCCAAGATGTCCCCTGCCTCCCACCTGCCTGGGATCTGGAGAAGCTGTTCCGGCCCCTCTTCCCACCCTTGCTAAAAGATGGCATGATTCCCTAAACCCCCATCAATCACTGTGCCCGCTTCCAGAAGGTTCCAGTGTGTGGGAGTGCCGTAGTGACAAGGGGCAGCGACATTTCTTGACCTTGATCCCTTGCACCCTAGACAAGAGATGCCCACTCTTAGCACCACCACCCCTGGGCCTAAAAGAGCCACAGGAGCTCGCAAAGGCACAAGCTCCTAGGCCTGGCTGCACCCTGCCCCCAGCACCCTGGGACTCAGGGTACGCAGCCTCGGTGTCCTCATCAGTTAAAACAGGACTGTCGGTCTCCATGCCCCTGTCTTCACTGAGGAACAAATTCAAAGGGCCTTGTAAGCTGCCAAACACAAAACAGTCATCGGGCATTGCTACTATTAAGCAGCAAAATTACCACCATTTGCAGAATGCCTGTGCACAGCGAGCGAGCAGGGTAGAAAGAGGCCCGGGCCTGTCTTTATTCCCCTAAAGCCTGGGCCCAAGAGTCCCTGAGCTGGCCATCACCTGGGGGTTTTGGAAGGAACAGAGAGCAGCAGGTCAGACGAGAGAATCCTGGAGACAGGAGAGGGATGTGGAGGTTCTCCAGGCTGGGCCATGCCTGAGAGCACAGAATAACACTGAGGAAGACGGGCTGGACATATTTCCAGAGGAAAAAGAAAAAGCCAAGGCCTGCCCAAGAACCCAAGCCCTGAAACAGGCAGATTTACCCCATAAGAAACTCAGGACTCAGGCCCAGAGGACAAAGGCTCCAAGGCCTGGCGCAGAAGCAAAGTCTCTGACCCCAGTTTTAAGCCCAGATCTCCTATTAACTACCCCCCAAAAACCCACCGACCCCTCCAGGCTTCAGTTTCCATCTTTGGAAAATGAAGAAGCTTGGTGCTGCATGATGTGTGTGTGTGTGTGTGTGTGTGTGTGTCTTTCCACGGGCCTCTGACTTGTCACATCCTTGGTCTCTCAACAGGGCTGCCCCAAGGAAGACCATTCAGGTGATGCCCGAGAAGGCTGCCCTCTCCCCAGCTGCTGCCCCCAGCCCAACCATCTGAGAGAAACTCCACAACTCCCCCCAGGTAGGTCACCTCTCCCCACTGCCTGCCCCAGCTCTCACCAGCTGCTGGCCACCAACCACAAGGGAGTGGAGACTGTTGGCCACCGTGCCCTCTCCAGGGAGGGGCCTCAAACAGTGTGCAAGTTGGCAGACAGATGCCCAGACAGAGAGAAGAACCAGACAAGGACACGAAAGAGTGTCCTTGTGGCTCCAAGGATCAACCAGCTGCTGAGATTCTCCGGGGGGTAGGGGGAAGAAGGGGGGTACCAGGGACCCACACAGCCAAGTCTAGAGATGCCAGCTGGACCTCGCCTCCTGGGAACCTCCTGAGCTTGCCCCCTTGGGAGTGGGCCCACTCTGGGCAGGAAATAAGAGACTTGCACTGCGCACTTCCGAGGGCACCAGCAGAAAGGGGGTGCAGAACGCCTGTCCCCCATCCTGCACCATAGCCTGGATGGGGGAGCTACAAATAAGACACGGGAGACCATCACCCACATCTCACAGGGAGAGAAACAGAGGCTGATGCCTTTGGTTATATGTGAAGGGAGCAGGGTCCAACCAGACTGAGAAGAAAGGCCATCTGTCAACAGATTGCCCCAGAGACCCAGCAGTCACAATCCTGCATGGCCCTAAAGAGAAGACTCCAAGAGTGGACAGCAGCCAGCAGCTCCCCTTGGGCTCTTGGGCCAGGAAGAGATAAGAAGGGAACAGGCAGCATGGCTCTTGGAGGACCCCCCCCACTCAGTCCCCACGGCTGGGCCTAGGCCAGGATGCCCCCCCACCACACCACCACCCCCTGCCACCCTGCCCTGGGCACTCACGGTCGTTGCAGACAGGGCCTCCGTAGGAAGTCATGGTGCAGTCACAGGTGAAGCCATCCCACTGTTGCAGGCAGACGCCCTGGTTGGCACAGGACTCTTCGGTGCAGGTGGTGCTGGGGCCTGGAAGAGCGGGAGGAAGGAACACCCCCCACTCAGCCAAGCCCCCTCCCTCCCCAGGAGGCGTGGAAGGTGCCGAGCTAGGCCGGAGGTCCCGCTTTCAGCCCTGCCAGACTGGAAGGGCCAAATCCTCCCAGGGTCATGCGGGGCAGACAGGTGCTCAGGGACTACGAGGCCAGGCCTTGAACTGTGATCAGGGGACAGGGTGAGAGGCAACGGGAAGGCCAAGTGACCCTTCACCCCTGCACCCCTGCCCCAGAGCTCTGGGGGCACTTGGCCACCGGGATGCACCCCTGCAGCTTGGCCCTCCTGCAGCCTGCAGAGTCACCCCTCACTCCTCCTCCGGACACTCACCGTCACAGCCCCTCTCCACCTGCCCGATGCGGTGCAGGGCGTCGGCGATGAGGTCTGGGAGGCGTCCATTGAGGTCCACTGAGGCCAGGCAGCCCTGAAAGCCGTCCCGGGAGGCCACCAGCTTGGGCAGGTTGCTGAACATGTTCTTGCTCAGACCACCGATGTACAACTCCCCTGCAGAGGGAGGGGGGTCAAGACCTCGGCATCCGGGTCCCCGGGCGCCTCCCAGGATACCAGCATCTGGCTGGCCAGCCGTCCCAGCCTGCAGCATCTCCTCCCAGGCTCGGTTCCATACAGAGATCCCACAGCCCACCCCCTCTTCCTCCTTCCTTCTCCACTTTGCCATCTGTCTGCTCCCCTCCCAGAGAAGCCCAGATGCCCAGGGCGGGCTTGCGGTGGGGGGCGGGGGGGGGGTAGCAGCTGGAAGAACAGCTCCAATGCTCTCTCCCACACATCTGATTCCAGTTCCGGCCTGTAATCAGGGCCTTTCAGAGCCGTGAGGCCCTATCCGCCCCACTCCCACTCCCTCCCTTCTCCCCGTTCCCAGAGCTTTTGGGGGCCTCTCCCAGCCAGCTCTCCGTTCCCACCCCTCCTGGCGCTCCAACCCAGCTGCCCTTTCCCCAACAGCTAGGACTGGGCCTGGGCGACTCTGAGCGACTCCTGGAAGCAGTGCCCAGCCACATCACACCTCGCTCCCTGGAAGTCGTGCAGCGCCTAGCCGCCGGAGCTCAGCCACTGGCTCCCAGCAACACCAGCCCAACCCTGAGACCCCTCCGGGTTGCCGGCCGGCCAAGGATTATCTGTGACACGTTGCCCCCTTCTGGGAGCTGGGGGGATTGGCGGCACTGCCTAGCTCCAACTCTGCCTCCTGCTCCCAGCTTCTGAAGCTCCCATTTCCTCCTCTCCCAGAGGTGGGGGGGGTGAATTCAAGAGGGTCTCTGAGGACCTTCCCCAAGCCCAGATGGTCTGAGTCACACTGACACGCAGGGGTCCCCAGGGGGCCGAGGGCTGCTTGGTGGAGGAGGTCGCCTCCGTTGCCCCAGTGGGCTCTGGAGAAGCTGCAGGCCTTGGCTTCATTCCTGTTCCTTCACCCAGGCTGGGCTCTAGTCTCCTCCTTCCCTGGGCCCTCGAGCACCCATTCCCAAGACACGCGAGGCCCCTGGGGAACGCGTGACCCCGGTGTGACACAGAGACTCCAGGGCAGCCTGGGTCCCGAAGATCCCCCACGAGCTTGCCTAGCCAATGCCCAGTGTATATGACCAAGGCAGCGGGTAGGGAGCCCCCCACCACCCCGCCATGGCTGCTCCCTCTTCCCCTTATCAACTGTCCCCTCCCTCCCATCCAGGGGAGGCACCTGCCAGGACGCTAAGCTCCCCATTCTCTTTCCAACCTCTTTCTAGCCCACAGCCAAGGCCAGCTTCTCCAGCTTGGAGGCCCAAGAAGCCTTCAGCGGCCCAGCTCTAGAGCAAGGGCCCCAAGGTCCCCATGAGGCCCATCCTGCGGCCAGGCTTTCTGTGTTGAGATCAGTTTCACGGGAGAGCAGAACAGGAAATGCCCGGCTAGACCCAGCAGAGAATGGGAATAGGATGGAAACCGCGGTGGCAGCAGAGGGAGAGAGGAGCCCAGGGCCCAGGGCCCAGGCAGAGAGCTCACTGCGACCAAGGGGAGTTGGGGGGGGTGGTTCTGGGTTAGGGCCAGGCCTTCTCCACAGGCCCCAGGCCCCACCTTTGAGATCGAGGTTGCGGGCGCCATTGGAGTGCTGCGTGACTGTGCGGGAGTCAATCTTGAGCGTGTGCACATTGCCCGGGTCCCTGGACACCACCACGTTGTGCCACTGGTTGTCATTGACTGGTTTGTCTGAGTTCCCCTTCATCAAGGACGGGCCATTCCCCAGGTCAAACACGTAGTGGACGTACCTGTCCCACGGTGGGGAGGAGACACCGGGTCAAGGCGGGGACTGCGCTGCGAGGGCAGGGTAAGGAGGAGCCGTGGCTCACAGGGGTCCCAGGGACTGAGGGATGGAGAGATGGAGAGGGGAACCCCAGAGTGGAGGGACCCAGCCCAGCGGCAGGAGGACTCCCGTCACAGGGAGAACGTGGGGAGAGAGGCCACGGAGCAGCCAACTCCCATGACAGGTGCAGAAGAGGAGCTGGTTGGGGGACAGGTTTGTGGGGACAGCAAGGCCCTCAGGGGGCAGGACAGAGCTACTGTAGGATGGGGTCCTCTCAGGCAAGAGAGGCCTCAGAGGCCAGGCCCTGCCTTCTGCCTGGAGGAAGGCCCCGCCTGAGCCCAGACAGTGAACAGAAAACAGATATAACTGGGAAATCCCGGCGAGGTCGTAACTGGGGTCACCCGAGTGGAAGAAGGGGTGCTGCTTCTCCATCTTGGCCGGTGGCTGGGGACCTGAACCTTGAGCTGCGGCTCGAGGGGACTGGATATCTCGGCCAGCGGCTGGGGGCCAGGTCGTGGTCAGCAGGGGAAGGGGAGCCCTTCCTCGCCAGCCGTGCGGGCCCAGCACCTCACCCCTTGACCAGCTCGATGACAATGAAGTCATTGCCGTTGCCCGAGTTGAACAGGAGAAGCCCGTCGGGGGCCGTGGTCTTAAACTGGAAGAAGAGATGCATGGAGGCGTAGGCTTGGAGCGTGGCGAGCGCCAGGTAGCTGCTGCGGCTCTTGAAGGTGACGGGATCGGCCACGATGGCCCGCAGGCCGAAGCGAGCGTTGAGCTCGCAGTAGGTGATGTCACCGTCCTTACACTGGTCCATGTAGGGCTGGCCGTTGAACACCAGCCCGCTCAGGTGCCCGATGAAGTTGGAGGGCACCACGGAGATGAAGCGGCGCTCCGTCATGATGCCTGTCTCGATGTTATGGAATTCCAGCCGTGTATGGGCTCCTGCCATCTGTCCTGCTCGGGACCAGAGACAGAGATGAGGTGGGCAGACTGGGGGGCATTTCCAGGGCTGGGCCTCAGGTCCCCCAGGAGTCTCCACTCTACACAAGAACTTCAGTGGGCCAAGGGCGGGGGGTGATGGGGATGAGGGGTGCCGGCAGCTGGGCCCTGGAGGAGCTGGGCGGCTCACTGGTCCAGCGCTCACAGGCCCGTGCCACCTGCTAGGAGCCCCCCACCCTAATATGCCACCCCTCGAGGAGAAAGGCCAGCAGTAGCTTGCCAGAAAGCTGCCCCAGGAAGGGAGGCCCAAGCCATTGTCACGGAAAAGAGAGCCATCCACAGGTGGCTAGGGATGGCTCCACTCGCTGGTCTCTGAGCACTCACCCTCGACGGTGACGTTGTCCACAGACAGCTGCAAGCTCTTGCCACGCCGCACCACCCTCACTGTGTGCCACTCGTTGTCATTGAGCTTGTGGCCCGCGAAGAGTGTCTCGGGGCCTTTACCTGTGGCACCAAGGGGGGAGTGAGCCCCGTGCTCCTGCGTGCCCGCGTGGGGCTTCCTGTGCCGCGCGGAGCACACAGAGACCCGCCCCTGCACACGCAGGTGTGCACAGGTGCACACAGACAGCCTACGGCTTCTATTCAGCTGTGCCACGCACCCACACACACCAGGACACACACTACACGGTGGTTACACACCCAGTCCTAAATCTAGATAACGGTACTGCCGCCCTGGACGACTCCCAAGGGCGTCACTGGAATCGAGTGAGATGGGAAAGGTGCCTCTAGACTGGTGCCCCAAGGCCCTGCACATGGACACTCATACCGATAACCAACATTTTCTTTCCAAGTCTTCTAAGGAACTTCAATGTCAAGGTGTGTAGCCAGCAGTGACATTCCCAGCCTATAGGCATAGACCTATAATTTCCAAAAAATACAGAGCATTACCATGCCCCCATGTGAGTCTGCACCCACAGCTCCATTGCTGGCAGGGAAGCCTTCGCACAGACACACAGCTCCCCCATCCACAGAGGGACCCCGTGGGACCCTCCTGTACACAGCTGGTTAACTCCACACACCTGGACATGCGACCACACACGTAGCCAACGTGGCCAGAGAGGGGAATGTTTCTTAGGAATTATGACCGTTTATTCAAGACTGGGATTATCCGATCCCAAGACAAAATATATTTTTCTGTAGAATGATGCTACGCCATTCGGCATGCCCAGATCGCCACTGGCCCCCCAGTGCACAGGCCAGCAGGGACAGAGTTAACCACACATGCGTGCACAGGGACCAAACATACGCACAGACATGCTAAGCACACATGGCCCCTCTGCCAGCATCTGCTGCGCTCCTGTGCCCTCTCCCATGACATCAGGGCACACCACACAGAAACACTCTCTCGGAGACGGTGGGATGCTCAGAAATGTCCGCACCTGCTCTCCATCTCACCCCAGCTGAGAGCCTCCCCGTGTCCCCTCTGAGTGCACCCCAAACTTGGCAGAAACTCGGCCCACACCCGCCGCAGGAGCTGTGGAGGGCTGAACTTGGAAGCCCGGACCCTGCTCCCCATCCCCCGCTTCTTTCTCGTGTGCCTCGCCCTCCCCCTTGTGGCCACCTCTGGAGATGCAGTGGAATGTCCCAGCTCCTCTCTGGCTTCTTCGGGCCAGAGGGTGGTGGGCCGTCCTCCCACAGGTGCCACCAAATCTTTGCCCCACCCTCCTGAGGACTTGAGGTGATAAGGTTTCCTGGCTTTCCTTTTCTCAGACCTAGGGAACATGCTGACCCAGAGCCCTCCCCCAACGCTTCCTGGTTCAGCGTCATTGGGCCTGTTCTGCCCTCCACAGCCACCCCCCACCCCCATGCCTGCTCCCCTCCCCACACCCACGGCCCACCCCCCACACAAGCTAGTGAGGAAGCCTCGCCCTCCCCAGATCCCCAGCAATCAGCATCTCAGGCCCCTGGGGGCTCTGCAGAAGAAGAGGGAAGCCACTTACTGGGTGCGCAGCCGACACGCAGGCAGTCTGGGGGGGCCATGGGGCGGGCAGAGGGGGAGGGGAGACAAAAAGGCAGAACAAGTTTTTTTTTTTTTTTTTTTTTTTTTTTTACATCCTTCACAGGCAGGGGTGTCTGCGGGCGGGGGTTCCCCCCGGGACCACTTTCCGGGGACCACGCGTGCCCAGGTGCCCTCTCCCCTTCCTCAGTTGGACCCCTGTCCCTCCTGCCCCCAAGAGGGCTCCAACCCTCCCTGGAGCTGGGAAGCAGGGCTGTCGGGTGACGGGAAGAGAGCTTGCGTCCCCCTTGGAGGGGCCCAGGCCTCTCGTGTTTGAGGAAGATGGGCACCTTGGGAATCCCAGTCGTACAGGGGATCATAGTGGGGCTGCAGGCTTGACCAACCCCACATCTCCGCATCTCTGGGAGGGAGACGGCTGGGGTGGGTCAAAACCCCTGCATCCCCTGCTCTGGGACGACTCCCTGCTCAGAGCCCAAGTGGTGACACGTCTGTCCCCATGCCCCCTGGGCTCTGAGCTAAATGGAGGGGTCTGCCCCAGGGCTCCCTTCCCGTGGCCAACCACCACCCAAAGTCCCAGGGGGCCAGCACCACCCCTCCAGGAACCTTCCTTCTACCCTTCCTAACACGGAGGATGGCAGGCTGCCACTGGGGACTGGAGGGATCTTTCACCCTAGAGAGCAGCTGGCCTCGATCTGTTCTCCTAGGGAGGGGCCAGGGCCTCACAGATGTGGATACCGAGGATACAAAGCAAGTCAGGGACAGGCAGGCACAGTAGGCTAAATCTCCTGCCCCTGCCCCAGCCCCACCATTGCTCTCCTGTGACTCCAGGATCAGCGGGCCCCACATGGCCAGAAAGCACACCACACTGAACTGCAACCTAGGGCCCCAGGGCCTTGGACCAGCCTCTCCCCAGCTACCTGCCTCCGATGGGACACATTACCCACGACGTGCTAGTGGGCCAGCCTTTTAGAGGAAATGAAACACTAGGGTCCTAGAAAGTAAGGGCTTAGGCCCCTTGGGACTCCTGAACCATGCCATCTGACCCGGAGAGCCTCAGGGCTGCAGAAAGTCCTACACTCTGAGGCAGAGGAGCTGGGCCCTAACCTCTATTCTCTGAGCCTCAGCTTTCCTCCCTGTACACAGGAAAGAGGGCTTCAGCGAGGAGAACTTTGTCTTTCAGCAAAGGGGCAGTTTCAGGCAATAGCCGGGTATTCTATGGCTTCTCCCCGGGGCAGACTGCCCGCACCCCAACACCATGGAAACAAAGGTGGGTGGGGGCATCTGGCATCCCTGGGGCCCCTGAAGGTTCCTGCAGTGGAGGTGAACAGATTCCCCTGTGGCTCTGGGGGCCTGGGCCCCTCGGGCAGTACGGCTGAGCTCTACACGCGTTGTCAACCGCAGCAGAAGAGTGGGGGAGCAGCCGGGACCCTGAGCCACAGCCTGGCACCAAGGGAGGGAAGGGGAAGTAGAGGAAGGCCAAGGAGCAGATTCAGGGGGAAGTCGGAGGCAGAAGGTCGAGAGGGTGTAGAGAGAAAAGAGGAAGGAAGGGAGAGCCAAGGGAAGGAGAAGCTAGACAGAGGGAGGGAAGAATGTCAGGGGCAGCGCGGGAGGGTGCCAGGCCTGGAGTTGGGTCACGGAGGCTCTCTTCGGGCCAGCAGAGTCTTCACCAATGAAGGGTCCAAAAAAGAAAAAAGGGGTAGGAAGGGCAGGCCGATCCCCTGTTGGGAAAAGTTCAGTTCTTCCCCTCCCCAGCAGGGGGGGCGCCAGGAATGAGGGTCCATCTGTCCAGAGAAGAGGTGTCAGCTCCAGGTCCACCCCCTGCAAGGACCCCACCCTCGGAAGCCCTGCTCCAGTGGCGTTTGAGGACACTGAGCACCCCGTGAAAATAGGCACTGCGGGAAAGAGCCGGCACCGTCCCAGAGGCAGGCAGAACAGTGGTGGCGGGGGCTGGGATGGGGCGGGCACCAGCCCCCCATGCACACACCCGCCTGGAGCCCAGCTCAGGCAGCATTAGCTAGTGAGCTGCACTCAGCTAGTGAAGTGACAGGTCTGTGCAGACCCGTCAAAGTCCTGGCTGGACACAGCAACCAGCACGAGGGGATGTGTGTGTGAAGAAACAGGTGAGAAAGGTCACCTGCATGGTAAGGAAACCAGGGTAAAGAACCCAGGCTTCCCATCGCATGTCCCACCTGATCCCCTGCCCCCACCCAGACCCCACAGATGGCGCAGATCGGAGATGGTGGTCCGAGACTCCCATGCAAGGAGCCTCAGGAGCCCACTGGCCAGAAGCTCATCTCAGAAGTGATATGGATGAGCAGAAGCATGCAGTCCTTGTTCAGAGCGATCTTCCCAGCAGTCCAGGCTATGGCAGGAGCCTGAGAACCACTGACAGCAGCCGCCCGGCCCCGTGGGAATGAGGCACCCTGTGTATCGAGCCTGGCTTAGGACAAGAATGAGTTAGACTCACTGTGTATGGCCTGAGAGGGCAGAACTAGGTCCACAAGTGGGAATTTCAGAAGGGGCGGTTGACAAGAAGGAGGAAGGACCCAGGGATTAGAGTGGCATTGGAAGTGGGGAGCTCCTGACATGGGCCTGTGAGCACAGATGGAAGAACTAACGGGTAATTCACACATCGGGGCGGGGCGTGCTGGTCGGAGGAGATAACCACTAATGGTATCTCCAGCGTGGAGATTCTCTGATGACAATATGCCCTTCGAGTCAGCATCATGAACCCCTGGGTCTGCAGGGGCATGCCTGGTGGAGGGCAACCGGGACAGGACAGGCTGGACAATGGCCCAAGAGGCCGTATCTAGGGCAAAAGGACCCAAGAACACAGGTCACAGTGGAACAGGGCAAAGAATCCAGGGGACTCCAGCATTTTCTAGAAACAGAAATCAACCACCCCGCTCACTGACTGCTGGCACAGGAGGACAGGAGGCGCAGTCTAGTGTTTCTAGAATCCTCTGCCCAGAAGGAGGTAGCAGCTCCTGGTTGGCCGTTTCTGGCCCAGCAAACGCCCCACCTCCTGAGGCTGGCATGGAGGGTCTCCTCCCAGCTGTCCCACCAAGGGACCACCAGCAGCCTCCCTTTCTTCTCTAGGACACAGCACCAAGTCTGCGACATTCCACGGAGCATCCAACAGGTTGCAGAGCTGCCCCCCTCTGCCTGCCTTCCTTCCCTACAGGATGAAACCTTGAGGCCAGAGACTAAGATTTGTCAGGCTTCTCTTTTCCCAGCAGTAAGTCCAGCCCAGGACCAGAGCCTTGGTGGTGCTCCCTGCCTGTGTGACCCCACAGGCCCTGGGTAGCAAGCAGGATGGGGAAGCGGCAGCCAGACGGGGCCATGCAAGGTGGAAGCAAGCCCCCAGGCCTGGCTCGGAGCTCAGGACCCTATCCCGGTCATATTTTCCTTCGAGAAGGCTGGGTGAGTCTCCACACACGTCCTGCCTCTGTATAATGCCTTCACTCCCGTTTTCCACCGGAGTCTCAAAACTGCCACAGGTTAACAGAGTGAGGACCCTTAACTTCATTTTACAGATGACCCAGAGGCCAGCAGAGAGGAATGACTTGGTCAGCAAAGTGACCAGGTGTGAAACCCAGATCTCCTGGCCCCAGACCCAGGGCTTGTCCCATCAGAGCCTGAGGCTGATAGTTGGGGGAGGACCACAGAGCAGCCACCCACCTCCCTGCACGTGTGTCCCTCGGTATTGGGGACAGATGTGTCTGCACCGAGCGTTTGGCCACGGCTTGTCATGAGCTATTTTAGAGACGGCGTCTCTGCATGGGGCTCGGGGCAGCCGGGGTGGGAGCAAGAGACAGGCGGGAGGCGGAAGGCCGGTCTTGCTGGCTGGCATCCTGACGGCTACCTTGTTCTCTGCCTTCTAGGTACTTACAAGGCACAGACAGAAAAGCATGCTGATGGGAAGGAGAAAGAAGATCCTAAGAAAGAACTGTCCCGAGGACCCCCAGAGAGTATTTTCCTGGCTGAGGACACCGTCTTCTGTCTAATCTAAAGGAACCCAAACTTCCTCCCCAAGCACCTAAGATAGCCCAGGTCAGGAAGAAGCATCTGCCTTCCCTGCTAGATGCTAGAGATGTTCCCTACCGCATCACTACCCAGCGCACAGAGCCATGTGCTACTGTGCGGAGAACACACACACACACACACACACACCCGCCAGGATGACGGAGTGTGTCACGTTAGGTCTGGATACTCAGACCAAGAAGCAAGGGGCCACTCATGGGGTCCTGGGCTGGTGCCTCCCTCCTGTGACCATTTCAGATGGCCCAGGGATGTTGTACAGACTGTGGGACATTGGCCAAAGGGTGTCTCCATTCCTACTCTCCCCCTGCAGCCCTGACACCCAGCACCCACTTTGTGGGCTGTGGTGATGGCCCAAAGCAGAGCTTCATGGAGCCCTTATGGCCCCCCAACTCTGTGGCCCTGGCCGCCTACACACCTCCCCGCCTCCAGCCCCTACCCTGCTTGGCAAATCCTCGTCCTGGGAGGGCAAAGATCAAGTGGCCAAAGGGGAAAGGGAAAGACATAGTATAAATTTATTAATGAGGCAACAGGTCCCCAAAAGGCCACAGCCTGTCCCACAAATGATCTGGCAACCAAAGTTAGGTTAAAACTCCAGATCGAGATTTAAAAGCTCGGGACACCTGGGTGGCTCAGTTGGTTAAGCAGCTGCTTTCGGCTCAGGTCATATCCCAGTGTCCTGGGATCGAGTCCCACATCGGGCTCCTTGCTCGGCAGGGAGCCTTCTTCTCCCTCTGACTCTGCCTGCCTCTCTGCCTGCCTGTGCTCACTCTCTCTCTCTCTCTCTCTCTCTGACAAATAAATAAATAAAATCTTTTTTAAAAATTCTCTATTTCTTAAAAAAATAAAAACTCAAAGCTCTGTGTTCTCTCTGGGCGAGGACCCTAATTTGCTCAGAAGAATCCTGCTTCTCTTCCTGCCCAGGACGCAACGAGTGACCCTCATGGCCTGAATCTTCCTTTGTGGCAGGCTCTTGGGTCCTATACTTGCATGTGCTAGCGAGGCTAGTATGAAACGGACAGTCGTGAGCCCATCCTGGACGGCTCAGGACCTCCACCTTCCAGTGTTCCCTGACTGACAGCCCCACCGAGGCGAGATCCTCGCCTTTGCTGCTGTTGGAGTGCAGGGCAGAAGACACTGGCGCTTACGACGTGTCCCGTAAATACAAGCTGACTGAGTGCACCTGACGTCTTCTTCCTGTACCAACAGACCTGACAGTCCCACCTGCACAGACGCCTTGGGGACGGCCCGGTGATGTGGGGCCTCAGCCTGCTCTGGGCGGGAGCAGAGATGGCGAGGGTCCCCGTGGCCCTCCACCCACCGGTCTGTTAGAGGCAGTGGGAAAACACTGTACATTAGGGCAAATGGCCTGGGTTTGAATCTGGGCTCTCTCCCCAACAAATGCTGGTTTTCCACGTTGGATGTGTCGCCATGTGAATATTACAGTCTGTAAAACAGGCAAAGCACAGCCCAGCAGGTAACCCGTGGCTTCCCAGGGCAGCTATGGGACTCAAACGTGAAAGCCGACAAGGGAAGATACGTCCTGAGGCGTCCCGCATCACGTGGGCACCTGTGCACACAGACAGACACGGCTCTTTAAACGCAGAGCTGGTGAGAGTAGCTGTGTACAGGGCCCGGTCCTCCTCATCTCCAGGTGAGCTGCGCTCAGCTCAGGCTTAGCCCCGGGAGGCATCTGCAAGTCCTTGCCAAAAGAATGAGCCAGTGAAAGACTAAACCAAGAATGAGCTACGTCATCACATATGGATACAAGACAGACACCGTCCAACCCAAAGGAGCATTCCTGGAGCACGGCTGTCACACCAAGACACACTTGGGTGGATGACACAGCCATAGTGGGGGTATCCCATACCCAGGGCTGCCAAACACCAGCACCCCCTAATCAGCATCCTCGCTGGGGATGAAGCTCTCGGGGGTGCTGACCCGGGATTGGCCCCTCCCCATTTCCCACCCTTGGTGGCGCCACCACCAGCTTCTCCAGACAGAGGGGGGTGTGGTCAGAGGCAGGGACAGGGAAGAGACCAGAGCACAGGGCGGGGTGGTTACCGAGGTTGACCGTGAGCTTCATCTGGCCCCCATCCAGCTCAAGGCGCAGGGTGTCGGCGGACTCCCTGGAGGTGGTGGCCATCATGAGCCCGTAGGCCCGCTGCGACATGAAGCGCAGCGACACGTCCTCTGCCTCCGTGTGCATGGCATTCGGCAGCATGATCTTCATGTACATGGAGCCGTCGTAGCTCAGGACCGTGGCCTCTGCCCCGGAAGTGGGAGAAGAGGGAATCGGGGGACAGAGGAAAGCCAGTGGGAGGGAGAGAGAAGACGGAGAGGATCGTTACAAGGATGACAAACCCGGGCCTGGTCTCCGCGGGGCACCCTGCGGAGGAAGGGGCCCAAGGATGGGCAGCGGGGACGCCTGGAATGGAAACAGGCCTCACCTCTCTCACAGACCCGCCCCAGAAAGCCGGTCCCGATGCAGTCACAGACGAAGCGGTTCCAGCCCTCTCGACAGGTGCCCCCATTGCGACAGGGCGCAGATGCGCACTGCTTCAGCGTCTCCCGGGAACAGAAGGGGGCGATGCCCACTGCCCCCTGAGCCTCGGCCAGGCCCCGGAGGTCTCGGCTGCGCCCATCTATGAAGAGGTCCCGCACGCAGCCCACGTAGCCAGCCCGGAGCGCCGCCGTCCACACCTCCGGGGGCAGAGGGAGGTCTACCCGCCCCCCCTCAGGGAGACCGCCTAGGTACAGCTCGCTCTCCAGGTCCAGAATCTCACTCTCCCCGGTGGCCAAGAACGGTGTGCTGCGGCTGTTCACGGAGATGGAGCCTAGGGATCAAAGGACAGCGGGCCTCAGTGACGAAGGCAGGATCAAGAGTCAACATGGGCCAGAAAGAGACCCCTGATCTTCCACTCCACGCTCTACAGCAGCCCTGGGCCAGAAGCTCGGCCTTATTTGCTGCCGTGGATACTACTAGACAAAGATGTCAAGTTCAAGAACTCAGGTGAACCAGCCCCAGCCAAGCTGCGGTGTGAGGGACCTCTGTCCACACACCTCCCTCTGCACCCAAGTGAGTCCTCGGGGTCTGCACAGGAGGTGGACATGCCCCCAAAGGCCTGGACCATCGCCCTGGCCAGTGCCTTAGACCAGAAACCAGAGGCAGAGAAACCTATGGAGGCTGGAAGCTTTGACTCCAAAGCGTTTTCTTCCTACTATCACTTATTGAACTTGTATGACCGCATGTCAGACCCTCAGCAGTTCTCTTATGTCAGAGTCTCAAGGAAAGGAGCCCTTTACGATCCCATTCTGAAGCGGCATGTGAGGCCTAAGGAGATTGGGGAAGCTTCCCAAAGCACCAGGGAGGGTCAGGAGCAGAGCAGACTGCCATCCGGAGCCCGCATGGTCCCACCCTCTGTCTGGCTGGACGAGACAGGCAGGCAGATCCGCTACCTGGGCCTGACACAGGATGACAGCCAGGACAGGGGTGGCTGAGCACAGAGCTCCTGAGTTGTACGGCTTCTTTGGAAGGAAAGGCTGGTTATCTTAGAAAAAATATTTGGGATCAAGTGGGAGCTGCAAAACCTTCACTGAAATCTTTAAGCAGTAGAAGACTATACATTAGAAACTACTCTGTTCATCTATTTTTTTCTGTACTTTTTCCTTCCTCTGTCTTTTCTCAAGAGGAATGCTTTAAAAAAAAAAAAAGTCTTTGGGTGCCTGGGTGGCTCAATTGGCTAAGTGTCTGTCTTCGGCTCAGGTCATGATCCCAGGGTCCTGGGATTGAGGGTGCACTGGGCTTTGTTCAGCGGGGAGTCTGCTTCTCCCTCTCCCTCTGCCCCTCCCTCCGACCTCCCCAACCCATCCACTTGTGTGCTTACTTTCTCTCTCTCATAAATAAAACAAAACAAAATAAAATGAAGTCTGCATATGTCCATGAAGTTAAAAAGAGGTAAGGAGGGTTTGGTCTACATCAGGCCTGACCAGGCAGAGATCTAAACAGGGTGTGGGTGCAGCAGGAGATCAAAGCATGAATACGGGGTGTCAAATTCAGGAAGCAGAATTAGGAGCTCCTCTATGGCTGGGATTCTTAATCTGGAGCACGTTCTCCTCTGCTCAAAACCTTTACTGAACCAGAGAAGTCACTCCCCTGTGTCCCATTTTAATAACATGGCCCTCACTTGTCTCCCCTGACTAGGTGTCAGATGCTCCAGGGTCTCCCTGCTAAAACCCACTCCCCCAGCAGGTCCCCAGTCACGGCCCTCTGATCACTCACATCTCTACTGGTAGCAGATCCCCAGATGCCTGCTCCACCCACCTGCTGTGGGGCCTCCTGGCCATGGGCGCTACCCAGCTAGACTCTCAGTAAATGAATCAAATGTGGGAGAAGAAAGAGGGAGGGAAAGGAAGAATTGGGAACAGAATGTATAACAGAGAGTCAGCAAAAGGAAACTAAAGTGAGTATAGGCCTTGCTCCAAGATCTTTGCTCCAAAACACGGAAATGGAACAACCCAAGCGTCTATCGGCTGGTGAAAGGACAAACAAAAGGTGGTGGTATTTACATGCAATGGAATACTATTCAGCCATGAAAAGGAAGGAAATGCTGAGACATGTGCTGCATCATGGATAAAGCTGAAATCACACTGCGTGAAGTGAGCCAGACAAAAACGGACATTATATGATTCCATTTACAGGAGGTCCCTAGGGTAGTCAATTCCTTGAAAGAGAAAGGATTTTGGCTGCCAGGGCCTAGGGGAGGGGGAACAGGGAGTTAGTGTCTCGTGGGGACAGAGTTTCAGTTTGGGAAGATGAAAATGTTCTGGAGGTGGATGGTGGTCATGGTTGTACCACAGTGTGAAGTTCCTTAATGCCACTGAACTGTGCACTTTGAAAAAATGGCTAAAATGGTAACATTATGTGTAATTTAACACAATTTTTTTTAAAAAGTCACGGAAAAGGTCAAGAAGAGTTCTGTTGGGATGGCTGCCCCAAGTCTGGGCTTAGGCGCCCAAATGAACATGGGACATCAGAAATGGCCAGAGCTGGTCAAACAGTGACCCAAGGACCCGTCAGTCCTGGTGTGTGGGCTCTAGAGCTCTGCGGGACGCTAAGGAGGCCACCTCATGAAGGGAGAGAGGAGCAGAAGGCCCTGGGGTTCTCCGCAAAGCCTGGGCAGACTTCTAACCTAGAGAGTCACAAGTCACCTATGGGGAAACCCTGAGAGGCAGCCAGCTCTGAGAAGAACCCCGGGTGCCATCAAGAGACAACACCAGGGGATGAACCCACATACTGTAAAGCCTTGCGAAGGTGACATCTCTGAGAAAGAGAAGGGAAGCAACAGCCAGCCATGAGAGGCTAGTGTTTCTGGGAGCATAGGGCCTCCTTCCTCCCTGTGTGTGGGGGAAAACAGCCCCTCCACCCAGGCTCAAAGGCCTGGTGCAGTAGCAACAATGTAGCTGATGTGATAAGTGCTTAGGTTGGGTAATGTGTCAGTTCTCCTTTACATCAACTCCTTCTCTCGTGGACAAGATGGAGAAGAGTGAAGAGAGAACTGGGCAGAAAGCAAAACCGTGGGAAAGGAGACCAAAAGGGAAGAGGAGAGGAAAGGGTGGTCGGAAGCAACAGAAGTTTCGAGAAACAGCACCCGCCTGGCCCGAGCAACTCTGCCCTCCACTTCATTATGCTAGAAACCTCAGCAGGTGGGAGTGTTGGGTGTTACTCTGTACCCCGACCCCCCAGAGCATGAGCTCCATGACAGCAAAGACAGTTTTGTTCCCCACAGTTCCCATTCCAGCACCTTGGACAGCTCCTGGCACACAGTAGGTGCTCCCTAAGCACTTGTGAGTGAGTTAATAAAAGAAGGTTGCATGGACCTAGCTAGGAGGAAGGCATGGTTGGGAAGATTTTTGTTTGTTTGTTTAAAGGAGAATAGGATTTCTACTGTGTTGGGCACTGTGCTTTTATAGATATTCTTTTATTTTCTCCCCTTAAGGACCCCAGTGTAATGGTTCCTTTTACAGATAATAAAACTGGGGCTTCAAGGGGCTGAGTAAGGGCCTGAAGTCACACACATGGTAAGTGGAGAGCTGAGGTATGAACCCAGCTCGGCTGACTCCAAACAGTACCCTCTTCCCTGTGATGCACCATGACAGGACCGGCCCCAATGGGAGGAGAGAAAGGACAGCAGTGGGAGGAGCCTGGAAAGGATGGGGAGTGGCCGGGAGAATGGGAGGGGTCCAGAAAGGATGGGGGAGAGGCCAGGAGGTGAGTGGGAGGGGTCTGGAAAAGAAGTCAGGCGGGGGAAGGGTGGAACGGGCCCCCACCCCCCAGGCCATCTCACCTTTGCGCCCATCCCTTTGGAAGTCCACGTGGCACCACTCGCCATCATTGACCTTGCGGCTAGACGCCCGCAACTTGATGCCCCCAGAGCCCATGTCCAGCAGGAGGTAGAGGTAGCCATCCAACAGCTCCATGGCGAAGTAGTCAGCCCGCTGGGCAGAGCTGTGGCTGCCAGCCCCAGCCCCAGCCCGCCGGCCCTGGCTGAAAAGCAACAGCCCATTGGGCTCAGTGGTGCGGAAGTCGAGGGAGATGGAGCCGGTGCGCTTGGCACTCCAGCGGGGCAGGGCCACGAAAGCTTCAGGACTCTCAAAGGTCACGGGGTCGAGGGCAGCCACATCCTCACAGCGGAATGACAGGTCCCCCTGAAGCTTCATCTTGGGGTCCCCTTCCTTCGCCAGGCGGGACAGTTCCAGCTTGAAGTCATTATTCTTATAGACCACCTGCAGGGAGGGGTGGGGTCAGGGATGAGGAAGCAAAAGCCACTCAGGGTTGGCCACTCTGGCCCGGCAGCAGCCACCACGGGACCCTGCCATTGTGTGTGTGTCGGGGGGCGGGGGTGCTGCTCATTGCACCGGATCACTGGCTTGGACCTCTGTTCTAGAACTTCACATACAGAGGCTCTGACCAAGCACCTCCCTTGCCCCACTTATGGTCTGTGCTCCGTCCTCCAGCCCAGCCGATCAGGGCAGCCCTCAGTACCCGCTGAATTGGGATTTCTAATAGTGACAAGACAATCACGGCTCCTATCTAGCAGACATCTTCCAACTGACAGAGTATTGTCATTTACACTCTCGTCTGGCCCTCACATCTACCTTGAGAAGTAGGTACTGACTACTTACTTTTTAGATGAGGAAACTAAGAACTGGACAGGCCGCCAGACTCGGCCAAGGTCACAGCGCTAGTGGGTGGGAGAGCCAAGACCAAACACAGGTCTTCAGGCTTCACATCCAACATTCTTTCCTCTGCACCACCGCTGCCCTCGAGAGTCCTCTGAGAGGACAGGGGCTCAAGGAAATGAGAGAGAAGCTTCTTGATAAAAATCAATGAGACTTAGGTTTGGATGAGGGGAGGTCTCCCCACACCTTGGACACAACAGAGGAGGCAGGCAGCTGGCCAGCTCAGACTAAATCACACTGAAGACGGGGACCAGAGGGTTTCCTGGCTGAGCCCAGACCCTTCCCAGCCCTACTCACGTCCTTGAGGCAGCCCATAAAGTTGTTGCTGACGGGCGAGCCAGGCAGGTCAGCCGTGTTGGGACTGCCCCCGATGTAGAAGAAGTCATCCGAGCCCAGCATGGTGTAATCCTCCTGCGTGTAGCCTGTGGTGGTCAGGATCCCGTCCACCGAGATGGTCACCTGCCCAGCCCAAGGAGGGAGGGAGAGAGACAAGGAGACAACCGGCATCAACTCCCTGGGGAAAGCCACGGGCTGGGCAAGGGAGGGGCCGGGGGGCTGCGGGGGAGGGGGACACCCCCATTTTTATGTCTGCTTGTCTTGGAAGAGGAACAGTGGGGGGAGAGAGGGAAGGCAGGAGAGGAGGTAGCACAAGATTTGATGGTTTCAGGGTGGGCTAAGGCCAGCCACACAGCCCCCAACTCAGCAAGCAGAGGCCTGAGGGGTACTTGGAGAGCTCACCATGAAGAACAGCAAGAAGCAGGGCCTGGAAGTGGCTCCAAACAGGAGCAGGGACCTCAGGACAAGGCCCCATTATGGGGGGATCCAAATAGCATCCTCACTTCCCCCTCTTCAGGTGCTTGCTGGAGCCTCGGGTGATTTCAGAGCATTTTTCATAAAGGACATAGAGAGCACCAGTTCTCCTTGAATCCTGGTGGCTTTGCCTCACCTGCCGCTGTCACTTTGGGACACCGAAGAGTCCTTGAAGCCTTAGCCCAGCAGGGAAGTGGGAGACAGCAAGGGCATCCAGAACACAGGGACAGTACTGGAGAGCGTTGGAACTTCCTGGGGGACGCATAATGCCTTCGGGGCTGATTCCCACCACCATCACCCTAACTTCAAGAGCTCCCACTGGTCCATGCCTTCTTCCTGAGTCTGTCTCTTTATTCCCCAGTCCCTCCATATACTGGTGGCTCTCTTCTCTCCCACGGAGAGTGTAGCTCTTTACCTATTCATTAGCCTGCCCTCTTTTCTTTGTTGTCTTCCCTACTAACGCCACGATCATTACTAAGGGCCAGGTTAGGGAACAGGGGAACAGAGCTAACCTCATGATATCTTAATCCTGGGCTGAAAAGTCAGCTTAGAAAGCAACATGGGAAAGGAGTGGGGAGTACCCAATGTTCCAAGGAGAGGACAGGGGCTCAGCAGTGGCCTGGGGAAGGCGGAAGTGACCTTGGGGAGAAGGGACAGATGCAAGGAACTCTCGTCTAACCCCTCCCCAGACAAATCCCCACTTGGCCTTGAAAAGTTCAGCCATAAGAGCAGCCTACAAGGGCTCCAGAAACCCAGCAAGACATGGGGGAAGAATCCAGGGCTTCAGGACCGTGAGCGCCCCACTGGAGGGGAGCTGTGGCTCAGGATGGTCACCTGGGAAGAGGAGGCAGGCTCCTCTGGGAGTCTTCAGGAAGCTGGATCACAGTGAAGCCAACACTGTGCTTCCGCAGACCACAGCTCACCCCCGCTTCCCAGTCCCCAAACATGCTTCAGGACCCCCTTTTTAGGCACAGTCTGGAGATTTGGGTCTTCCAGTCACATCCTGTGTGTCCCTGCCCACACCGGCCCACATGCATGCCACCAGCCATTTCCCCAAGACTGGTCTCCAGGGTTCCACTGTCTTGGGGATGGGGCGAGGAGGTTAGGGACTCCTAAAGAACATGGGTAGAACGAGGCAAGGGGGACTTCCCCCACAGGGCCCTCGAGTCCCCCTCCTTCACAGTGAGTTGGGGGCACAGCTAAGCAGAGTGAGGGCTGAAGGGCTCCCTCCTGGGAACCATCAAACCTTGTGCTGGGGGACCAGGTTCAAGGACAGAGGTCTTTGTGGGAGGGGGCAGTTCAAAAGCTTTTGAGTCTTATTTTGAGGGGAGGGCTGGTCATTATTGTTTATTTCTTCTTCCCTCTACCCACCTAAGGCTGGGAAGTAGGGGTTGGGGTAGAAGAGGGAAGGGTCAAAGTATTAGTCACAAAAACATGCAGACAAGATTAGGATGGGCAGAAGGGGGCTACGGAAAGGGAGGAAGGGGATTGGGGTGAAGGGGTGGGTTAGGACAGGGAGGGGTGATAGGTGAAGGGGTCTCCCTAGGGCAAATTCAGCTCTGTCCCACCCTGCACCTCCGCTCTTGATGCCACACCAAGACCAGGGAATGGGCCACTAATTAGTTCCTGAGTTGTGTCTGCTCACCCCAGCTAGACAGTCCGCTCCTGAAGGGCAGGTACCCGACCTGACATGTCCCTATAACCACGTTAATCCCATCACAATCCAGGAGACAGACACATCATGATCATTAAAGGTGAATGTCAAGTCATTTCATGACCCAGAGAAACACTGGTTCTCCCTGCCTGTATCCCATCTATAGGCACAGCACCTCGGGAGACTTGAGTGGACAGAGCCTTCCTCCTCCGAGCCTGTTCTAACCAGGCGCCCTTGATTCTGTATGGGGGAGGCCCCGGCTGGCCCCCAAAGTCCTCAGGAAGAGGCTTCCTGGCCTCCTCGACCTTTTAGCTCCCCTGAGCCTCTCAGCTGTGCCCTCCCTCCCCCCAGCCCCAGCAGCCAGGGCACCAGCTCCAGCCATTATCCTCATCCTGTGGGCTCTTTGGCCCAGTCCATGCAGGGAGCTCACCTGCCTTTGCCATTCTAGAGTTAGAAGGACCTGACCTGTGGGGAACACCCTCCAGGATTCCCCTTCACACTGGGCATGAATCTGACCTTGCCCTCTATGGCTTTAAGCAAAGCACAGCCATCTGGTGCCCCTTTTGGAAAAGGGATGCCTTCATCACCCTCCTATCTGTCCCCCCAAATTCACGACTATTTTTTAGAACAGGGGCTGAGGGAGAGGGAAGTGGGAGAAGGGTGACATACAGAGGTGCACGGAGGAAGGGGGGGGGGGGGGCCGGGGGGGGGGGGAGGGAGAGGGGGGGGGGGGGGGGGGGGCACCAGGTGGAAAGGAAGCCGAGAGTAGGGGAATGGAGGACAGTCTCTGGGGAAGGCAAGGAGGAGATGACAGAGATTAGTAAAACCCAACTGTTCCCTCAGACAAACCAAAGTCCAGACACAAAAATGGCGGGTTCGTTAGTAAAAGCAGGAATCAGGGGAGTAATTCCCCCGTCCCCCTCCACCCCAGGGGTTCATGATGCCCCTGCCCCCCAACCCCCCCTCCCCGCGCAGCTTCTGGAAGGGGTGGGGCCGGCGGGGGAGGAGGGCAGGGGGGCCGTGCGAGAGAACAGCCTCTGCAGCTGGGATACATGCGGGTTAGAGGGCCAGGGTTGGGAGCCAGGCCCAGCAGGAGAGGAGAGAGAGAGGCAGCCGCACATGAGAGGGCATGCGGGGCCAGGGGAGATGGGGAAGAGCAGAGATGGAGGCGAGGGAGCCGTGGGTGCAGGAAGGAGAAGCTTCCTTCCAACGGAGGAGGAGAGAGGAGCCACCGCTAGGACAGAGACATTTACGGGTTGAGAAAGAAAGGGAAGGGACACGAGGCTCAGATCTTCCTCACCAGGGGGTGACTCAGACACTCACTGCCACCACCCATTCACTACTGATCAATGACCCAGACACACCAGCTCACACACCACATCCTGCTGAAGGCAGTGGGCGGAAGTCCTGACCGGCTCATCTCCAAGCGTCCTCTTTTCGGTCATCAGCACCACGGCTAGCACCCGAGACACAGCAGACGCGCCGCCCAACCCACACCAACCCATCAACACGGACAGGCAGAGAGTGAGAGCTGAGGAGGCCAGCGGGAATGAGCCATGGCTCTGCCCTGGAACAGCCATGTGCAGCCAGGGAAGAAGGGGTGAGGCATGGAAGACCCGGGAACCCAGCCTCCCTCCTTGCTCCAGGAGCTCGGAGGGTGGCTAGGCAGCCACTGACCTAGGCGGGGTCCCAACCCTCCCTGCTGGGCCCACCTCTCATCTGCTCTGAGCTCTGCGTGTCGCTCTTAGGGAGGCTGGTAGGATATGAAACCAGGTCCTGGCCAAAACTGTCCCCACAGGCGCCCTCCATGCCTGTCCTGACCCGGGAAGAAAGGCTGAGGAAGAGGAAGAACCCCTCTGGCATCATCCAGAGCCTTCCCCAGCTGCCTGCTTGGATCACAGGGTCACCAGCCTCCTTGGGAGGGGGACTCATTCAGGGGAGAATAGGATAGAGGGCAGATGTTTTTAACTTATGGAGGAGCTAGATGGGTTTCCAGGACATTGTATGCAAAAGTGTCTCATTTGTCCATGGCTGTCAACAAATTCTCAACGGGATCTAGAAGCCAAAGGCGGTTAAGAACTAGTTTAGCGGGGAGCCTGGGGGCTCAGTGGGTTAAGCCTCTGCTTTCGGCTCAGGTCATGATCTCAGGGTCCTGGGATCGAGCCCTGCATTGGGCTCTCTGCTCAGCAGGGAGCCTCCTTCCCCCTCTCTCTCTGCCTGCCTCTCTGCCTACTTGTGATCTCTGTCAAATAAATAAATAAAATCTTAAAAAAAAAAAAAAAAGAACTAGTTTAGGAAGAAGGCCCAGGCCTCCTCTTAGGACGAAGTGGGGTGGGAGTTGGGCATGAAGACAGGATGGCTGAGGGACGTTGTGCAGGCCTGCTTCCGGCTCAAGTTCAGCCATCTGTCTGGGGTTAGGGTGAAGCTAAAGAGAATCAGGTTGAAGCCTCGCAGGAAAACGACTCGGTTAGCAGTTACAGCCCTACAGCAACTCCTGACATCTGGATTTGATAACATTTGGGACGAGAGGGGCAAGACTTCAGGTCAGAGAACTCGAGCTCCTCTTCCGCCTTTCCTGTTTCCCACAACAATCTGTGCCTCTCGTCTGCCAAGGGGGTGTAATGACCTCCACCACTCGTGCTTCTCTCAGGGTGATGAGGCGGATCGAATGAGAGAACAGGAGGGAAGGCACCCGACCCTCCAGAACTGCTACATGCCCCTCTGCTACTGCTGTCTCTGGGCCTCAGTTTCCCCACTGGCTAACGGACAACAGTCTCTGCCTGATGCCTCAACCTAGCCATTTGCCAAGTTTAAATTATATGCAGGATGTGAGGACTATTTAGAAGAATCAGAGCCCCCAGTGTGTGCGCAAAAACAAAGAAACAAACAAACAAAAAACACCGATTATTATTTTTACAAGGCAACATCCACCCTTCTTACCACACCTGACCCAAACCTCTCAATGGATTAGCCTCTTTGGTCTGTAGCCACCCTCTGCCCCGAGGAGAAGCGCACCGATAACAACAAAAGAGACCATATAAAAACGAGTTAGTAAAAATAAATTCAAAGCCAACTAGAACTGGGGCAGAGGGATGCCTGGGAGTAAGAACAGGGTAAACCCCATTTCTTTCAGGGCCCCATGCTCCGACTCCAGTCCCCTTGAAAAGGCTGATCCCCGGGGACAGGTTTTCGAGGGTCTATGAGGCTCCTCAGGCCACCAGGAGGCAACCAGCCCTGATCATCGAACAGTAATGCTCACACCGTGCACTTTAAAAATTTGGAATTTTGCAGGAACGTTCCTTGCCAGGGCTGAACCCAGACAAGGCCGTTTGCCTCTTAACCAAGTTAACCATATTCCTCCGCCTTTCCTCCTCCTGCCCGGACCAATTCCGGAGGCATTCTGGGGCCTCTTGAAGTTATTTTGAGATTGATTCCTAAGAAGGGACAATAATGTTTTCTCCCATAGGGCCAAAGATGCTGTATTCTCCAGGGTTTGCGGTGGGAAGGGAATCACTTCTTTACAAAACATCCTCACCCAGGAAACACTGAGATAGATAATCAGTTAACATGCCATAAAGATGAATAAAACCATAATTTCCTTTACAGAGTACGGATGCTTTCACTTCCACTACCCTGCTTTATCTTCACACTCACCCCAGGAAGGAGGCAATGGACTCTACCAGCTGTTCAGTCGATGGGGAAACTGAGCTTTGGCCCACGTCCATGTGATCAATTTTTAACGGAACCGAGACCGGAAGGAAGATCTACGGAGTCCCGAGTCTCAGATGGTTTTTCCCTGGTGTTTGGGGTGCACCACACGGATTTATCTTGCCTCCTTTCTGTCCCCAAAGTCACAGGTTGACTGTCCAGTGAGGCTGCATAAAGAAAGAGTTCCAAATGCCCAGCTCCCGGCCTGGCCAGAGGGGTGGGCAGAGGCTAACTTCTAGAAGCAGCAGCTGGAGAGCGGAGCCTGTGGGTGGCACTGGGATGCCTGGAGTGACCAGATGAGACCCTGGCTCGGGAGGGCTGGCATGGCTGCATCTGTGCGCACTGCCTTGGGGACAGGGCAGAGGACAGGGCCAGCACGGGGATGTGGGTGCAGGGAGACATAGCCCGTGTAAGCATCAGGACAGGCCCAACGTAGCCTCACAATCTGAGACTCTGCGGAGGTCAGGGAGCCCACTGGGAGCCCCAGCTAGCAAGCTTCCCTCGTGGCCAGCCACGCAGCCTCGCAGATCAGGGAGGCTGGGAAGGCCAGGCAGCTGCCCCCAGCAGCGCGGGCCCCACGGGAGCAGACACGTCCATCTGTAGGGTCCCCAGCCTGGTGCTCAATCACTCTGCATTATTAATAGGCGATGACTAACAGCCTGCCGCCACAGAGCCGGGACGGGCGGGCACGAGCGAATCCCAGGGGATGGCGCACGGCACAGCCAGCAGGCACACACTCCGAGGCAAGGCGAGGAGCAAAGGGCCGGTCCCAGCTCCTTGCCCTCTGCTCCTGCCCTGTTCCTGCCCGTCACGGCCCCAGACCTGAGGGCCAGCTCCTGCCCGCCTCCACCCAGAGCCCTTCCCAGGCTCAAACCTCCACCCCGTCCCACAGACCCCAGCTCACACCAGCGTTTATACGTGTGGAGTCACCAGCAGAAGCCCGCAGACACACAGCACAGTCTCCCACTAACACCCCCTAAATGCCACACCAACATTTACCCACAGTCGCACCCACACACCAACACACACCAGCTGCGCTGACACACACACCCACACCGACACTCACGGGGACTGAGACCAACCCAAACAGAGGGGTTTGGCAATAACTAGCCCCGCTTCACCCCTGCTGCGCCTCCTCCTCTCATCCCCTCACCAGGGAAGGCAACCACCCCCATCCGAGGCCATGCGGGACAGGCAGGGGACGGAAGGTCGGGGGAGATGTGGGGGAAGGAAGACAGTGTGAAACAGAGTGTTAGTCAGAACAGCAGAGCGGTGGGGGAACTGGCCACTATCCCTCCTGGGGGGGAAAGACCATTCATGCCATGCAGATGTGGGGGGGACGGAACCAGGAACCCTCAAGGCTGAGGCGTGAGGGAGGGGATGTCACCTCTTCGCTGGCAGCCAGCATGGGACTGAGCCCAAACTGGTATGAGCTGGTCCCAGGCCACTCCGCGTCTCCCAGGGCCATCCCCACCACCCTCCACTTAGGAACCTGCCCAGCTGGCTGCCACAGGAGGCTCAGCCCCAGCCCCCCGGCTCCCAACTGGAGGGGTCTGTCCGGGAGCTGACAGTGAGCAGAGCGTAGCATGTCATGGGATGGTGTTTTCCATGGATTTTCAGGAGACCAAGAAAGAAACTAAATCAAAGAGAAAAAAACGAGGGAGCGAGGAGGTATGGGGGAAAAGGAACAAAATAAAGCAATAGAAATCAGCAGCCTGGCATCGGGGCTGGTCTAACCAGAGCCGATGAACATGGGGCCTGCCCCCCAGGTCTCTCTGGCCAGGAATCTGAATTCAGGAGTCAGGGTTAAGGCAGGGACAGGCCAAATTCCTTGGTTTCCACTTGTCTTTTGGATTTGAGTTTGGGCCAAAAAACAAAAAAAAAAAAAAAAAGAAAGAAAAAGAAAAAAAGAAAAGGGAAAGAGGAAAAACTAAAAGAGAGAGAAGCAAAATCTGAAGATTGTCCAGGACGCCAAAAAAACGATCGGAAGAGCAAAACAACCAAAACCAAACGGGGAAAGGAAACCAAAGAGGGAGAATCGAACAGCTAAAAAAACCCACGGCAAACCAAACGGTAAGACAATTAGAGTGATATCTACCAGATAATGCAGTTTGTTTACCATAGCGTGTCCAATCCCTGCGTGCTTCACCGGAGATATGGGGGAGGGGTGGGGGGGGTCAAAAAAAAAATAACAACAACAACAACAAAGACAACAACGAAAGAACAGAACGAAAAGAAAAGAAAAATAAAATGACCAACTGTGAAACTCAAGGAAGGAGGAAAAAAATATATATCCATATGTATTTGGTTGGTTGTTCAGACCCTCCCACCGTAGGCTCCGCTGAAGCATTTCGTTTAAAGAAAATTAAATTATAATGGGAGGGAGAAATAAAACACACAAAAAATTAAATCCCTTCTTCTCCCAGTCCCCCCTCCCCCCCCCCCCCCTGGATTCCTCTGCCCCCCACACCCCTCCCGGAAGAGCCGGCTGCAGAGAAGGGGAACAGTTAAAGACCTTGGTTAGTAGAGAAGAAAACAACAAAAGAACTGGACCAGGAAAGCAAAGACTTAAAGATGGCCGACATTCCGCAATGAGACAGAAAGGTTAGTTCGGTTTTTCACTCATACCTCATCTCACCTGTCCCTGCCCATCCCTTGGTCCCCTGGGTTATAAGCGTGTTAGTAACACACACAGAGTCGGCAACGGGGTTTTCCAACAGAGGGTGAGAGAGGGAAGGCAGGGGGTTAAGAAGCAGACCCATTTATGCCGTATTAGTAAGTCCTTTCAGCTGGAATGTTAGGGAGTTGGAGGGAAGGAAGGGGAGAGACAAGGGATGCGAGAAAGGGACGGGCTATTGACTCGGGGAACGGACGATGAGTTGTCGGCTAACTGGTCAACCAGATGGCCTTCTAGAGAACCGGCCTCCTGGCTGACCAGTGACCATATCAAGTTAATGGGTTAACTGGCTGGTGGTGGCCCAGCTGGCTGTCAGGCTGGGAGAAGGGTGGCCAATGCCCCCCCAGAGAGTCCCGGGACTGGCTAGAATGAGAGGCAATTTCATTTGGAGGCAAAGGGAAGAGGTTCCCCAAGGAGCATGGGAAGGGACATTGGGGTCTGCTTTTCCTGGGCATGGAGGAGAGGCAAATCGGTCCAGGGAGTCATGGAAGGGAGGGGTAACTCTTATTGTTTCTCTTCCTTGAGAAAATTAGACAGAGTCGCCACCTGAACAGGGAAAACGAAACCTTGCCCTCCATGGGCTGGCCGAGGGCTCACGTTCACCACGTATCTCATCCCCGAACCCCTCCCCCTCCTCCCACTCTCCCCCTCATGGCTGATCTCTTCTTCCTCCCTAATTTTGACTTTCCAGAGCCCATTTTCCCCCCGAAACTTCCCCAGTTTCTTCAAACACCCGACCCTCATTCTCTTATGCTCCTCTGGGCAGCTTATCCGTCCTGGAATGAAATGCGCCCCCTCCACCGCCACCCCTGCAAGCCCTGGAATTGGAAAGCCTTTCCCAGCAGCCCAGCCTCCTTCCATGCACGCCACAGACCCCCGAGCCTCCACTCCCCACAGCCAGCACCAGAAATCCATAGCCCCCACACACCGCACCATAAAAAGGAACACGGAGGCCCATTCACTTCTAAAACCCCTTACTCCTCCCTAAGCCATAAACCAGCGTCTTCTAACCCAGTCTCTGGAGGCCCCATCCCCACGTGGCTCTTGTTTATTTTCTCTTCTCGAGGCCAAAGGCAGAGGCAACCATCACCTTCCAATAACCCTTGTGTTTGTGGAGGAGAAATCAAAGGGACAGAGGTGGCTTGGCTGAGGGGATCAGAGATGGCGGGACACTCTGGCTGGATGTCCATTAAAGACTAAAGGCACACCCGAGAGGGTGATTTCAAGAAGAAGTATTCTAGGGACAGATCATTACAGCATTATTATCACCAGCGAGCCTGGGACCAATTCAGAAAGACAATTAATAAGGGCCTCGTATAATGAAAAATAACAGAATTCAACACTGAGCAACCAGGAGACGTCCAGACAACGGGTGTCGATTCCTAGTGATACCGAAGCACTTGACAAAACAGGAAGGCAGGGGTCAAACCGCAGGTGCAGGGACCAGTGCGAGGGGCTAACCCGGGGTCCAAGGATTAGCCCTGTCAGCTGGCGGGACCGTGGCGAAGTGAAGAAGCCAACCAGTCAGGACGAGGGACAATTCGTTTCAGGGCAGCGAAATCAAGGGCACCCCAAACGTAAGAGTCGTTGATATCCCTGCCTAGTCGAGCAACACAGGACAAAAACAGGGCATGGGGGTGGGGTGGGGATCAGAGGTAAAAATCCAACTACTATTACTCTTTTTGAACTAGAACTGGTTGTGGAGACTAAAATAAGAAAAAAAAAAAAACAGTTTTCAACTTTCTGAGACAACTTTAATTTTTAACAAGTAGAACGGCAAATTCAGAAACAGGGTTGAGAAGAAAGGGAGGTGAGTTCAAAGCCAGGGCCTGCCGCGAATGTCAGGACATCCCGGCTTCCTCTGAAAAACAGCAAGTTTGGAGTAGTTGAAGCAGGGGTGGGTCCGGAACCCGGAACCCGAAACCCAAGGCGACTGTGGCCAAAGTAAGTCGAGTGGAGCGGGCGCTGGAAGCCATTCCTGGCGGCCCCGGACACAGCACAAGGAGGGGTCCACAGCAGCCCGTGCCTTCCAGAATGTCAGGATGCAGAATACTAAGGCTTCCCACTAGCACATGAGTGGTGAAGGTTCTTCCCCGCTCTAGGAACAGAGAGGGCTCCTGGAGTCCGAGAGCACAAGAATGACAGCGCATGAAGAAGGAAGGCCTCAAGTCATGGGGCGGGGGACTCAGCCATTATATCCAGGGGCAACTTAGCCCCCTCTCCACCTTGAACTCTGGCTGTAGCTCTAATGCTAGAGCAGCTAGCAGAGACAAGACTCACCCAAGAATGGAAGATCCACATCCAAGAATGGAAGATCCACAAGACAAATTAGGAGTTCTGGGGGTCTTTTTATTTTGCTCCAAGGGACACCAACCAGGGCTCTCCCGGGGAGGTAGGGAAATGGGTGCGGCTTCGAGGTCAGACTTCCAATCCTATCCCTTCCTGAGGGGATAACTGGGCAAGTTCTCTAACCTGCGGAGTCTCGATTTGCTCATTGATGAAACAGAGTACGTCCCACGACACAGGATGATTCGTGAGAATTAGGCGAGATACAAAACAGAAAAGAGATTGCCAGTGTCTTCTGAAAAACACTGTAAGAAGGGACACGGTCCTGAGACAATTCTGAAGGGATGTAGGGAGAAGTGCTCTTTCCTCTGACTTTGCAAGAGAAGAGGAGTTGTTCCCAGGGCACGTGAAATAGATCTGCTGGGGCCTCACGTCCAAAATCGGCCTCAGTAGAGCGCCTAACGAACCAGGAAAACTGCTTGGAAAACAACTACAAACGTGCTTTAGCTGCTGGTTTTAAGCCCTCAAGGAGCAGGACCCCCCCGCCCCTCCCAGAGAAAAGAAATTAACACAGATATTGACCACGTGTAAGGAACGTGATGACGGGGCGGGAACACAGTGTCTCATCTGCAGAGTCTCCCCAGGGGGCCTGAGGGGACACACTGTCCTTGGTTGGGAGCCTCACAGGACCCAGGATCTTGGCTGAGGAGCCCTGAGAAAACAGGCAGGGACTCGGAGGGCCTGGTAAGGATGGACTCGGCCATAGGCTGGGTCTTGAGTGGGGACAGTGGGGACAGTGAGTCCAGAGCGCAAGCCCGAGGCTGACCTACTCGGGAACCATCACAATGACCAAAACGGGACTGCACCTCAAATGTAAGCATGTGGATCCCTCCAGAAACCCTTCCTAAAGACCACCTCAATCCAAGTCTTTACCAGACACCTTCTTTGGCCCTGAAGGCCTGGGCTCAGGTCACCACGACCGGACTCTGCTCGGACTCGTCATAAAAGAGACCAGGGGAAGGGGCACTTGGGGGCCTCAGACAGTTAAGCGTCCGAGTCTTGATTTCAGCTCAGGTCATGATCTCAGGATCCTGAGAGCAAGCCCCATGTTGGGCTCCGTGCTCAGCCCGGAATCTGCTTGAGATTCTCTCTCCCCCTCTCCCTCTGCCCCTCCTCCCACCCAGGCTTGCTTTCTTACTCTCAAAAAAATAAATAAATCTTTAAAAAAAAGAATAAGAAGAAGAAAAGAAAGAGAAAAAGCCAGGGGAAGTGATTTCCAGCAGTTAGCAGCTTGAACCCCCAACTCTGGGAGCCCCAGGAAGAGGCCACCACTGTCCTTGGTTGGGAGCACCTGTCTCCACTCGGTGCTGCTGGAGCCAGGCCTCCCCCACCTCCCCCAGCCTCCTCTCAGTCACTCCAAGTTTCCAGAACTTTTAAGGTTCCTGCTGCTCCCTGGCATGGGCCTAGCTTTGCTCTGCTCGCTTTTAACAGATTCATCCTGTGTCCCTGGGAGCCGGAGGGCCAGCAGGGCACGGAATGCCTTTTTCCCTTTTACACCCACCGTGGATGCATGATGTGTTTGTTGACCAGCGACATGTGGATAGGGACCCTGGGCTTGCAGCATGTTCCCAGAGGTCAGTACCAGGTGACAGTCCTGGTCCCTCAAAGGGAGAGTCATTGAGAAGCACCAAAGCAACGCCCCTTCCCCCCAGCAGGTGCCACGCATGTGGCACCTACGAGTAGGATAAATGCACAGGACACACTCAGGTGTGCTCAGACAATAGTGACAACACAAGACCGCCCTCCAACGGGGTCAGAGAACAATGTGACATGAAACAAGGCACTGCCCTGAGGAGGGTCCCCCCAAGCTTGGTACCCTTCAGAGCACAGGGACCACGGAGAAGAGGCATGTGGGTAGGAGCCCCGCAGCCATGGGGAGCAGCAGGCTTGAGAAAGAGCCCCAGGATTAGTCACAGAGACCTCCCAGCAAGGGGGAAGTTGCCAAAGGAGGAGCCCCCATGCGGTCATCCCCCAGGGGTGGCAAAGAACAGGTAGGAAGAGCTCGAGGTCAGCCGGGATCCCCCTGCCCATGGAGGATTCTGTCCGGGAGACAGCGGGGAGAAGCAGCATGGGGAGGACCATCAGGAGAGGCGGCGGAAGGCGAGTGGCCTCGAGGTTGGAACTAGGAAGGACAGAGACGATACCTAGCAAGAGGAGGCCTAACCCAGCAGCGGTGAAGCACCTCCTGGGACAGAGACGTCCGTGTCCCTGGTGGCCCTCAGCCTGCTGGAAACAGCTGGAAGAGCTTCCCTGCCACTCGCTGCAAGAGAAAGCAGTGGGTCTGAGAGAAGAGGACCAGCAGAAGCCCGGGCCCCCGGCCCCTGCCCGAGTGCACGGAGAGAGGAGTCAGGAGGTATAGACGGGTGTTGTTGGAGGCACGGTGGCTGCGCTGGCAGAGGAAGAGGGGTCTGACTGGGAGGCTGCTTAAGGCAAGAAGTTGTCAGGGCCGGAAACAAACGGGGTGGGGGGTGTGAGGGGAGTGGGGGTCAAGCAGAAGCCCGGCCAGAGAGATGGCCTGACCCACCATGGCCACCCTGGGCCTGGCCTTAGAAGTCAGTAGCACAGAGGCCACCAGGAGAACTCTAGAGCTGCTGCCCCTGCTGGAGGACCATCTGGGAGCCGCTGCAGAGAAGAATCTCGTCCTTCCTGCGGGGTCTGCTCTGGGCTCCTGCAAGGGGCCTGGGGGCCGCGGAAAGATCGCCACTGGCTGCTGGACCCCGCGGGAGGGACGAGGAGAAGACAAGTGTGCAGCCCTGGAGGAGAGGCGCGGCCAAGCACGGCCAGCAGTCCTGCTCTCCCTCACACCTGCCGCACCTTTACCCTGCCCGGACCCCATCCCTGCCTTGCCCTGGAAAGGCCCCGCCAGTGGGCAGGCCACACTCTGTCCCCACACTTACACCGGTGCCCTTCTGCTCCAGAGTCAGGGAACCCACAGCTACCAGGCCAGAACCTTTCCACGGGCTCCCAGGACCCACCCACCCAGGCTCTACTGCCCTCTCCCCAAAAAATTGCTCTCCTGCCAGCTCACCTGACTTTTTAACCCCAGGGGCCCTTGAATGCCTAGCGGAGGACACCAGTGACAGCCGGGTCCTTCCCCTTCCCTCAGGCCACACCCCAGGCAGCTTTGCCGCTTCTTCTCCACTCGCCTTCCTGGAGCATGCAACCTGGCCCCAGCCCTCCGCTGCCCTGCACCGGGAGCCTGGAACTTCTCCGGAACCACACCTCTTAGGCGGGGCATTGATGCCTCACCACGCCCCCCACCTCCCCACCCCTCCACCCCCGTCCACGCCCCTCTAAAAACGCAGGCCGCCCCCCTGCGTGGCACTCCGGTCCACCCCAGCACAGCTGCCACCACCACCCCCCCCCCCCGCCCTCGCCTCCTTCTCGCCCCCCCTACCTGGCGCAGGTTTCGGGTGACCCGGACGTCGTGCCAGGCGTTGTCGTTGAACTTGCCGTTGACAGGTTCCACGAGGGCCTCGAAGGCTCCTGAGCCCAGGTTGATGACCAGCCAGACAGCCCCAGACTTGAGGGACAGGTTGACGTAGTCGGCCGACTTGCCCGTGTGCAGCATCAGCCCGTTGCGCTGCAGGGTGCGGAAGGCCAGCGTGATCTCGTCCGTGCTGCTCTGGATCGGGTTGTGCGACAGGTCGTAGCAGAAGAACTCGTTGCCTTTGAAGGTCGCCACGAACTCCTCCTTGCCTGGATGCCGCAGCGTGGGGAAACGGGAGAGGCTGAGCGGGACAGGGCACACCGGACCTGCCGCGGCCCCTCCAGCGGCCCGGGGCACAGGTCCTGGGCACCAGAGGGAGCCCGGCAGCTCCCTCTGCAAGTGTCAGGCCCTCTTCCGTCCCCACCCCCACCCATCCACCCTCCCTCTGGACACGGACTGTCAGAAGTCGCCTTTTGCCTGTGTCCATGGCCAAAGCGGGAGGCTGCTAAGCGGCGCTCACACAGACAGCTGACAATTTAGCTGCCACAAGCCTGAGGTTTACACTCTCCCCACACCCATCCCCATCCCCAGCCAGCCGGCCTCCGGCCACTTCCCTGAACCAAGGGTTGCTGGAGCGTCTCCCCTAAGACTGGGGCGCTGAGGGTCTCCTAATGGCAGCCCGCCTCCTCCCACCCCTGCCTCTTCTCTGCTGCTGGTCATTCTCAGGGCCCGGGGCAGTTTCGGGCCTCACGTGGTGGGGAGAGGCCCAGCAGGCCTGGTGGGCGGCAGGGAGCAGAAGAGGAGGCTGGGGAACGGTGGGGTGGGGTAAGACGTAGGGAAGACACACGGGAGGACAATGCGGGTGACAGCGATAAGCACAAGGGAGCTGAGGGCCACCAGGTGGGGCTTACACAGATGACCACAGGCCGGCCACCAGGCCAGCCCCTGGCCGCTCCAACCTGAGAGGACAGTGCAGATGGGCCCTAGGCCGAGAGCCTCTGAGGGGCCCCAGAGGGCAGGGGTAGGTTCTGGGTCTTGGGCACACGTGCGGTGCGGTGGCGTGTGTGCGTGTATAAGCACCCGATGCGGGGCTCCCTCCAAAGGTACTTTTCAAGCAGAAGCAAAATAACACTTGGGAGACCTTAGGGATTTGTAGCATCTATAAGTGGGTGACAAGTGACAGGACGACAGCCGAGTGGAGAGAAGTTGAGGGTCCCAAGCCTGCACCGTCACAAGCTAGAGCTTGTGGAGGAGGAAGAAGAGGGGAAGTGGAGTCAGGGCAAAGCAGAGGACCCGGATGAAGACAGGGACTCGCTTCTGCCAACACTGGGCCCACCTCCCACTGTGGGTTGGGGTGGGGATGGCCGGCCTCAGGCCCTCGTGGGGTGCAGGGTCCTCAACCCAGGCCACCAGGCCCAGGAAGGAGCAGGGCACAATGCCAGGCACACGCACAGCCCTCGGAGGACACCTGCGCCCCTGTGAGCCCGGCCACAGCAGCAGCACCACGTGTGGGAGCGGCCGGGACCCGGGTGCGCTTTCCGCCGACGCCCCTCCCCAGCACACAACAGCCCCGCTTCTCTCCCTCCGGGCGAGCTGCCCGGAGACTCCGTCCTCGCTGCCTCCGGATGCCAAGGCACCAGCTGCTGCCCCAGAGCCTGGCACTGCGCTCGCTGCAGCTGGCAAGGCCCGGTTTCCTGAGGCCACGGGGCCGCAGAGCTGGTGGGGGCAGGAGCAACACGGGGACAGTCGGAACCCCGCTCTGCCTACCTCCGGGCTCCAGCGAGAAGGGCCAGGAAATGAAGGGGAGCCAGGCAGAGGCGGAAAGGGGTCCTGGGGAAGAAGGGCGACGCGGAGGGGAACCGCAGAGAGGGGGAGAGATGGCCACAGGGGCCAGAAGGGACTTGGAGCGGGCTCAGAGCAAGGACGCAGCAAGAGGTGACAGAGCAAAGCGGCCTGATTAAAGACGAGCCGCAAGCCGAGGGGGGACAGGTGAGGGGGACGGAATGGGACCAGCAAGGAAAGGGGGACAGGGGCCTCTAGGGAATGGAAGCCAAGGCTTTCTCAGGCCCTGGGTGTTTCCATAGCAACCAGGCCTGCTGCCCAAGTCTGGGCAGAGCCAGGGGGCTCAAGGACTGGAGAAGGGGATGTGTTTGACCTTGGGTTTGCCACACGCACCAGTCCTTCCCAGAAGCCAGGCCTCCCCTCCCGTTCCCTCACCTTCACTGCAGTCAAAGGAACTGTCATTAAAGGGACAGCAAACAGAAAGAAAGAAGAAAGCCGTCCTGGGAAGAAGTGATGGGGGCAGAACCACAGAGAACGGAGTGGCAGCCACGGCGAAACGAAGAAACAAGACCATCCCTCGACTCCTCGGGGCTCTGCCTCGGATCTCCTAGGAGAGGAGGCAGAGCCAGCCGTGGAGTCGGAGGAGTCTCCGTGTTCTCCGATTAAGCCCAGAGATGGACAGAGGCTTGGAGCCGCCAGAGAGAGCGGGAAAGAATTGGAAAAGAGGGAGAAAAAGGAGGTGAGCGAATGTGAACCAGACAGCCCAAGGTTGGCGGGCACGGCAGAGCAGACCCGGCATGGGGAGGAGGCCAGCAGGACCTAAGGGATTGACGGGGGTCTCTGTGGCTGTAAGGGTGCCCAGGGTGCTCAGGGGGCCGCAAAACAGACCTGGGAGGAGCCAGACCCAAAGCGCCAGGGGGCACTCTCTCCCCCACCACCACCCTCAGACCCTGGGTTGGGGGAGGCTACAGCTCCCAGGGGCCTTGAAGAAACACTGGCAGCTCCTGATGCCCCACCCCCACCCCGGCTCCAGAAGAGGGACCAGGGCTGATCTGTGTTCACCTCCCACGGTCAGGGAGTGGGGAGCCCCACAAGCGTCTCCAGTCAGGACCAAGGCAGCTAGAGACCCATCGTTAGGCTCCTGGAGTTCTAAGGGCGGTGAGAGACAGAGCACCTGCCTCCGTTCCATGGCCCAGCTCGAGGCCCTCCTCTGGGAAGGTCTCCAGCCCTCCCTGGCCCCTCCCTCCCCTGCAGCGCTCCAGCTGTCTGTTCTGCTCATTTGGCACTTACTGCCTAGTAACCTCTTGTACTGCTCCCTCGAGAGGAAGTGTGATGTGAGAAAGAAGACCTGGGCACTAATGCTGGCTCTCCCACCAGCTTGGTGACCTTGACCGAGAGGCCACTCTCTAAGCCCCAGCTTCCTCCTCTGGGCAAAGGGGCTGACCGTCGGCCTGCCTCACAGGCTGCTGTGGCATCTAGAAGGAGAACGGCTGGGATGAAGCTTCGTAAACTGTGACCTATTCCACTAATAAATGATGCTTGCGCTGATGTGTAACTTTGTGTGTGTGCGCGTGTGCGTGCGCGCGCGCACACTTGCTGCCTCTCTCTCTAGAAGAACGAATATGTTAACTACTCTTGGACAAAGTCTGCACTTTTCAGACACTTTGCATGGACCCCCCTTTTTTGTGGTTACTTGTTAGAATGTCAACGAGCCCCTGGAGAACAGAGACCATTTACCCATTTCAAATAAAGTCACAGAGCTCGTGCTAGGAGCTGCCTGAAGCCTTGGGGGTGTACAGGTGACAACACCCCACCCCTGCCCTGGGGAGGGGTGGGCAGGGGCTCAGTCGGGGGGGAGGGGGAGGCTAATAGGGGAAGCGAGGAAGATAAAATGGAGGCACTGAGCAGCTTGTGGCTCTGCTTGCAGAGTTCAGGGGAGACCGCTGGGGTGGAGGGCCCGGCCACTTTTTCAAAAAGATTCAGTATCAGAGAGATACTGAATAGTCGGGAAGAAGGCAGGGGTGGTGGAAAGCCAAGCCAACAGCGCGCACGGCGCGTTTGAAGGAGCACAGACGGATCCAGGATCGGGACGGGATAGCCCCAGGGCTTGGCACCCAGCGAGCTCCTTGTGGACTGCTAGACTGCCCCCACCCCCAAACTCCTTAGGAAAGAGGATCTCTTACAGGAGGCAGCCTCAGAGCAGAAAAAGTCACTGAGAACCTAGACAGCCCCAGGATGGACTGAGAGGCCACGAGCCGGCTGCACGGGCCCGGGCAAGCGTCACCTTTCGCATCTGTAAGCCCAGGGTGGTGAGGCCATCCACAAAGGGAAGTGAAGGCTCATTTAGGGGATACACACATATTATAGAGGCCTTGTCTCCTAACCAGAATCCCCCTGGGCTGCTGGCATCTAGCAGGCTTCCAGAATTTGGTGGTTCAATGGGGAAGGCACCCTGCTTCTTTACCCTACTTCCCAGATAGTTTCTAGGGATGGGCTTGAACATCTGTCACCAAAAGACATGCGTGTTCTAGAAAAAGGTCATTAGGACAACTGGGATTTGTGGCCCTTCACACGAGGACAGGTCCCAGGGACGCAGGCCCAGCCATCGCCGGGGACCTCAGACGGGGGACAAAGGGATACACCTTTGCTGACTCATCTGTCCCCCCCAGAAGTGCAGTTAGCCTGCAAGGGGGCTGGGCTCTCTGGGGACTGTGGGGTCACTGACCTTTCGTTGGCTGGTGCACATCGCTGGCTCCTCCTCTCCCGGCCCCCCCCCTCGGAGAACAGTAAGGACCCTACTGGAGAAGCAGAATTGGGGAGTCAGGCACAGGGGGGCTACCCAGCCAGTCCCACCCCAGCCTTGAGGTGATAGAAGGCCCTCTCCAGGGTCAAGGTCCTGCTTGGAGGTACAGGTGAGGCAGGGGGTGCTGTTCTGGGGACTTACTACCTTCGGGGCCAGATGACAAACCCAACAGGCCCGCAGAGCCCATGAAAGTCACAGCCACCAACTTCTGTCCTTGGCCCAGGGCTGGGGAGACTGCGGCAGAAGCAGGGGCCCTGATGGTTCAGAAGCTCCTTCTTCCCAAGAACATGCAGACAGGCCAGCCCTGGGGACCCTAAGCCTCCACTTCCAGATGCCCGCTCACTCGCCTCCCCACTCTGCTTCTTCTGGAACCTTCTCTGCTGGGCGGGAGTTCATGCTTCTCGCTCCTCCAAAAGCCTGACACAGGCGCCCTCCTCCCAGACCGTCCTGATTCACACACCAAAGGCCTCTCATGTTCTTGGCCTGCCCTCAAGGCAAATCTGGTTCTCCGTCTACACCTGGTTCGCTTAGTGGTGAGCGTTCCTGATGTCCCCTCTGTCCCCTGCTTTGCCAATTAGATCATGGGGCTTCCCAGGGCCAGGGCCATGGTTGCTGTCATGGTCTTCTGCAGGGCTAGGCCCACCAAGAGAGGCTCTTCCTGGCCGGAGTTTATCATGTATGTAGGGAAGGCCTTTCTCAGGGCTGACTTCCCACTTCCTCCCACGCGGACCATCAAACCACCAGGCCTCCTCTCCAAAGCCCCCGCAGACACATGTCATCACATCTGGGTTCCAGGCTGGCTTGAGCTCCCCACCCACCCCTGCCAGGGACTCAGGCACTCAACGCCTGGCTCTCAGACCCCCACAGCTACTGCCAGAGCCCATGGGAGGGCTGGAGAACGGAGTTTAAAAGTCTGTGTCTGGGTCCTTACTCTATCTCAACCCCAAATCCCCACAAGCAAAGCAGGAATCCCACCTGGGCTGTGGACCTGTCAGGGGAGGGGGACAGAGGAGCGGGGTCAGGGGAGCGGGGCGCTGGTTCCTTTGGGCTTCATCTAGGACAAGGTGCACCCTCTCTGGACACCAACAGACCCAGAACAGGCACTGAGAGGCAAGAAGGATGCGAGTGAACCACCCCGGTCCCGACTACTCCCGCGGGATGGCCCCTTATCCCACCGTTTTTGCCAACATTTCAGATCCCTGCAAGAATCCCAGACCCCTACCTTCCCAGACCTAAATCCATCCCAAATTCCGGAGCGGAGCCTCTCCCCACAGTCCAGTCTTTGTCCCCTAGGCCGCTCCTGCCTACAGGCTAAAAAGCCCCCCTCTACGGGAGAGGAGCCCTGGCAGAGGACCCCCTCCTGGGCATGGGGAACAATGATTAAGGGTCTAGAACACCTGAGCTCAAGAATCAGGGACTGGGAGACCCAGGAGAGCTCAGTGCTGGGGGCGTGGGGGGCGGGGCAGGGCGCGGGGATCAGAGTCAGGTTTGCTCAATGCCAGGGCTTTTAAAGATGGTAGGGACTTGGTAAGGAAGGGAGACTAAAAATAGAGAAGCTGCCCCAATGTTACCACCAAGTAAAGGCCATCTAATCACTAACAAGTCACATCCCTCTGTGCCTGACTGTCCTCCTCTGTCAAACAGGGTCAAGAGATGCTGGTGAGGGCAGACAGCGGGACAGCTGTGCCAAGAGGGTGTCCCGCACCTCCAGCCCCCTGCCTCTCCCCCTTCCAATGCAGCCACTGCGGACAGAGGGGACACCACGCAGCAGCAGGGGGAGGGCGGCGAGGCTGCCTAGAAGCCTCTGCCTCAGGCCCCTGCTTTTCTCCTTGTACTTGGGTCCACAGAAGAGAAAGAATGATCAGAATGAGTGGAAGGAAATAAAACACCGTCATGAGGAGGGAAAAAAGAAGATACAGTACCAGGAAAACGCAAAAGGGTGACTGGAGACAGCGGCAGGAGTTTTAACATCTCTTGATGTCAGAAACCAAGGTGGGATGCGGGCTATGGAGGGCGGGGGAGGGGAGAGCACAGCGGGGGGGGGGGGGGGGGGGGGGGTCGGCCCCGCCCCCACCCCAGCGCCCCAGTCCCAGAACACGGAGAGGACGGGAGGCAGCGGGGCCAGAAGGGCGGAGAGGGCGGGAAGGCGGTGGGGCAGGTGGGGCCTGGGAGGGGGGGGGGAGGGAGAGGAACAGAAAATGCAGTCGCAGGTTGGGGGCAATCCAGTCCAATCCAATCCAAACCAGAACTTCAAAAAACCATACCTTCGCTGTTTAACGTCAGGTGAGCCGGACCGTGGAAAGGGGAAGGGGAAAAAAAAAAAAAAAAAAAAAAAAAAAAAAAAGGGAGAAAAAAGAAAGAAAAGGGGAAAGAACAAAGAAAACACAAGTCATCAAAATCAGCCGGAGAGAGGGGAGAAAAAAGCTTTTGCTGCCACAATTTAAAAACCCTTTTTAACTTGTGACAGGCATCGAGGGGAAAGCCCCCAGCCCCGGAAGCTGAGGAGAGGGGCCCCCCCGATGCCGGAAACAGGGTGGAGGGCACGAGGGGGGGGGACAGAGAGAGGCAGAAAGAGAGTGAGAGAGGCAGCACCAGAGGGGGTGAGGGGTACAGGCAGAACCAGAGGAAGGGTCGGGGCAGGGAGTCACTGCAAGGCGGGGAGAGAATTTGGTTTCTTTTTTGTCTTCTTGCCGGACAAAAAAAAGGAAAAGGAGAAGCCTGAGGCCGGGGAGGCTGCTTTTTCCTTTTTCTTTTTTTCTTTTTTTTTTTTTTCCTTCCGGGAGGCGGAGAGAAAAAAAAAAAAACAGTCAACGAGAAAAAACGATTCGGATGGAAGAGAAAATAAAACACGACACAAAAATCAAAGCCACCTGGAGAGAGAGAGAGTGTCCTGTTAGCGCGGGATTAAGTGGACAGGGGGGACGTCCAACCCCACCCCGCCTCCGCCCCGCGACCTCACCCCCTGTGAGCCTGGCACAGCAGGTGGAGGCGGGCATGGGGGCCTGGGTCTAGAAGGACTCCTCCACCAAAGTGGGCTTTGCAAAGGCTTCTGCCCAGCCTCAGTCCTCTCAGATGCCCACCTCCCCAACAACCTCCACACTGATCGCGGCGCTCCTGGACTCTATAAGGAAAGCGAGGCCCAGGAGGACAACGTTAGAGCAGAAGCAGATCGGAGATGGGAAATGCTGGAGCAGAGGGCTTGAGCTTGGGTCCTTCCACAAGCAGAGCTAGGAGACTGGGGCCCGCACTGGGGGACAGCCAAGGCGCGTGGGCAGGAGGTCTGGCTCTCTGAGAGGTCCAAATTACGCTGCGGACCCCTTTTCTCTGGCCCAGCCCTCCCTGAGATGAGCCAGAAGCTGAATTTTGAAAATGGAAAACAGAAGTTCCAGCTCCAAGACTCAAGGCAAGATGGGCTGGGACTTTTTTCCACCGTGACCTCGGCCCCTTGGAAAAGCCTCATCAGCCCTGACCTGGGCCTTCCTAAACCTTAGGCGGGAAAGAGTCTGGCCAAGTGGACCAGCACCCTAGTCCTGGGAAGGCACCCGCCACGGAAAGCCCTCCCCACCCCCGAACTGAGGCTGGCAGCCCCAGGTCCCACAGCGAAGCCGAAGCCCCAGGCCTCCTTGACCGGACCAGCCAGGCCCTCCCTCTCCCAGGCCCCTGCATCCCAGGTCTCCAGCCAAAGTGCAGGGAAGGAAGAGTCCTTGGAAACCTGGAAGCCATCCCAGTGCTATGGCAGTGAGAGGGTGTCCCTCGGGACAAAAAGTCCGGCCAGAGTGGGATTATCAAGGTAAAGATCTCCAGGGGCCAGGAAGGGAGTGGCCAGGGGCCAAAGGCCTGGACCCTGTGGAAAATGTGAGCAGAGGTTCACATCGCCCCCTTCTGCTCTCTCTGGGGAAAGGCATGCATCATCTCCCCCAACCTCTGCAGCTCAGGCCGGCCAGGGGAGGGGTACATCCCTCCTGCATTGAAAGGGCTGCATCAGCAGAGAACAGCTCTTGGGAAGACAAAGGTTTTAGCCACAAAAGTGGGGAGGACCCAGCATTTGGACTGAGTCTTATTCTTGGCTCTGAGTGCCCCCCACGAACTTTCCCCAAGGTCTCCCAGCATTTTCTTCCAAACCCCCTAAACCCAGGAGCCAGACCCAACTCTTCCAGGCAGAAATAGCCTTGCCTGTGGCCTCCCATCCTTGGAAATCCAGGCCCAGGGGCTAGAGGCCCTAGGACGGGCCCTCTGTCCCCCCTGTAGGCCTGTGTGGCTGTGTGGGGTGGGGACGGAGCCAAGTCTCTCCCCTCACAGACCCTTCCACTGCCCAGCTCCCAGGCAGCCTCATTAGCATGCGGCACTTTCCCTCCGTCACCACGGCAACCAGCTGCTCAGCTCCCTCAGGCGTGACAGCACCAGCCATCTTGGGGAAGGGGAGGCCGGTTCCCTGCCCTGGCTACCCCCTGGCTCCAGCCAGCCTGGCCTGCGGGTGCGGGTGCGCCCCCCTAAAGCCTACGTCTCCTCAGCCCCCGCCCCCCTCCCCCAGGCCTGAAATCTCGGCTCCTTCCTCGCGCCCAGCGGGCCGGGCTGAGCCCTCCCCACGTCCACCTGTGGCGTCGGCCCCTCCTCCCACGCCCTGGAGAAGAGGCCGGCCGTGATGGATGGCATTACCAAGGGCCCTTTCCTAGGACACTTTATCCGGCTGCTTCTGGGTCTTCTCTCCCTGTTACCAGAGGCTGGGGAGGACGGAGGAGGGGCTGTCAGGGGCTGGGGAGCTGGTTGGCCGGGTTCCTGGGAGAAGGCCAGGATGAGGGCACAGCATTGAGGGACAGGAAAAGAGGGTGAAGGCGGCACGGAGGACTCTAAGATCTCAGCAGCCGAGTCCAGAGCACTGCGCCCCAGAGGAGGCCCCAGCCCACCCCAGCCCTCCAAAACCACTCCCAGTCTCACTCCCTGCCCTTCTACCAGAAGCCCAAGATGACCCAAGAAGAAAGAGGGCAACAGGGGACAAGACTGAGAGACGCACAAGCAGACACATCGCAGAGAGACACACAGATTCGTCACACCCCTGGGTGTGTTACACACACACTGACACGCAGACACACACACTGCCCCTTCCAAACCAGCAGGCCAGCATGCCGCCCCCAAGAAATGGGTCCGTGGCATCCAAAGGGGCTCATTCCCCACTTGTCCCCAGCCCCAGCTTCTCTTCTTGTCTCTGTCTATCCTGCTTGCTTGGGAAAGAACTGACGGTCCCTCTCCTGTCCCCTCCTGGCTCAGTCCCCTTTCCCCAGCGCCCTCCTGCTTTCTTCTTTGGCCTGGCTGTTTCCCCTCCCCGAGTTCTCTCCTTTCTGTGCCTCCCTCCACTTCGTCTTCCTGCCTCTACTTACCCCCCTCGTTCCCGCCACCTCTCTGCCCCTGTCTTCCTCCCCACAAGCCTCCCCCTTCTGGCTCGTTCCCCCTCCCCTCTCTCCCTTTGTTCCGGAGGAGACATGACATCAAGAGCAAGTAAAAGTCACATCAGTACTAAATCTTATCTCCAGCCCTCAGACGGCTGCGTCCACACGACACACAGACTCCCTCTCTCACGCACACGGAGGTAAACACTGACACACAGAGAGGCAGACGCAGACGCAGACGCGCCTACAGAGACACACAGCCATGCGGACCACGCCACAGATGACACGAGGACAGGCGTACACGCACCTACACACACACGCTCAGGCACGAGCACAAGAGCATAGAGGGACAGACGTGCACAAAGGCACACGGGCAACCCAGCAGCCGAGCCCAAGGGGCACATGTGCACACAGCTACATGCAGTCTCTCTCTCTCTCTCTCTCTCTCTCTCTCTCTCACACACACACACACACACACACACACACAGACGGGTGCCTGCCCGCCGGGACTGGGGAAACGAAGCTACTCAGGGAAAAGAGACATCAGTAAGAGACAGGCCAAACCATGGACGCCACAAGGAAAAATGGATTCCAGCCCACACTCCGGCCGAAAGCCCTCCCCTTCTTTCCCAGCCGGGACTCCCCCATCCTGAGTGCTGTCCCCCTACCCCTGCCCTGCTAGGGCCCAGGCCCAGGGAGCTTCCAGCCCGAGTAGAGTCGCGGCATCGGGTGGCATCCCTCCCAATCCCACCCTCTTCCTGCTTCTCCAGGAAAAGAACATGGGACAGGTTTGGGGGCCGGATCCCACCTCCCGCCCGCCTCGCTGCCTGCCTTCCTCCTGGTGGCCGCGTGAGCTCCCCTGCCACCCAGGCTCCACACCTGCCCAGCCCACCGAGTCTTCCCGTCTCCCGTGCACCCCAGAGGAGGGCAAGGAGCAGGGCACACCGTGACGCGAGAGGGGACGGTTCAGAGACTGACAGGAGCCCCGAGAGAGAGCCTGGGGAAAGACAGAAACAGAGAAAGAGACCCAGAGATGGAGCCCTGGAGAAAAGAAAGGTTAAGACAGAAACCAGAGAGAGTGGGAGAGAGCGAGAGAAAGAGAAAGGAAAGGCAGACAAAACAGGACAGGGGAGGAATGGACAGAGGAGCTCCAAAGAGGGGCAGCCTCCGGGCCTAGCGCTGGCCCTTGGCCGGGGCCCAGAGAAGAAGCAGACCGCCCCTGCCGTCCAGCCCAGGTGTCCGTCAGAGCGGAGAAGCTGCCACCCACCTACACCCACGGACCTGGGGACACAGCCCCCCACCCTCTGCCTGCCTCCTCCAGACTCAGAGCGGACCCCACCTAAGCAGCCCCAAGACCCCCAGCTGCATGGCCCTCGTAAGCTCCCCCGGCTGGGCTGGCCAAGAGTGTCTCCTCACTCCCTTCTGGGCACTTAAGCTCCTCCAGCCCCACCCCTTCGTCCTTGCCGCGGCGTCTCCTCCCTAAAGAAGAGGACATGCCAGACGGTGCACCGGCCCACGGGAAGGCCTGCTCTCTGCCCGGCAGCTCTCCCCAGCAAACCGATAAAGAAGAGGCGAGAAGTGGGGCCGAGGCAGCCAAGAGGACCCCCAGACATCCTTCCCCTAGGGGTTCCCCAAACATGGGCAGGAGAGGGAGCCCTCCGGGGGCCAACGACACCCCCTCACAGAGGACCCTGCGGTGATTGACCACCGCCCCAAAGACAAGAAAGCATCACTCACCTTCCATGGGGTGCTCCTCTGTAGGCCGGCGAGGTTCAGGAAAGGGAAAGGCAGAGAGAGAGAAGAAAGGAGGGCTGGTTAGTGGGGGTACCAAGGACAGAGCTCCCAGGGGGGTGACGAGTTCAAGGTCCCTGAGCCCCACCCAGGCTGAAAGGGGACAGAGACGGAGCGGCCATCTGAGTCAAGGCCTCACACGCGGGGTCACTCAGTCCAGGAGGCCCCACATCTCATGTTACATTTCAGGAAACTGAGGCCCAGGGGAGGGAAGTGACCCTCAAGGTCACACAGAGACTCGGGAGGCAGAGCCTGGAGTGGCAGGCAGGCCGGCTTGCCTCTCTCCCGGGCACGCTCCTCCCCTTCATTCCACGGTGCCTCGGAGACAGATGGGGACACGCTCACACAGGGCTTACCCGAGACACACTCACACTCGGTGACACACTGACACACATAGGCGCTCAGCGATCCGGAGACACGTGTCATCTCTCACGCAACCCACACTCGAAGCCTTTGCACACACGGATGCCACCACCCACCCCCCCGCAACACCCCACCCCCAGGGGAGAAAAGTCACCCACACACAGTCAGAAGGTCAGAAAGCCCAGTTCTGCCTCAAAGTGCCACGTGATTCCTATCCTATCCCAGTCGCTGGACCTCTCTGAGCCACCTGTCCCTCCTCTGTAAAAATGAGGCAGGCGGACTCGAATGTTTCCAAGGCCCCTCTGGCTCCGGTTCTGTGATTCTAGGGACAAGCAGCTGGGGGAGGTGATCAGAACACAGTGGGCCACACCAGACCGGTCCCTAAGTCCCACCGCAGCCTCTGGGTCGCCAGCCCTCACCTAGGGGCTCTGCCTGGGCCTGGGTCTTGACCCCAGTGGATCAAGAGAGGTTGGAGGGGCACCTGGGTGGCTCAGTGGGCTAAGGCCTCTGCCTTCGGCTCAGGTCATGATCCCGGGGTCCTGGGATCTAGCCCCGCATCGGGCTCTCAGAGAGCCTGCTTCCCTTCCCCTCTCTCTTTGCCTGCCTCTCTGCCTACTTGTGATCTCTGTCAAATAGATAAATAAAATCTTTAAAAAAAAACAGAGAGGTTGGAGACAGTTCCTTCGAAGCAGCAGACAGCAGCCCAGGCAGGCTGAGCTCTAGTCTGCCCGGGGTGAGGCTGGGTCACCCCTTCCCTGAACATTTCTCACGCGCCCACCTCCTGGGAGACTTCGGAGGAAGCAACAGGTGGCAGAGGAAAAGCGCAGCCTACAAACGCACAGACCCGATGGGGAAACACACACACACACGCACACGCATGCACATGCACATAGGCCTGCAGGCCACAGGACACACACACACAGCTGCTGGGAGCACACGCCCTCCCGCAGGCCTGCACTGTCACCGGCCTCCGGCGTCATTTTGTGTCATTTGTTCAGCGGCTCTTAGGGGGTTAGGTCTCTCCAGAAACACATACGCTGTCATTTATCAGACCTTATCCCACCTCCTTAATACACACGCGGGGGCTGAATGCAGAATCAATACCCACACGGTGATCTAAGAGCTAATATTAGATGTGTCCACCGCCACCACGCCCAGCTCTCCCTCCGCCCGCTGAGGACTCTGCGATGAACACAGCCCCCTTTTTGTCTGTCCGTCGACCGTCTATCTGCATTTCGCACAAGCCTTTACCTATCTGCGCGTGTTACACACACAGAACTGCTTCCACCGGCCAGCTGCAACCCCCCAAAACTGTGTCTACACAGTGTTCTTAAATAAACTGGATCGCATTGCTTTGAAGGCAGGGGTTGCTATGCGGGCTAGAAAGGGGCCCCCAGGAAAATCCCAGGGCTCTCACGAGGAGCCGCGCGTCTGGACCTCTTTGGCCCCGTTTTGTGCAAACGCCCAGGCAGTCAGCGCAATCATCTCTCCAGCACCTGTACAAACAAAGAGGCAGGGTGATGTTCTAGAAAATCCAACATGGCTGGTCTTTCAAAAAGTATTCCCACCTGCCACAAACGTGGGCCGCGCTATACCCACGAAGACGCGACGAGCCAGCGAGGTTTGTGGGCTGCGCGAGCCTTGCCTCTCCTGGCTTCCGGGACAAAGCTCCTGGAGACTCACTGACCTCTCCTTCTGTGTGGCTCTTTGCTTTCTGCTGATTCACCTGCCATCACAGACCCTTCCAGGCTGGGTCCTGTGCCCTCCACACTCCTTCCTTCTCCCTGCCCTCCTTGGCAATAGCTCACTTCCGAGGCTTAAGGACTCCCCAGCCTGTGTTTGTAGACTGGGCTTCTCCCCTGGGTACCCGTGGTGGGTCCCTGTCTGCCTGCGCAGCGATTACTCAGACAGCTCCCTGACACCCAAAGTCCACCACGAAAGCCACGCTTCTCTCCACCCTCGCAACCAAAGGCCCGTTGCCCTGCATTTGGCAAAGGCATTGTTGGTTGCACTCAACCAATGCTTCTCAAGCCCCCGCAAGGTGCCCCCCACTCAGCCAAGCTAGAGATGTCGCTAATTAGCCAAGTGGCCCGACATCCTACCGGCCGTCAGCAGGGGGCTCACACATTACCCTCCAGCAACCTCAGGAGACTGGTGGTGTTACCTGCTTCCTGGGGGCAGGGAAGCGGACTGGCCCAACAGCACAGAATCACCTCTGACTTTGACCACTGTGCTCCTGGGTCATCCTAGACCACCCTTCCCCTCCGGTTTCCTCCAAGAGCCTCCTGCTCGTTGGTCCCTTGCCTATCTCCAACTAGGCTCTCATGGCCCAGGGGCCAGATACACCTGATGAAATACTGCTGTGATCAACACACATACACACACACAGAGGCACATGTGCACCTGCACACACACTCGAAACTTTTCAGTGGCTCAAACCTCTCTTCTCTGTTCTCAACCTATGTCCCCACCTGTTTTCAGAGGAGTTTTACCTGGGCTTCTCACCCCTCAACATGCCCAAGATGGACCTCCTAACCCTTCCCTCTCCTCCTACCTGCTCTCCCTGGTCAATGTAAGCAACCAGAAATCCGCCTTGTTCTTTTTTTTTTTTTTTTTTTTTTTTTCATACCAATCACCAGGTCCTGTCAATTCCACCTTCTAAACCCCTAAAAACTAAACACAACTTCTAGAAATGTTTTTCTTTTTTTTTTTTTTTAAAGATTTTATTTATTTATTTGACAGAGAGAGATCACAAGTAGGCAGAGAGGCAGGCAGAGAGAGAGAGGAGGAAGCAGGCTCCCTGCCGAGCAGAGAGCCCGACGCGGGACTCGATCCCAGGACCCCGAGATCATGACCCGAGCCGAAGGCAGCGGCTCAACCCACTGAGCCACCCAGGCGCCCAGTAGAAATGTTTTTCATCCTTCCATCCCTCCCCCCACCATGGCCCCAAAGCCAGACCCTTCTCAGATCCTCTCCCCGGAACATTAATAAGCCTCTTCAATGATCTCCCCCCACACCAGTCTTTTCCCCTACAATTCTTAGTCCACACACCACTAAAGCGGTCCAACCAAGTCACAACCCTGCTTAAAACCCTTCAAGATTTCCCAGGACACTCCTCCAGGATGCAGTCTGATCTTCTCAAGCAAGTCCATTGGAAATTCGGCCATGCCTCCCTCCAACCTCCTTTCCTGGGACACTCCGGGTTCTAGCCACACCCAGAGGCTGTCCATTTCCCTACTGTCCCACATTTCTGTACGTACTGTTCCCTTGGCTTGAAAGACCCTTCCCTAGTCCCACTCTTCCCACCCTTAGCTCCCTGAGAAAGCCAGCTCTTGTTTTAAGACCAGGTCAGTATACCTCTGTGTTCCCAACTGGCCTCACAGGCAGAGCTAACCGCCCCTCCTCTGTGCCCGCTCTCAATATGTACATTGTATCATTATTTCACTTTATTGTATCTCCAAGGCGAATTGCGTTTCCATCTCTGCTTCCTGGCTGGACTGTGTGATATCCAAAAGCAAGGACAATGTCTCATTCATCTCTACCTCCAGCTGCTTGCACAGTTCCTGGCTCAGAAAAAGGAATGCTTATGTTTGTTGAATGAATAATCAAAAACACTTCTTACATACTGAGTACTTCAAGGGTGCCGGGCTCTTTCCATGCACTGTTCCCATCTCTCGCCACTACTGCCTTGTCAAGGGATGCTGCCATCACTCTCTCACAGAGACGGGGAAACTGAGCCTCCTAAAGCAGGAGAAACTTGACCCGTATCACACTGCCAGTGAGGGGACAGAGTCAAAATCTGAACCCGAATCTGTCTGGCTTTAAAACTTCCCCTGATCCACATTCTTGGCTGGAAGTCAAGACTTTTAGAAGCTGACCTGACTCTACAGTTCTGATCATATCTCCCCCAAAGTATAACCATCTTGGTCTCCTCACACGCACCCCAACACACCCAATCCCATCTCCTAGACCTCGCGTTTAGGCTGTTTTCCAGGAGGGAAAGCCCTGCCCGTTCGTTCCTTTCCACCTCCACAAATCTCACTCAGTCCTCGTTCAAGATCTAGCCAAGTCCCGCCTCTTTCTTGCAGCCTTCTCTGACCACTGGGGTTGATGATCAGAGTCGCCTTTATGGATCATTTAGAACAGTGCCTAGGGGCGCCTGGGTGGCTCAGTGGGTTAAAGCCTCTGCCTTCGGCTCAGGTCGTGATCCCAGTGTCCTGGGATCGAGCCCCAGAGCCCCACACGGGGCTCTCTGCTCAGCGGGGAGCCTGCTTCCTCCTCTCTCTCTGCCTGCTTCTCTGCCTACTTGTGATCTCTGTCTGTCAAATAAATAAATAAAATCTTAAAAAAAAAAAAAAAAGAACAGTGCCTAGCCCATTGTAAAGGATTTCCATATAGCTCATTGTGTCCTTGTAACGACATCATAATCTCCATGTTACAGAGCAGGACATTGAAGAACAAAGTGATTAAGTAAATTATCCAAGCTGACACACACAGCAAGTAGAAAACTTGGATTAGACCTCGGGCCCCCCTTGCTCTTAACCACTCCACCATTTGAGGCTTTCCTTGTGAGTATCTGTCTTATCTCTGGGTTCTCACACCAGCCACTCCCTGAACCACTCTCTTGAGCCCGGAGCCATCTCTCTCGCAGCAGAAACTGTCAGGCCCACAGCATCGGATATTAACAGCTGACACAGTGGTTCCACATACGTGACCTCATTTACTCAACTTTCACACACAGAAGTCTTATCTGCCCCACCAGTGGGCGGAGCTGGTATTGTCTTGCCTAACATGAACTCGGGATTCCAACAGACTAGACTCATTATCAAGGACAGTAAGAAAGACCAGAACAAAAGAAAAGAAAAAGTTCTGAGCGGCCACAATGAACATCATTGATGGTGATACATTAAAAACTATTATATAGGGGTGCCTGGGTGGCTCAGTGGGTTAAAGCCTCTGCCTTCAGCTCAGGTCATGATCCCAGAGTCCTGGGATCGAGCCCTGCATCGGGCTCTCTGCTCAGCAGGGAGCCTGATTCCCTTCCTCTCTCTGCCTGCCTCTCTGCCTACTTGTGATCTCTATCTGTCAAATAAATAAATAAACTCTTAAAAAAAAAAAAAAAACCTATTATATCCTCTTAGGAGAACCCCTCAGACCTTACCCAGAACCCACTTACCGGTGGTGACCCACAACCCCAACACACTTGGGAATGCTGATTTCCAAGTTCACGAATGCGAGGAGATGTAGGCTGCCGCATGACAACCCTTCCTAAGAACGGAGGTGGAAAAACTCGGGAAAAGCTAATCTAAGAACTATCCAAATACAGCAGTCAGGCATCATTTCAGGCAGGGACAAACCTCAGTGAAGGAACCACAGTATGACAGTCCAACACCTAAGGGGAATCACGACATCCTGAGTCATCCGGAAAAGGTTAAATCACTTTCCAAATATTGTGCTCGGGGAGGCAGAGAGGTGTGCGACATATCTCGGGAAGATTTCCGTCTGAAATGCTTTCAGTGTTGGTGAGTTGTGGATTTTAATGGGATAATGCTCCACTTTCCAGGGTGAGTTTCTCCCCCAGGGCCCCGGAAGACTGAGATTTTACTGATCGATTTCCACTGCCCTCTCTCGGCGCTGGGACAGCTGCTGGCACACACGGCAACACCCAAGGCACAGCAAACGCTCACTAGCTGTGAGGCCCCAGGCTCTCCCCCGCTTGACTGTGTGATCTGGTCTCTTTTTGTTCTAACTGCCCCTTCATAATGTCTGCAGCCACTCCTCTCCACCTGTGGGCTCCTATGAAGTCTCCTCACCTTCTCCTTGGCCACCTCCTCTGATTCCAGAACTACAAACATTCTCTCTCTCCACGCACGCCCCCGTGGCACCCAGGTCTCCATCCACAGCCCCGCCTTCAATGCAAAGCTCTGGTCTCACCTTTCCAACAGCCTGGGTGTCTCTGTCTAAGAACACCAAGGGACACCGCAGTTCAACACGTGCACGATCCGGGGTCCCAAGGCTGCTCCTCTCCCACGGCCTCCCCTTTTCCCTTCACCCCTCCGCTGCCACGGCCTGGCCCGCCGCCACCACCGTCCTTCTAAGCAAAACTGAAACCACATCCCCTCTGAGTCCCAGAGCTTCCATCCCAGCAACAGCTCCCAAGCACCTGCTCCTCCTGCTGTCCCAAAGGCCACCACCCTTCCTCGCCACTCCCCAAGCCCAGCAAGATGTGGGGGCCCCAAACCTCTCTCCTGAACTGTCTCCCAACTGACTTCTCCACTGCATAACTCTGCCACCCATAATCCTTCTACAGTAGACTCCCAGCTTCTGATATATAGCTTTTATTCATATATCTGCTCAAAACTGTGGACCCTTGGGGCGCCTGGGTGGCTCAGTGGGTTAAGCTTCTGCCTTCGGCTCAGGTCATGATCCCAGGGTCCTGCAACTGAGCCCCTCATCGGGCTCTCTGCTCAGTGGGGAGCCTGCTTTCTCCTCCTCTCTCTCTGCCTGCCTCTCTGCCTACTTACAATCTCTGTCTGTCAAATAAATAAATAAAATATTTTTTTAAAAAACTGTGGCGGCTTAGTGGCTACATTTGCCCCTACTTGGGACACAGCATCCAACAAATGTTGGTTGAATGATTTAAGTCAAAACTCCAAGACCTGGCTTTGGCCTGCTGCTCCTGTGTTAGATTGCTCTTGTTTCCTTATATTCTTGGAGCCCCCTCTATGGACGGGCCGTACATGTCCCTCCCTCCCATGCCTTGGCTCCTACCAGTGCCTGTGCATGAAGTGGCGCCCTCAAACCAAGCTTACTCATCCACGGTCAAGGTCAATCCTCAAAAGCATGCCTTTTATTACCAATCCCCGCCAACTTGTAAAGCTATCCACCTTCCTTGCAACACCGGTAGCACCCTGCTGGTAATAGTAACTACCAACTATTCACCACTTTTCATGTATCAGACATTCATTTAGTTCCCACGACAGACCTGCGAGACAAGCCTGCTTATCTCCATTTACAGGTAAGGAAAAATGCGTTTGAAGGTTAGGCACTCACCTGATGGCTTGGGCCTGGTGAGGGCAGAAGGTCAGGTTGAAATGCAGACCTGACACTCAGGAGTCTGTGTTTTGACCACTGAGCTGCACCGTCTTACTGCATCTCTTTGGGCGTATACCACGCTATTTTTTTTTTTTTGAAGATTTTATTTATTTATTTGTCAGGGACAGGGGAAGCAAGCACAAGCAGGGGAAACATTGGGCAGAGGGAGAAGCAGGCTCCCCGTTGAACAAGGAGCCCAACGTGGGGCCCCATCCCAGGACCCTGGAACCATGACCTAGGCTGAAGGCAGACACTTAACCAACTGAGCAGCCCAGGCATCCCGATACCACACGATTTTGTGCCTTGCTCTTCTGCTGGTGTTTATTGAGCATTTTCTATGTGCCAGACACTATTCTAAGCACTTGACATGAATTAGCTGATTTAGCTCCCATAACTCTGTAAGGTGGACACTATTATTGCCTCCATTTTCCAGAAAAGAAAACCAGGGCAGAGAGAGCTAAAGTCCAAGGTCACTGACCCAGGCAGGGCTACATAATCCATGCTCTTTCCCACGCACTGGACTGCTTTTTTATCGGCTTCCCCGAGTAAACAGTCACCACCCAGAGCAGCATCTTATTCATTTCTTTTTTTTTTTTTTTCATCTTATTCATTTCTGACCCTCCCCCTTAGCCCTCAACACGAGGCCTCACACAAAGGAGGCCTTGATAACTACTTACTGAATTCAGTCAGCAACTACCATAAGAGAGACACACATAAATAAATGGGCATCTACCTCTCTGTCTCCTGGCTTCATTCTTCTCTCCCAGGCTACGTGTACCCCTGCCACTCCGTCCCACACGCCTGTGCCCCGATTCCACTTGAGGGTGGTGGGGACAGGCGGAGATCCCACGCAAATCCCTGCCCGGTGCCCCATGGACTTCAGCCTGGCTTTGACAGATTATCAGCACTGGGTCCACACGCTCAGTCGCTCAGTCGCTCCAACTTGGCTCTCTCTTCAATTACCTGTGGCCAGACAACTCTCCCTGCCCCCCCCCCGCCCCAGAGAAAAAAGAAGCACATTTCCTAACAGGGAGGTTCTCAGTCAATGGGTAGGCCCAGACCCAGGAAGGCCTGGGTTGGGGGGGTGATTCCAGAGCACCCACAAATCCATATGCACACCAGATGCTGAAGGCAGATTGATATGTCTTGCCTGTAAGGCTTAAAAACTTTTTTCTAATGTATATTTGATTAACCACAATGGCAAATATAACATCGAAGTCATCTAAAAGCTTTCCTGAATTCATAGTAGCTTTGAGTCGTCCCTTTTCACAACGGACAGATATAAAAATAACTCCTATTTGGAAAGGATATTATGAATTACTGACATTTTTAAATGCCCACAATCTCAAACAAGCTGAGCCTCCCTCAAAGAAGATAATCACCAAATGACGGTAACTTCAGAGGGAGATGTGGGGACTCTGGGTCTCTCAGCTCTGTCTCAGGGATGAGCAGTCAGGCCTGTTCCCCTTAAAGTCTTTCTCCTCAACCCCCAAGCCCAAGGGTGGGAGTATGCATTCCTCCCCTCCTTGGCTGGATGGGAATGTACCAGAAGTGTAGCGAGCACAAGATATTACAAAAGCTGCCCAGCAAATAGGAACAAATATAAGGAGAGGGAATGAGGTCATGGGGTGGGGAGAGGGATGCAAATCAGCAGGGCCGTCACTGTGTCTGTCACCTCCGGACACCGTCAGTGTTCACCACCCCACGCCCACCCACAGCACATATCTGAAAAATACGCATTTTCAGATACCCATTCAGCCTCACCCAAGCCTTTATTTTCCCCAATACTTATTTATATCTCTTAATTCATCCTGCAAATTTTTTGTTAAACACCCACTAAGTGCCTGGTACTATAATTAGGTACAAGGAATAGGGAGAGGCATATCCCCGCCCCTTTATCACAGACAACGCGCCGCCCCTCCCTCAAGAGCTCCCAACACACACACACACATACACATACACACACACACACGCATATGCCCAGAGACAATGCTGCCCTGACCAGCTATCTGACACCCACCTAATGCCCCCTTTCCCTCTTCTTCATGATTCTCATACACACACACACACACACACACACACACACACACACACACATACATAATGGGTCAAATAGGCAGCTGTCTCTCCCAGCTCCAACACAGTTAACACAAACATTCCTCTCATTCACACCCAACACACACATATGATACACACACTGTCCCTCCCACACACAGGTACTCCAACACACCTCAGACACACAACCGCACAACCTGTATTTGTGCTCAGAAGCACAAACCTTATTTGGCTCACTGGGAGCCTCTGGCCAGTAAATCCTTTTGGGGACTGGACACGAGGTTCTGACTGACCAATGTGCCTCTGGCTGTATCTTTCAAACACTCAGGCCTGATTCTGCCAGTGAGCCCAAGGATCGGCTACTACAACCTCTCCATAGCTCGAATTCCCTTTCCGTCAAGTTAGATGGGTGGTTCATCCTGGGGTTTTTTTTTTAAGATTTTATTTATTTATTTGACAGAAAGAGATCACAAGTAGACAGAGAGGCAGGCAGAGAGAGACAGGGAAGCAGGCTCCCTGCTGAGCCGAGAGCCGGATGCAAGGCTCGATCCCAGGACCCTGAGATCATGACCTGAGCCAAAGGCAGAGGCTTAACCCACTGAGCCACCCAGGTGCCCCTTAATTCCATTTTCTTAGAAAGACTTGGAGGGGAAAGGTCATGGAGATCAGAGAATCAAATTCAAAGTCATGGAAAGAAAGATTTCTTATGGAGTTCCAGGCTCTTACTGAGGTCTCCCATTAAGATACATGCAGGCGGGTATTCTTTTGTGTACTGGTTACTCTCCTGGGCCCTGCAGCTCCTGTCTGTAAACCCCACTCTAGACAAGCAGACCATTCACACGTAATACACACTGCCAGACTCCCAGCCTCTGTGTGCAGCCGAACACACACAGACACACATTTTCACAGTTTAGAGAGCACCTGCATTCCTTGGAGAAAAGGCGAGAAGGTGTCAGGTTAACTTAATACACACAGTTCCTGAAGATACAGTCCACCGCCTTATGCAAATAACCCCACAAAAGCAATCCAAACAGTTTCCTTAAGGATTCCTCTACCACAACCATGGATACACAGTCAAAATATAGCGCATCCCAAACCCAGGGCCACACGGCAGCCTCGGCTCCTCCCATGGCTGCGCACATGCTGACAGCCAGGAGGACACCCATCCCCAAAACAGTCCCACGGCCGCACTAGTTTGAGGGCACACACACACACACACACACACACACTGAGGGCACACACACACACACACACACTCCCCAAAAGTCTCCACCTCTCTGGGGAGGGGGCAGACAGACACACACACACAGTGGCTAGGTGGCCAACAGCTTCTAGGGGTCTGGGGCAGAGGAAAGCATGCCTGCTGCCACAGACCAGGGTCAAAGGAGATGCCCATCCTAGTCCCCAAACTGATGGGGAGCGCCTCCTCCAGCACCCCGCCAGACCAAGGTATAACAGGTGCCTTCAAGTCCCTCCTTCCGTCCCCCTGAACCACAGCCCTCAGGGACCAGGACCGGCGCCACCCCCACGACCTGTCCCATCTCACTCAGCGCCTCCCCTTGAAGCTGGGGAGCTGGTGGAAGCTCTCCCTCCCTGAAATCTCCCTTTCCAGGCACAACCTGGCCATCCCCACTGTCCCTCACCTGCCCTCGCTGCGTGCCCTCTTCCCCATGCCCAGGTCCTCTTTGTCCCATCCAGCCCCGGCCTCACCAGCCATACTTCCCAGGCTTCACTCTCAAATTCTCCGATGGCCCGGCAGACAGCACCTGCCAGCACCTGCTCCACGGGCCTGGCCCCGCAACGCCTCACCTCCATAGGCCCCGCCCATACCGGCCCCACCCGCAGCCCTTCCCGTTCCACCCCCCCACCACCACCACGGACAGACCCCTCACCGTCCCGACCTGCACAAGACCTGCACAATGCCTAGCCTTCCAGGCTGCACCCACAGTAGATCTCACAGCCGCATAGTCCCCGCCCACAAAAGCCCGCCGGCACCCATCCTGTCCGCACACCCCCTCACACACCCGACCCACAGACCCTCAAGCCCTCGGACCCTCGGGCTCCGGCCAGCCCCTTACAGGACCTCTTACAGATGGTACAGTACTACCCAGAGGCCACGTCAACACAGGTCACTGGCTAGCCACACGCCCCCTCTCCTCAGGACGGGCATCCTCACCCACCCCTCGCAAGGACACGCCTCGCAACCCCGCGGGCTGGCACGCTCTCACACGTCCTTGGCCGCCGGCAACCCCCAAGACCATGAGTGACCCTGGGACCCAGCGCGGGCAAGCCCTGACTCCAGAGCCCAGGCGCCCAGCAGTGGCTCCCCCGGGCTCACCTTCGCTGCAGAACTTGCCGCCGAAGCCTGTGTGGCTGCAGTCGCAGCCCACCTCGCCAGGGGCCAGCACCGTGCAGAGGCCGCCGTTGGCACAGGGGTTGCGCGCGGGCGCACACAGTGGGTCGGCGGCGGCGCCGCGCAGGCCCTGGCTGCCCAGGAGCGCGGGGGGCCTCTCGCCCAGCTTCAAGTTGGCCAGGAGGCCGCGGAAGGGCGGCTCGTACTTGACGGTGCTGAGTGTGAGCGCCGAGAGGCGCACGTCGGGCGGGATGCCGCCCACGAACAGGTCGCTGGCCACCTGCATCTCACGCCTCTTGGAGCGCACCTCGGCCGCGCGGGCCTCGCCGTCCACCGCCAGCGCCGTGCGGCGCGCATCGCGGGTCAGCAGCACCATGTGCCAGCGGTCGTCGGCCACCGGAGTGTCCAGCTGCAGCGTGGCCGGCTCGGCGCACGAGAGCGTGAAGCGTAGCCGCAGGCGCCCGTCCACCAGCAGCAGCTCCAGGAAGTCGCAGTCACCACCGTCGTCCAGGTAGAGCAGCAGCGCGCGCGTGGCGTTGGTGCGCAGGCTGAAGCTGAGCTCGCCGCTGCTCGCCGCGCCGGCCCAGCGCGCGTAGCGAGCCCACTGCCCGGGGCCGCCGCCGAACTCCAGGCCGCCGGCGCCCGCAGCCAGCACCAACAGCAGCAGCAGCAGCAGCAACCGCGGCGACCGCGGCCGCCACCGGCTCTCGGCCGCCATGCCTCCGGCGGCCCCGGCCCCGCCCGGCCCCCGGCCCCGCTCAGGCTTCAGAGCCGCGGGCGCATGGGGCGGGGAGGGGGCCGGGCGCCCCCCGCACCGAGCGGGGCTCCCTCTCTGGCTCACAGTGCCATGGGCCCGGCCGTGGGGAGAGGCGCAGAGGCCCAGGTACTGGCTTCCCCGGGCGGCGGTGGCGGCGGCGGCGGCGCCCCTCCCCCGCTGCGGGCTCCAACGAAGGATGGGGGAGGGATGCCTGCGGGGGAAACAGAGAGGAAAGGGTTAATGAGGGGTTCGGAGGAGGGGAGAGGGTTAAGGAGGGGATCAGCAGTGCTGACTCCCCCATCACACCAGCAAGCACTCAATTGTTTCCCTTTAGGACTCGAGGAGCCGGCCCTACCCGGAGAGGGCCCCAGAGCAAGAGACACCGCCACCGAAGACTGTAGGACTGGGGGCCCAGCCCTTGCAGAGTTATGGCGCTCATTAAGGTAATTATTAATTTGAGATGTGGGCGGGTGGGTAGTAGCATCTTAAAGTCCGGTAGGAGCCCAAGTCGGACGCCTTCACCCTCGCCTCCCGTCAGGACCAGGGCCAGTTCCTGTGGGTGAGGCCTGGAGACGCTCCACCAGGTGGCGACCACTCCCCCGCCACTCCCCCGCCCCGCCCCCGCCCCTTTCTCTCTGAACCCCCCAAGGCCTTGGTGATGCTCCCCCCCCCAACCATCCAGTCGGGGGCTCTCTCATCAGCTCCTGATGCTGGATAATGAAGTTGCTAAATAATTCATTGGGATTAATTAAATGGCAATTCGTCAATGGGATTATTGGGTAACCTGGATGAGAAGGGGGGCAAGGGAGAGAAGCCAACTAGGACCCAGGCACCCAGGCCCCAAACCCTCTCCATCCATGCAAAGACACATGTCTCCAAATGCCCCCAAACAACACTCACCTCTTCCTGGGCCCCAACCCCACTGCTCACCAGCCCAGATCCTTCCAAAACCTAAACGTCTATCGCACTCAACCTCCAGTTCCCAGTCCTCAGCCTCAGGCGCGGCCAGGTACCTGGGTTCTCTTCACCCCATTCAGGGCTGGGGGAGCCACCAGGAGGCAGGCAGCCTTATTTACATAAAATTGCCTTTCTGAAATGATTACCCTTGTAACGGGCTGTCAGAGAGCAATTTATACCCCACACCGGGGAGGGGAATTTGCATCTCGTTAAACTCCGAGTCGTAATTATTTATATCCAACAACCCTCCTGAATATTGCATTGATTTTATTTTGGGGAGGGAGGAAGGGAAGGAGATGGGGAGAAGCCTGGGAGTGCAGCAGGGAAGGGCCAAAGTTTAGGAAGAGACAGGGAAAAACTGAAGTTTGAGGGGTGGAAATCACAGGAAGAGTGACAGAGACAGAAGAGTAATGGAGGAGAAAGGAGGCCTGATGGGGAGAAGGGGAAAGAGACTGTAGAGAAAATTAATCCTAACAGCATTTGTCAAGGCCCTGCATATTGAGCCTTTTTACAAATAGCATTTTACTAATCACTCTCAGAAGCCCTGCTATTCCCACTAACCACTGGGGAAGCCCTCATAGAAAGACTAGAGACTAGCCCAAGGTCACACAGCTCGGTCAGCAGAGAACTGGGACTTAGATCCTCATGTGTCAGACTCCAGTCTCCCCACGAAGGACACAAAGTGTGGGGCAGCCTCAGGTGTAGCTCAGGGCAGCGGGAACCCGAACAAGAGAAGAGGGGTGAGGCAGAAGTTCGGGTGGGTGCAGTTCCCTTCTCCATGGGAGAAAGCTGGGGTATGAAGGGAGACAGAGAAAGCTAGGAGACCCCTAAAAAAACAATAGCAGAGGAGTGAGGAGTGAGTCACGGGAGGGCAGGGATGGTTGGAGTGACATGTTTGCCAAAGGAAGAAGGGGCACAGAAAGCCTAGGAGAACAGCGGGAGAGTCTGGGGAGCCATCCCCAAGAGACCCTCAAACCCCCCTTCTCAGGTCCTTCCTTCTGGCTTCTTCTGACTGCTGCCCACCCCCCCATCACCACCACTCCCCAGCCAGACCCACCGGCATCAGTGGGGACTCAAGTGTCCTGCTTCACGGCCCCCGCCAAAGGGCTGCTCCTTCCCAAGCAGGGGACAGAGCAGGCAGACAGCCCCCTCTCCCTGCGAACACTGTCCGGGTTATATATAGCTTTGTCACTGCCTCTCCTCATTGGGTAATGGAGATAATTAACATGCGCGGGCTAATTAGCCAATCAAATTAAATACAGCACCTGCTCCCAGGCTGATTGACGCCCTTACCCCCTCCATACACATGCACCCCCACCCTGGCCCAGGGCAGGGGAAGGGGACCCTCGGGCTTGGGGGAAGGGAGAAGCCAAACCCCCTCTTCTCCAGAGGGGGCAGGGAGACCCCCAGCGGAGGCACAGGCCAGAAGACCAGAAAAGTGACTGGTCCTTCCTCTCTCCCTCCCCGTGCAGGGGTCTCAGTCTCTGACTGGCCCAGCCTCTCTCTGCCTCTCTCCCAACCCCCACCACCACCCCCACCTCCGGACACATTTTGGGGAGGGAATTAATTAGCTATCGATTTCCACTAGCAGAGGGAATGGGATTTCGTGCTGCTGTCCACTCGCCCCTCAGCTCAGGAGAGGGAGGGAATTAGCTCCCCTGCCCCACCCCGAAACCCAGTCCCCCTGTCATACTCACATCCCCCACCCTCCAGGGAGCTGGCAGAGGGCTTCTTACTGAAAATGCCTCCGGGGCCGGGTCTCCCTTGTTCGGGAGGCCGGCAGAGCACTGATCCAGTGGAGGTTGGTGAGGAGGCCCCCAGAGGCTGGGCGGTAGACACCTGGGTCCTAGGAGCCAGAAGGAATGTCCCTGGAGGCCAGTGGGGGTAAGGGGAGGTAAAATGCATGAGAGTTCGGGAGGGGATGACTCCACGGGGCGCGTGTGTGCCAGGCTGTGGAGGGAGAGTGTGAGTAGGGAGCGGGCACTGTGCTGAGAGGCAGCTGTGGGGGCAGAGAGTGGGCCTCGGCGGTGTCTCCAGGGAGGGGTGAGGGCAGGGTCTGGGAACCAGGGCCCCTCAAGACTCATTACTCATTCTCCCCACAGCCCACAGCTCCACAGCCCAGGCCAGGCTGGCTCAGTGCCGGGCACAGGGGCTGCCGGCCTGGCCAGGAGGAAGCCCCAGTCCTCCCCGGGTCCTCTCTGCAGGGACCCAGAAACCTTTGGGGCAGCTGCAGGCTCGGGAGACAGAGATGACCCCAGAAGGAGGATATGCTAAGCGGACACTTGGGTCCCTTCCACCCCACCCCACCCCACAGTTCCCTGGGAAACCTGCCACGCCCTCCCTCCCCTCCCCTGGATGAAGCTTCTGCTGACCCAGCCTCCAACCCCCCCTTCCGCCCAGGATGCAGGGGTTTCCTGCAAACCTAGGACCCACTAACCTTCCTCTACTCTTGGCACACGGCTCTCTGGCCTCAGATCTCCTTGCACAACTACATCAAGTAAATGGTTCCCCTGGAGTTGTACAGAGCAACGGCCCCTCCCCCACTGGGAGCCCCCTGCCCCCACCATCCAGGCCCTGCTCCCCAAGACCTACTTTTCTTCTCCAATGCCCACTGTCAGTGCAGGGACAGAGGCCAGAGCAGCCTCGGGATATCCTGTCGGCTGACTGACGTCAGCGCAGTGCACACTGCCAGCCACGGCTGGCCCCCGGCCACTGTTCCTTTGGGGACCTGACCTCTCCCATGTTCCCTGGGACTCTGCACCCAGTCAGCCTCCTAGCGCCTCCTACCCACAGATGGCCCCTGGAGCCTGGAGCCGGTGGGGAGGGGTGGCGCGTAGGGGCCGGGGGTGTGGGGTGACTAGGCTCCTCTGAGAGGCCTACTCTCTCACCCACTGAGCCCGCTCCCACAGACTCTTTCTAGGCCTTTCTAGGCTGACAGCCACCTTCTCATCTCCCACGGCCAGGCCAGTGTCACGTGGGCTGTAACTTCTGGGCTCTCTAGTTGCGTCCAGCGCCTGGCTGGAAACCACACACACTGTCTCATCTCACCCTGTTTCGGCAGTTTGATGGGCCACCCCATCACCCCAGGCTTCCAGAGCATAGCAAGATAAATCCATTCGCGCAAGCGTGAGTGCAGGTAAGGGGTGGGCAGTTTCCAATGCCTATGGCCTTCCTGCCACCTGGTCCGCTCCACAGGCCACAGGGAAGAAAGTGTTGAGCTCGGAGTCCCCCTTTCTCTCACGGGGACTTCACAGGGGCCACTGCCCTCTTCAGACAACCCAGACTGAGCCTGCCCCCGGGAATGAGAACCACAGAACTCAGAGTTCCTGGAGTTCAACCCTCTTGCTTCTCTGAGGTGGAAACTGAGTCCCAGAGAGGGGCAATGACTGACCAGGGGCCACCCAGCTGAGCGAGACTAAAACGAAGGTCCCTGGCCTTCCATTCTAGATGCTTCCCACTGTACCCACTGTTCCAGACCTGGGCCTTCAGCCTGACCAAAAGCCTCAGCTCCCTCCCTGCCCCCCACCTCCCCATGACCATCAGGGCAACCTGAGCGAATAGAGGCAAATTCCAGGAAGACAGAGAGTCTGTGCCCACTCTGGCAGAGCCCCTGGCCAGGGGCCTTCTCCCCACACCCACCCACCCCATCTCAGGCCACCTCGATAGCACACGCGCGCGTGCGCACGCACACACACCTCCAGCCATGGGAATGCCAGCCTCCCTCTGGCTCTCTGCGCCTCACGCCAGCTCCTCTCATGCCAGCTGGGAGTGTGACAGCAGGGGCCTCCCCCAGGCGCCAGGGAGGAAAAGCTGGGTTTGCACACATTCTGGTGGCCCCAGAAGGCAGCCCGTGGACAGGTGGGAGAAGTGCGTGTTAGGGGGAGGGAGATTTTGGCTCGAGCTAAAGAGAGGCTTGCTGGCAATTTAGAACCTCCAACAGTGGAGTAGGCTGCCTCCGGGGGTGGGGGGGGGTGGTGAGTTCCCTTTCTGTGGAGGTGTGTGCTCTGAGCAGAATGACTACTGATCAGAGCGGCTCAGGAGGGGGCCCTTGGATCCTATGGGAGGGGCCATCACACTACTTGAGCCCTAAGGTCCCTTTCAGTCCCAATGTGTTTTTTGGAGGATCCCTTCTCCTCCTTAAAACCACAGGCAGGCTTGGTGGGCCACAAACACTTCTGATCTTCCTCCTCGCTCCTTCCTTCTAGCCCTGATGACTTTTTTGGGGAGACTTAGAGTGTGTTGGCATCTGGCCTCACCTTAGCAACCTGCAGGAACAAAGCAGTGATCAGAGGCACTCACCCCAGAGCCTGGGTTCAAATACCAGCCCTACCCGTTTCTGGCTGTGTGACTTGGGGCAAATTACTTAGCCCCTCTGGGCCTGTTTCCTTACATGTAAAATAACGGTAAGACTGGTGTTGTCCAAATTAAGAGTTAATATATGTAAAGCACTTCATGACAGCGCCTGGCGTAGCCTGGATGTGTTGTGTTAATGATTACATTTAAATCTCATCTCAGCATCTTGCAATTTGCAAAACTCCACGTGTCTCGTGTTTCCTTTGATTCCACCAGGCCCAGTGAGGGAAGCAATCAAGGCAGGGCTTCTCACTCCCCCCTTTTGCAGATGGGGAAACACACTCAGAGAAGGAAAGGGACCCTCCCGCCCAAGGTCACAGAGTTTGGAGGTGGCAAAGTTGGGACTCAAATTTTGCTCCCTGGGCCCTCCCCAATTCTATTGGGCACCTCTTCCTGCCTAGGAAGGTGGGACAAGGTCTAAAGACCAGAGGGAGTCCCCCATAGTGGCACCGCCTAAAGTGAATGTCATACACATGGCGGCCCCCTGAGTGGGTCTCTGTGCACGTGGAGAGAAGCATCAGGGGGCTGGGCATAAGAGGCGGCAGGCAGCTCAAGGCACACACAACGAGGCTGTTGTCAGGTTTGGGGCTGAGAAGTTGGGTGGGCTGGGGGCGGAGGTCCGTTGGAATGACTCGGCAAAGTGGGGGCTGGGGCACAGGTGCCTAGGAGGCTGGGGCAGACAGTGGGAGCACTGAGCTCACCTCTACGCCCATCCCTGAGCTGTGCACAGCTGGGAGACACCGACCTGGGTGGGCACACCCCAGTGATGCAGAGGGAACAGATGGTTTCCAGGGGCAGCCTTGTGAGTCAGCAGGAGGTACCTGGGTCAGTTCCTAAAGGTACCCAGGACAGGTGTGTGCACACGCGTGTGTGGAAGGTTACATGATCATGATGGAATCAGCCCCCGCTTGCCGGAGGCTCGCTCCGGTCCTGACAAATACAGGAGGTGAATTTCAGAGTGCTTGGCCCAGAGGCGGGTTCACGGTAGGAACGCGATGCATAAAGTTGTTACCATTATTGCTCCCTTATTTGGTCCTTGCAAGAACCCCACAAGATAGGTACAAGGACCGTCCCCATTTTACAGATGAGGAGCGGAGGCTCACTGAGGGGCAGAGCGGAGCCCACATGGCCCCCCAGGGTGGTGGCAAGAAGACTTGGTAATGGCTTGGGTGCCACGATGTTGGCTTATCTGTTGAGTGAGTCTCTGAGCCCCACTGGCCTGCCTGCCGGTGTGGATGGGGCCAGGCGGGGAGCCGCCCCGACAGATGGAGCAGCAGGGTGGGTGGCGTGTGAGACACATGGTCTGCGTCCCCCTGGGGGCTGAGCTTAGAGCTGGGAATGAATGGACAGCGTGGCCCCTGTGTCGGGGGAGGGTAGAGCCCCCGGGGATTAGTGGAAGGGGTGGGCTGGGAGTTCCTGGGGAAGGCCAGGTGTAGCTGAGTGACAGGGAGGACTGTGGTCCTGATCCGGGATGGGTGGGAGGCCCTGGGGCTTGGGAGGGGGCGGTGCTCTCTTTCAAGGAACAAAGATATGCGAGTGAATGAAAGTGGGGGAGAAGCATAGGGGGTGAGCCAGGGCATAAAGGGTGTTAGTGAGCATAAGTATGTGCCAGGGTGCACAAACACACACACACACACACACACACACACACAAAGGCCTGAGGCAAAGTGGCACCATGACCCATGTGATGCTGACTGGAGCAGGGGGGTGTCCAGGAGGGTGTGTCCGGGGGTGAGGGTGTGTAGGGAGGAGCGCAGGTGCGCTGACTCGGCTGCGTCATCCTGGGGAGGTGAATGGGTGGGCGGGGGGCTCTGTGTGTGTTGTGTGTGTGTGTGTGTGTGGATGAGGGCTGACAGTGCAGAGCTGGGGCTCTGGGGCCAGGTAGGGGCCAGGCGTGTGTCGTGTACAGGAGGCGCAGGGCACCTGGGGGAGGTCTCGGAGGCAGGCAGCAAGGTGGCAGTCTCCCCGGGTGGGGAGTGTAGGCGGGGTGCTGCCGGGAGGCGTATTGTGTACGCAGGTGTGTGTGCCTGTGTAGGTGTGTGTCTGGGTGGGTGCCGCCGAGTGTATGTATCAGTGTCAGCTTGTCTGTGTCACTGACAAGGGCGGGCAGGAAGGAGCAGCTGGACCTGGGCAGAGATGGAGAACTGCCCAGAGAGGTCCCTAACAGCACCCCCAGAGCCCAGCCAGCCTCTCAGGAGCCCGTAGTGTGGATTCAGCCCAAGCGGAGAAGCCAGGACAGGACCTCGACTCCTGGAGAGGGCTCCCCAGCCACCCAGTGACCACTGGCCTCTGCCTGTCTGTCAGTCCCATCCACCCCTGTGGCTCTGAGGACAGGAGGGGTCTGAGAACACTTCCTCCAGCGGGAATGAAGGCACCCCCAGCTAGACCCTTCTGCCCTGCCCTCAGGAAGATCCAACCCAGCCTCAGATGCCAGCATCCCCAGGGGCGTCCCTGGAGGCAGGAGGACTTAGGGACTGGAGTGGCCGAAGCACCCCACAAATCCAAAGGCCTCACGATTAACAGACCACCCGACCTCCCTCCACTCTTTCTTCCTTCTGTCTCCTTTCTCTCTTTCTACTTCTCTGGCAGAAGATAGAGAATGCAAAACCCCCAAGCCCCCCAAAACGAATACCCAGACACAAGGCAGGTGGCCAGAGGCAGGGGCAGGAGTGAGTGGGAGGCCACCGCCCACCCCACCCCACCCCACCCCCAACACATACAAAACCAGGGTTGTATGGAAACCCGCAAAGCAGTGGAGAGGACTGGACACCCAAGACCCACCCCCTGAGGCTTATTCCATCCCTCCAGGTCTGGACGACTACCCCTCTCACCTCCAGGCACCAAGGAACAATCGCCTCCCAGCCCTGGCTCGTTCAATGAGGCACCAAATGCCTTCACCCAGGACTCAGGTGGGGGTTAAGAGTAAAGAAGACAGCCGCCCTCTGAGAAGCCCATTTCGCCTCCAAGGGCCCATCAAGGGTTCCAGGGCTCACACCCAGCCCAAAGAACCCAGGGCAGATGGCTCCTTCAGCTGGGGGAGAGGCTGGGACATGAGAAATGGTCCCCTTCTCTTTGGAGGTGGGGGAGCCAGCCCAGGGCCCTGCAGCTGCCTCTCCCTGCAGCGCTCTCTGACCATAACCCCGTCGCAGCCCCCAGCGCATTCCACCCCAGCACAGCCCCCTCCTACTGATTTCCCAGCCCCCCTCTCCCTCCCCCCCCCCCCCCCCCAAGCGCCCCCCCCCCCCCCCCCCCCCCCCCCCCCCATCTTTCCCGGCTCTCCACCAGCACAGACCCATCTCCGCCTCGAGCATCTTGGCACCTTCCCCTCTGCTCCCTCCCGATAACCTCCTCTCCCCTTGGCTCCCATCCCCCAGTAAAGCCTGGTCCTCCGTGGTGCCCCCCAGTATGAAGCCCTTGGCCTGGCCCCTGCTCCTTCCTTGCCTCTCCACTTCTCTCTTTCCCCTCTCCAGCGCCCTCTCCTTCGCCCACCAAGCCCAGTTCCTCACTGGTTCCTCCCCTGCAGACCCTTCAGAGCACAACAGCTTCCCAGCCCCTCTGGACGAACACTGCTTCCAGCCCTTGGGGCTAGCTCAGACTGGGGACCCCCATTCAGAGCCTCCCTCCCAGCCCTCCAGATACCCCTCCTTTTTGCCCCATCCCTTCCCCCAACGACCCTCCATCCCACCCCTCTCCATTCACCCCTGCTCAAGGCCAGTGCCCCTTCCACAGGGAGCCTCCGACCCCCAACCCCCTCCCCAGCCACTTAGCCTCCTCGCTGTCACCCAGCCAGCCCTCTCAGCGCGGCAGCGCCCCCGCCCCCCCACCCATCCTTCCTGCCTCCCCCGCCCCTCCGCTCGCTCCCCCCCCCCGATCCCCCCCCGCCCCCCCCCCCTCCCCCCCGCCCCCCCCCCCCCCGTACCTGGTTCTGGGGGCAGCAGGAGCTGGAGGGTGGGAATCAGAGCCCCACGGTCGCCCCGTCTCCAGCGGGTGGCAGAGCCGGGGCCAGCGGTGTCGGCCGCCTCGCGCCTCTCTCGCTCCCCGCCGCTTCCCCGCCCGCCGGCTCGTCCGCCCGCCCGCCCCGCCGCGGTGCCGCTCGGAGGAAGATGCTCTGCGAGTCAGGGCGGCTGCTCCCGCCGCCGCATCCCTGCAACACCGACTGACGGCAGCATCAGCACCAGTGCCCGCCCCCCAGACACGCGCATTGGGCCACGCTGCGCTAACGGACGAGCGGCGCAGCCAATGCGAAGGCGCAGAAGCCGCCAGTCCCGCGGCTTCACGGGCCCACCTCCCTCCCCTGCCAGGGACCCAGGCGTCCCGGCCCCAGGGCATCCGAGCTCTTCCCCGCCTCTCGCGGTCCTTAGCCCTGGCGCCGGGGCTCCCAACCAGGCAGACCCCCAATCCAGCCCCAAAGTCTTTTCTGGCAACCCAGACGCCCTAGCCTCTCCCTTATTGGGTCCGGCTCTCCGTTCCCGCATCCCTCGGCCGACGGCCCCGTGTAGCAGCGCCCAGGACTGGGACGTGCCCAAGGAGAGGCTGTGGGCCCGGACTTGGGGCACGGAGGGAGCAGGACCAGTGAGGGACCCGGGTCGCAGCGCCCTCTACTGGTTACGCCCAGGGCGGGCCCAGGCTGTCGGGAGCCCAGGGAAGGAAGACCAGCCCGAGGCCGTGGGGGGCTTTTTTCAAGCCCTTAGCCTGGCCTCCGCCTCCCACCGCCCGAGGACGCCCTTGCTTCCCCTAGAACTGAGGCGTGAGGGTCTCTAAGGAAGAAGGCAGTCGGAGAGGGAAAGGCAGCGATGATGGCGGGCTTGACCTAAGGGCTTGGGGTTTCCCAGCGCTGCCTGATGGGAATCCTAGTTTGGAGCCTGGTTCCCGGTCCTGCCCGGAACTCCGGACGTGGTAAGGAGCAGGTCTGGGGGCAGAGGCGAGGCTGCACTTTGCCTGGATCCCTGAAGGAATGCTGGCAGCAGCCGGGTCCTCTGTGCTCCTCCCCACAACCGGGAGTTTCAGAGTGAGCGCAGCGCTGGGTGGAGGCCTTCCCTGTGAGGACACCCTGAATGTGCGCGGATGAGTGTGGGAGGAAGGGGACACCCCTTCACTCACTCAGCCAATCAAAGGTGGACCTGGCACCTAGTGTGTGTACCACAAAATTGGACACTGGGCTTCTGAATGAGGCTGTGTGTGCGCGCGCGCGCGTGTGTGTGTGTGTGTGTGTGTGTGTGTGTACCATACCATTCTGCCACCTCACCCAGAACCCTGATCTCTGTCGCAGGGACCATAATTTGCATAGCCCGTAGTAGGTGGTGTTTCTTTAGCCGGAGGTAATGCATGCACAGGCACAGCGCAGCACACTCACGGCCATGCGCACCTATCCATGTGCACACAGGCATTCCCAAAGAGACACACAGGGACACCCCACTGCGAGATGGGCAGTGATCCCCTTGCTCATCTCCTGTGGGCAAGATCCCCACAGGAAGCACACGCTTGCCCAAGAACATACACGTATGTATACAAACTTGAGCACACAAGCGCCAGCACACTCCGAGGTGAATGCACGGGGCCAGGGGAACAGGGCTCACAGAGGACTGGCTCACAGGGTCATTCCGCCCCCGCAAAGCACTTTGCACAAAAGTGGCCAGTTACAGAGAATAGATGGGCGAGGATACCGCCCAACAAGTGGTCTTCCTCTCCGGACTGTGTGGGGGAGCAGGGGACCCAGACTGCAAGGGGCGATTTCTAGGGGTCTGGAAGAGCTATCCCTAAGCCAGCTCCCAGACTTGAGGCCCACGCTGACCATGGAAAGACCCTCAAGCTGGCTCCACCAAGGCCACTAGAGGATTCAGAGAATGGATACTGCTGAGTCAGGGTCTGTAGATGTGAAATAGCCTCTCTGACCCCAAAGCCCACTGCCCCACCCATCCCCCACTGCTCCTCTCCCCGCAGCCTACACATACCACATCCCCACACACCACATCCCCACACACATACACACATCCACAGACGTGTCCAGCCAGGCACCAGGACACAGAGAGACAGGCGGACAGGGGCAGTGACTCAGAGACTCTCACAGACCCTTTTAGATGGGTGTAAAAAGGGACAGGAGGGCAGGGGCAGGGAGAGATGGAAGAGTGAGCATTTGTCTCCTGTCCCACCCCAAGCTCCCTGGGCCACCTTTGCCCATCAAGGGCAGGAAAGGTCACCTGGTAGCTGCTGCACCTCCAGCCCCTCCTCCCAGCTACAGGACCGTCTCCCCCCAAGGTCCAAGGTTCAGGCGACCCAACCTAGCTGGGACCCACCACCTGAAGGCACCCCTCCCCAAAGTCACCCACCCAGTGTGGCCCTTCACCCAGGCACAGTCCAGTGGGGACCCAGGGTGGAGGGAAAATGCAGCAAACAGAGCGTGTGCATCTGTGCGCGCGCACACACACACACACACGCACGCAGTGTGGAAGCTTCTACATGACATTCACACATGCAACCGTGAAACGACAGTCACACGTGACCCTCCCTGGGCAGGGCAGACCTTGGGCACACATCTGCATACACACACACACACACACACACACATGCTGGGAATAGGCCAGGCTGGGGCGGAGGGCTGCAGGGAGGGGAGCCGACCAGGCTGCAGGGGTGGAGGCGGCACAGAGAGCGAGCCGCTCTTCACAACACAATCCCCGTCTGTTGTTATAGCAACTCAGCCCCCAAATCGTGAAACGGATATTACAGCCTTCAGAGGGGGAAGGGCCAGGAGGGGGCTGAGGCTGCTAGAGTGAGGGACCCGATGGGGGACACAGGGACATTACTGGGGGGCCTGATGGAAGGCGGTGCTGTGACTGAGAAGTAACTGGGCGGGGTGGGGGGGGGTGACCTCAATGAGGAGTTGGTCGAAGAGCGGGGTCTCAAGGGGAGAGGTGGGCATGAGGTCAGGGAACCCGGAGGGAGGGGCTGAGGCCGTTGCTTCACAGGTGGAAATTGGGACGCCCAAGCCTCCACCCCCCAGGACAACCCACAGCTGCTGTAGGATACACCCTAGGTTCAGGGGTGAGGAGGTATCTCCCCCACTCTTTGGGGGGAAAGGGGGCTGCTGGAGCCTGGCCCAGCTTCAGAACCTTTAGAAGACCCCCCAGCCCCCCTCTTCACCCAGACCAGCCTTAGAAGCAGCCTTAGCCTTCCTCAGGTAGCGGTGACCCCAAAACCTCCGTGCTGTAAACTCAGGAGGGAAGGGCTGGGCTGGGAGAGGCCACAGGAGGCTGACAGCAGGATCAATATGCATTTCCTCTGGAAGTAACTGTCCTTCCGGCTGGCAGCAGCACAAGGCCAGGAGGCTACAAGCTCAGAGTGCACACCCACCCTGAGGCATGCAAGCCCAGTGAGAGCTACTGGGGCCTGAGCTGCCCAGGGTCCCACCCTCTCTCCCCCATGATTCTCTGCAGTGAGGTCCCCATCACTGGAAGGATTCAAGCTAGAGCTAAGAGGTCACCTGTCAAGCAAGAGAATTTTGGCTATGGGCTGAAGGCTATGGTTATCCATGACCACTGGACCCAGTAATTCCGGAGCAAGGAAGCATAAGCTTCAAGTTTCAGATGCCCAAGTTTCTGGATTCCTCGGGATTCTAGACCCTCCCCCAAATTGCTATGTTCCAAGGTTTTTTGGCGCTACAGTTCCAGCCCCCAATTCTAGTCCCCCTCCGATTCCCAGCACATGAGATTCTAGACCTCCCAAGAGTCTCTGACTACAAAGTTCTAGACTCCAAGACTCTAGTCCCTATGATTACAGTTCCCACCCACCCCCACTGCACCCCCCAGCCACGTGAAGATTCTAGGCTCTGATGGTCTAGGTTAATTACATGGGCCTTTTTTATTCCATCTGGAAAGTACAAATATTCACAAGAGTCTGTACAACCTTAGGGACGCCAGCCCTGGCCCAACCCTCCATTGCATGCCACCCTCACACCCCGCCCACCCAGCCCCAGCCTGCTGCCCCAGCACCCCTGGCTTTCTGCTCTGGTCCAAGTCTTTTCTCCAAGGCAGATATGAGTGTTTGATCCAGTCACAGCTGGGAAAGAAAAAAAAAAAAAATCAAAAATGCAAAGGTTGTAAGGAAGACCTTCCCCCCCAAAGTAGGAGTCCACCTGAACTGGGCCATTTGCACAGAGCACCTGTTTCCCTGATCCCTCCTGCCATTCCGTCCATGCCCCCAGCCCTCAATGGCACTCACCATCCATTACAAGTGGATATCAAATACGCCATCCTCCACTGTCTGCACATCCTCTTCTCGGATCTCTGCAGGGAAGTTGGGGGGGGGGGGCAAGGAACAATTCCTGGGTCCCCAGTGCCTTGGGCAGCCCTTCCCCCACTCACAGGAGACAGCCCACCCCATCCTGGAAGCAGACCCATCCACCAAAAATCAATTCACTGAATGACCAATCGGCCCCATTTTTGAGGCTCTTTCTCTAAGTTTTCATTCTGCCGCAGCTTTTCCACAGCCGCAGATTTGTCAGTGCAGTTTGCTTAAAATGTCAATTTTGTGTGTGTTTCACATTTTAGACCCCAGCACTTCTGGAAGGCTCAATGCAAATGGTTTCATCTTTTCAATTTTTGAGGACTCATGCCTGGTGCCCGCCTCTATTTTTTCAGGACTTATGCCAATCCAAACGGTTGTGGTCACTGCCTTAGACCCCCGTTTAGCGTGGCTGTTCAGACTGTTCTCAGCAAAATAATCATTTGGGGGAATTGTCATTCAGCAAACTGGCCTAAAGCCACCAGAGACCCCAAGAGAGCCGCTGGAGATGTTCAGGGCAAGGGACTGGTCTCAGAATGGCCTCCGGAGCAGCCAAAAAGGGAAAATACAGTCAAATGGCTCACACAATTTCCTCTCCAATCCATTGTCAATCCCCCTAACAAAATTAGAGTGTGACTGGATTTTTTTTTTTTTTTTTTTTTAGGTAAGATTCATGCCCAGCATGGGGTTTGAACTCACTACCCTGAAATCAAGAGTCACATGCTCTACTGGCTGAGCCAGTCAGGTGCCCCCGCAACTGGAATCTTGAAACCTCTTTCCCTTTTACTCTTTATGTATTAGCCTCTCTGAGCTTCCCAAGATCAAGGGTTCCTGAGCCACCTTCTGGCCCCCTTACCTGTCCAACCCTGCCGGATCGCCCCACCAAAATAAGAGAACTACAGCTTCATTATGGTTTGATCCTGGGTAAGTGAGCACTTTGCCAGCATGGTGCTGCCTCCCTCCCTTCAGAGACCAGCACAGAATGAGATCCCCTCTTACCTGGAGGCCTGGAGCCTCGGCGCCCAGGGCGGGGCAGGGAGAAGCTGAAGGCCCTATGGTGGGTGTGGGTGGGGGAGGGAGAGGGCGCAGACCCCTCCAAACTCACACTCTGGGCCCGGCGTCGGCATTCAACTGACAGACGGTCTTTACACTGTTTGTGGCAGTTCACACCACAGGCTGGGGGAGGCAGATGGCGGGGAGAGGGGGTAGGCAGTTGGCGGGGTCCCCCTGACCAGGGCCATGGGTCAGCACACCCTCATCCTCATCTCCAGGCCTGTACTTCTCCCCAGTTTCTTTTGCTCCCGAGCAGCTGCCCCACCAAAATAAGAATCCCCTTCCAAAGTCTTCTCTTCATCCTACTTGCCAGTCCCTGCCCTCTCCAAAGTGCTCGGTTCCCTGGGCAGCTGTCTCACCAAAATAAAAGCCCACTGGATGGGTACCCCCCTTTCAATATAATCACTGTGCCTCTCGGGCTGCGAAGTTCTTCAATGCTCCTCAAATGCCCCACCCAAGTAAGAATCACCACCCAGGGAGTAACTCTTCCCCCCAAATTAAGCCCACCTGCCCCGCTCACCTCGGCATTTGAGGCCCTGTTTGTAGATGCCCAGGATCTGAAATAGAGAAGGGGGCCGTGCTGGCGAAGAGGTCTTTAGAGCTAAAGGCTCTCCGTCTTCCTTCTCAAGGTCAGGGTCTGAGGCTGGCCCTCTCTGGGGCCCCCTCAGGGCTGGGTAGGCGCAGAACAGCAGGAGGAGAAGCAGGCGGGATTAATATGGTAGAGAAGGCTCCAGCAGGGGCGGGGCCAGTTGGGGGGAGGGGTCGGGACTGGGGGCGTGGCTGGGGCGGGGGCTCACCAGGGCCTTGCAGTGGCGGCAGGCAACCGGGCGCAAGGAGTTGCTCTCCTGGAAGTTGTGCACGAAGCCCATGCGGCCGCCCAGCACGGAGCTGGAGCGCAGGAAGTAGGAGATCATCTCCTCCCTGCTGATGCAGCCATCCCTGTCGGGGGAGGGGGAGCGCCTCAGGTTGGGCCCTCCCCGGGACGACCCACCAAGCAGCCTACCAGGAAAAAGATCCTCACCCAACTCCTGATTTGGGACTCCTGGGGCAGCAGGGAGACGCTAGCCTTGGAGCGAGGCAGGCGCGCAGGCCACTACCAACTACTTGTGTGGTCTTGGGCAAATCACTACCCCCAGGCCGCCTTCCCAGAAAAATGGGAATCGAATTTCTGCCCTGGCCACTTCACATAATAGGGGTGGACACTAACTGAAAGGGCTGTACACCTGCTCACAAGATCATTAGCCTTGGAACACCAGTGGGGAGCCCTGAGAATTAGATTTCTGAGGAGCTCCGGCTGGGAAAGATGGGGAAAAGCCACTTGCATCTCACTCTCATGTGACTGACTGCCAGAAGGAGAAGCCCGCATAATCCAGGGCTGCCCACAGAACCCTTTTCTTACCCATCAATGTATTGTAGGGCAAGAGTGAGCATGTGATCTGGAGACAGACCTCAATTCAAATTCTGGTCTGCTACTCCTGGCTGTGTGACCTTTGGGCTAGTTAATCTCCCTGTGCCTCAGTTTCTGCTTCTGCAAATGGGGACTGTGATCATCCCTGCCCCTCAGAGGGTTTTGGTGAGGATTTGGTGAGTCAGGTACACAGTAAGCATTTACAACTGTGTCTTTGTAGTTAGTGGGTCCTGGGCCACCAGGAGCTACTCCCAGCAGGGTTGGTCCTTGTTGGAAACTCCTGTCCATTATATCTTGGGCTCTGTGACATGATCCGGTGACCAACCCTTCCGTTCAATGGGGCATGGGGTCCACTGTCCATCTAGAAAAGAATATCATCCTAGATCCCTATCTCACACCGTGCATGAGCACTAAAATCCTCACTGAACTGAGAACACTAATGTAAAAAAAAAAAAAAAAAAAAATTATCAAAGTCTCGGAAAAGGTGTAAGAGAATTACTTTGTAATTTCCAGGAGAGTAGAGTAGGGCCCTTCTACACATAACACAAATCCGAGAAGCCATAAAGGAAAAGACTGACATATTGAGCACACGACATTTTTAAAAAACTTTATATGGCAAAAGACAACATAAATGACAGACTGGGAGAAATATTTGCGAACACATTCAACAGCAAAGGGTTAATATCCATTAACAGAGATTCTGAAAATTGATGAGAAAAAGACCAATGAATCCAGTGGAATAATGGAGAAAGACTATGAACAGGCAATCCACAGAAGAAATACAAGAGGCCAATAAACATATGAAAAGATATCCTACCCCCACTAGTATTGAAGAGATCCAGATTTAACCAAGACACCATTTGCCAATTAGACTGACAAAATTGTAAAGCTTATTATAGCGTCCACTGTTGGCAAGGAAGTTGGGAAATGGGCACTTGCTCACTGCTGATCGGGGTGCAAGCTGGCACAACCTTGCCTGAGGTCACTTTGGCAGTCTCTCTCCTAATTTAGAATGTGCATATCTTTTGATCCAATTATCCCACTTCTAGGAATTTCTCCTACTGAAATAGTGGCCTGAGTGCATGGGTACAAAGATGCTCACAGCAGCGCGGCGTATATTAATAGCGAAACACTAGGAACAGTCTCCATGTCTGTCGGCAGGAGAAGAGGGAGGCCAGTGACAGCCCGGCTACACTGTGGAGCTCTGCTGCAGCTTTTCTAAACAACGAGGTCGGGTTCTGCATGAAGCAGCATGGGAAGCTGTCCGTGATAAAGGGTTAAGTGGAAAACAAAAACAAAAGCAAAAAGCCAAGATGTGCAATTCCATCAAGACAGAGATTTAAAAAAAAAGAAAAAAAAAAAGAAACCAACAAGAACAACACAAAAACCTGACAATCCTACTGCTATGAATACATAGATTCTGGCATTAAAATACATCCACTTGCTTCAAGGGCAAAGGTGAATTTGCCAGAAACAAATGGAAGCCCCCCAAGGCGCAGAAACAAAGGGTGAACATCAAGCTAACGCAGGGAGTGGGGACCAGATGCTGAGGCTGCCCCAGGAGGGGCTTGCTGGTCTCCCCAGTGAGCTGGGTGCTGGTTTTGATACCCAGACGGGCTGGGCACAAGGCTTGGTGTGTGGAGAAGGTGGGGGGTTAAGGCTTGAGACCCCTGTGTGAAGCTATTTCCAAGGTCTCCAAGGGCTGCACCCTCACTGAACGTGTGACCTGGAAAAAAAAAAAAAAAAAAATCCACCCACCCACCCAGAGACCTAACCTAGAACTTGGTCTCAGTTCTGGGAGCAGAAACAAGGCAATGACAACCAGCGCCATGGGCAGAGGCAGATTTATACAGTAATCCTGTTTGTCTAAGGAACAGACCCAGACAGACAAAATCTGGATCAACTCATACAGGACATGGGAAAAAAAGACTGGAAGGATGCACTGTAGTCAAACCAGGAACATTGCTAATGTGTTGCTAAGGATAATAGCACCTCTTCTGATGGGAAAGATGGGGAAGAGAAGGGAACTTCTGCTTCTTAATTCATAGGCTTTGTTCACTATAAATCTATTTCGCTACCTGGATTTCTTTTTTACCATTGAGTTTTATAGTATGGAAAATTAAAAAAAAAAAAAAAAAAAACAGAGTTTTGAAACATGAATAACATTAAAATATAACTCAACCCAAGCTGGACTGTAAAGCGTTTTGTCTCTGCTCAGCAAAATGGGGATCTGAACGTGGTTGCGGGGGGCATGTTTAACCTACTTCACAAAACCAGCTGTTTGTCCAAATTGTCAGGATGTGAACTGTTGATAAGCAAGTGGGTGCTGCTAATTACAGGCCTTTCTTTTCTATTCATTAAAACAGGCTACCCAGGACTTGAACTTGCCCACACTTTTTGCCAGCTGCGAGCTCCACTGTCCCCAGGCCCCCCTCTTTGTAAGAGTCAGGTGGAGCCCCCCCATCTGCCTGAAGAAGTGAGGTGACGCTGTGCTGCCACAGCTGACAGCCTCTCCCACCCAAATAAGAGCCCCTCCCCACACTGGTAGCTTCCTCTGCAGAGATCATCTGGTTCAATGGCCTTCTCTTGCACAGCCGGAAGCTGAAACAGGAGGGGAAGTGAGCCTGCCTTCCCTCTCCCCCAGCCCCCAGCCCTCCTCACTGGTTCTGGTCGAGGTCCCCAAAGGCGCTGAGGTAAGGGAAGTTCCCACGGATGATCTGGAACTCTTCCTGTGAGATGTGGCCGTCCCCATCAACGTCAAAGTTCCGGAACACAGACTGGAACACACAGAAGGACATACAGGGGCAAGAGCATAAAACAAAATGCCCATCTTCCCAGCCCGTGTTACGAAGGGTGGCTCAGATGCGGGGGCCTCTCCATCTCTCCTTTTATCTCCCTCTTCCAGACCCCCACTCCAACTCCACCCACTGGCTATGCCCCTTGCCTTCTGGAGACAGAGCGCTGGCCCGTGAACATGGCACTGGTATGGCTCCAAGGGTAGTGGCCTGGCAAAATCACTCTTGATTGACCACTACAGACCTGCCCCCCAGCCCCTCAGGTGCCAGGGCGGGCTGCCACAGAGTCTCACCTCTACCATCTTCTCGATGTGTTCCACCATAAGAGCCTGATCCAACTTGGGCTTGGCAGCTGAGGTCCACTCATCCAGCACTGGGGGCCGGGGAGGTGGGGTGCAGCTTGTGGGGCTGGTTGGCTATGGGAATGGTCAGGACTGAGTGAGGGCCAGAGGGAAGGAGCCCAGGGCCCAGGGGAGCAGAGGAGGGGGGAGCCCCGGGGAGAAGGGAGCCCGCCCAGCAAGCTGAAGAAGTGAAGTTGTTTCTAAGAGCTCTGCTTGCCCTCACATCCTGGAATTCTCAGGAAGGGCAGAGGTAGGGGAGGAAGAGGTTGGGCAGAGTGGGGAAGCAGTGATTCCGCATCTCACCGAGGACTTGGAGCGCGGCTCCCGCTGGAGGGACAGCTGATAGAGTTCGTCCTCTGTCTGATACTGATCCAAAGATACCTGGGACACACACAGGTCTCATCATACCCATTGCCCCCTGATGCCCTAAGGAGTCCACTGTCCAAAGCCCAGGGTCATAGGTCCACCTAGAGGCCACAGCTCAGCCTGGAACCCCGTCTAGAAGCTAGACTCAGGACAAAGTTCAGCTTAGAATACACCCCAGCAGGGCGCCTGGGTGGCTGAGGCTTGATTTTGCCTCTGGTCATGATTCGCTGTCAGGAGATCGAGCCAGCAACCACACACCAGCCTCGCACATGGACCACATCTTGGCCCAAACCTGGAGCAGAAGGCACTGCCAAGAATCTGGCCAAGAATCTAGGTCAGAACACAGCCAAGAGCTCTGAGATTAAGTCCCAACCTAGAACCCAGCGTCCACAGTCCAGCTCAGATATCAATCCTGATCCCAGTCCAGAGCCTAGAAACAGCTAAAAATTCACTCTAAACCCAAAACCCAAGCCCGAGCTCTGTGTCTAGAATCTAATCCAGATCTGGACTAGAACTTCACTCTTATCCTAGACCCCAAAACTAAGTCCAAGTCTGGACTTGAGCTCAAGGCTATGTTTAGAAACCACTCCCACACCCAGAACCCAGCGCTGGGCCCCACGCCTTGAATACAACCCAGTCCCAGGAACTCAACCCAGGACCCAGGCCCAGCTGCAAGGCCCAACACAAACAAGCCCACATGGCAGCCTCGAGACAGACCTCCATCCCTAGCCCCATTCAGAGCCCGGAACTCATCTCAGAGTCCACTCCAGACCCTGCAGCCCAAGCCGGATCTCCATCCCTCGATCAGGACCTCAAACTCAAGGCCACATTTGCAGCCTTGCACAAACCCAAGACCAGGTATGGTTGTCACCCCCGGTGCCCAGCCACCCAGCATCCCTGCTCCCCACCGCTCACCGTGAGTAGGCTCAGCAGATCGGGGTTGGCCTGCACTGGTGGCCGAAGGCTGGTCACCATGGCCAGCTCCTCCAGGATGCTGAAGAGCTGTTTCATCTTGGCCCCATTAAGTCGGGTCCGGGCAGGGTCCAACCAGTCAGGCAGTGCCAGCTGGAGGGCCACCAAGTCCTTGAGGTGTACGCCCAGGATGGGAAAGCGGAAGCCCACACAGGCGGCCAGCCGGCGCCGATAGTTGCCATAGTTGCCGGTGGCCGTCACTAGTTCTGTCAGACCTTCCCAGAGCTGAGAGGTTGGGGGGGGGGGGAGGCAGAAGGCAGAGGGTCATGGTCACACACACACACTCACACACACACACACACGTCACTGGCTCAACTACCCTCCCACCCGCCCAGGAAATGTGGGAGAGGATGAGGAGTCAGAGTCAGGAATGGGCAAAAGATTAAAAATCCTCCCTCACTGTCCCCCAGAACTGTCTCCCTTAGCCCCAGGAGGGGGTCAGAGTTCGTAGGTCATGAGCTCAAGGGAACACCCACAGGCAAACACCACACCTCTGCACCAGGTCTGAGCATGGACTACCACCAACACTTCATAAGAGAAAAAACCGAGGCTCAGGGAGGCAAAGAGCACAGGAGAAAGATCCAGAAGAATGTTTCTGGCTGCGCCGTTTGTGACAGCCCACACTGGAAAGACCCCCAGATGTTCAGCGGGAGAACAGATCCACACACTGTGGTTAGGACTTACAATAAAATATCATACGGCAACAGAACCGCATGAACAACAGCTCCAAGTAACAGAATGTGAGGATGAAAGAAGCAAGACATAAAATAACATACAACAGGATTCCATTCATAGAAAATCCAAAAACAGGCCACAAAAAACCCACATTGTTTGGAGATTCATATGTAAGTGGTAGAGCTATAAAGAAAACTAAGACCATCATCATTACGAAAGTCATGACATGGGTTACCTCTGATGGGGAGGGAGTTATGCTCTAGGGTGCTGGGAGCTTCGGGGGCTGGCAATGTTCTATTTCTTGACCTGTGTGGTAGTTACACAGGCATTTTCTTTATAATTTTTCCTTAATCTCTACATTTGCTTTCTATATGTCTCTATATGTACATCACCCGATATGTGAGAAGATAAATATAAGGAGAGGAGAAATGTGCCAACTCTGGGGTCAGGCAGACCTTGTGAGCCCCGCCTGCCACTCTCACTGTGTAACCTAGGAAGAGCACTGAACCCCTCCGAGCCTCAGTTTCTGTATCTGTCAAATGGGGACAGGAGTGCCCAGCTCCCAGCACTACTCAGGAAGGCCAGACGTGGGAAGGCTGACCCCAGGCTTGACGAGGCTCTTCCCCTGACACCACCCCCCAACCCCGGGGTCCCAGGCACCTTGATGGTCTCAGGGCTAACATGACTGTGGGTCTCCTTGAGGCGGGAGATGGAGCTGTGACTCAGGCCTCCGACCACCGCCATCAGCGTGTTGAAATTCTGCAACTGCAGCAGCTTCGGGGGGGGGGGTGCAAACGAGGAGGAGCGAGGCAGTGAGTCACTGGACAAGGCCCTAGATTTGGCCAGGCTTCTCTGGAGAGGAGGCAGTGAGTGAGCAGAAAGGAGGGAGTCACCCTCCTTGGGAGGGCGGGGCTTGGGAGAGGGGCGGGGCTTGGGAGAGGGGCGGGGCAGGCACCTCTGCCACGTGGACAAAGTGCGTGATGACCAGGGCACGCTGAGGGGCTGTGGGCTTGCTGAGGATCATGAGCTGCACCCACTGGGAGACACTGTTGAAAAGGGAGATGAACCGCTCCAGGACCGGGTTGTCCACCGTGCAGCCATGAGTCACAAAACTGTGATAGTCCTGGAACTGGGGGTAGGAGTGGCCTCAGCCCCTTCAGGCCTCTCCCCTCACAGATGGCCCCTCCTCACCCTCCGGCTGCCCTTGGTTGGTGACCCTGAAACCCCCATCCGGCCCTGTGACCCTGCCTAATCCCAGGGACCCTGTCCCTCCTGGGACACTCTTCCCAGCCCACCCTACCCCAAGGCCCGCGGGCCGCACCAGGATCTTGCAGAAGGAGCGATACTCCAAGTAGGTGAGATGCTCGGCCAGCTCCATAGGCTCCAGGTGGTCGAACAATAGGGACATCTTTCGCTTTTTCTGTCCTACAGGGTTCCGCTGGGTCACCTGCCTCTTCCACTTGTAGGTGGGGCTGGGAGGTGGAGTAGGAGCCGTGAGTCCTTTGCTGGAGACGCCCTATCCGCTGCGGCCCCGCACTCATGCAGACGCACCACTCAGGCTCACGGGGGGACCTACCCCATCTGAAGCACTATGCCAGATGGACACCGAGTTCCCCGTCCCCACAACTCCTACAGTCTCCCCCCTTGTCATGCACTCAGGCACTGTACTAGGCACTGGGGGGGTACAGAGAGGAGCAACACACAGTTCCTGCCCTTGAGGAGCTCACAGTCTACTGCGGGAGACAGACACAGAAACAACCAGAGAACAGAGTAGCACGTATGCAAGTCTTTGCATGGGGCAGCGGCGGGGGGGGGGGGGGGGGGGGGG
>NC_081557.1:7073096-7264837 GCF_022355385.1 Mustela nigripes | reverse complement strand
GGGGGGGGGGGGGGGGGGGGGGGGGGGGGGGCGTCTCCGCACAGCGCCTGGTGGCAGGGGACACAGGAGGGAATGACAGATTCTTCCCCGGAAGCCTTCTGAGCCCTCCGAGCCCACAGACGCTCCATGCCTGAGTGGAGTCTCCACAACCCAGAGAGGCAGGCAAGGGGACCCAGATGAGCAGAGCGCCATGGTGGGAAGGGAGGGAAGGCTGGGGAACGGCGTGCAGCTGCGGTATGAAGGGCGTGGGATGAGAGCGGGCTGTGGAAGATGATGCAGGAACGCCAAGCTGGCCGGAGACTACCAAAGGCCTTAATCCCCGGCAGAGACATTGTGAAGGTGACAGGGAGCCACAGGTTTTCAAGCAAGAGAGTGACATGACCCTCACTCATTCAATTCAACAAACATTTATTAAGGACAGATGGTGTGGTTCGCTGAGCGCCCTCCCCAGCCCTCTAGCTCGCCCCACGCACACGCTCTCGATGTCAATGAGGCTGCTGTGCCGCCGGTTCCCTTCTTGGTCAAGCAGAGCCTTCAGCTCCTTGATCTGCTCAGCGAGCTCAGGGTTCAAATCAAACTCTGCTGGGAATGCTGAGATCCAGTACCTGCTAGAAGCTTCGAGTCACCCAAAGCAGGCCTCCCCCTCCGTCCCCAGAGACTGGAACTCCCCAGAGAGAGGGAAAGAGCCCCAAGACTGTGGTCCCCCTACCTCCGGGTTTATTCCTTCCCCATCCCTTCTGGGCAGATCCCAACACCGGACCCAGAGGAGCAAGGGGCGAGCCGGCGGGAGCAAGCCCACCATGGACAGAGCCGGAGCTCGAACCCACACGACTGACTTTCCAGAACGGGCCCTTTCCACTCCGATAGGCCAATCTGAAGCCTGAGAGAAAGGAGCAAAAGGAGGGGACAGAGCCCCAAAAGGAAGACTCACCTGACCAGGTGGCATGTTTTCACCTGCAGCGAATTGGAGTTGTCCTTCCGGGACTGCTGGTAGGTGAAGGGGGGTTAAGGAAATCGAGAATGGAGACGAATTCTAGAAAGGGAGGCTGCAGAAGGGTTCCGGAGGGAGGCTGAAGGCCGGGCCTGGTCCTAGGAGAAATGCTGGGGGCGGGATCTGGGGCGGGGCCGGTCGGAAAGGGACTGAAGGGTGGGGTGAGGGGTGAGGTTTGGGTGGGTGTACAGATGGGGAGGGGGCTAGGTTCTGGGGGTGGCTGACAGCATGGCCTGGGCTCCAGAAGAGAGGCCAGAGGAGGGACCTGGGCTGGGAGCAGGGACAGGTCTTAGACTGTAGGGAGCAGGAGAGCAAAGCCCAGGTTGGGGAGGGGGCGAGAGGGGGCGGGGCCTGAGTCTAGAAGAGGAAAGGGGCGGAGCCTAGGCCGTGGAGCGAGGCTGGGCCAAGCCTGAATTTTAGGACACAGGAGGGGCTCACGCTGTAGGAGTAAAGCCCAGTCTCGGCCTGGGCTGGGCCGGGCAGCCAGGCTCCCTCATGGACCGGGACCGCGGGGCCCATGGCGCGGCCTGCGAAGGATATATGTGAAGCAGTTTTGCCGCCAGCTGAGAGGACGGGATGTACCAAGGATGCATCATGAGGAACATACGCACCAGCTGAGGGTCCCGCACCTTCCCGGAGTCATCTAACTCCGAGGGGTCAGAGAGGAGAGGGTTGACCCTTCGTCCCGCAGCTGTGGTCCCTCAAGCCTACCTCACCGCCCGCCGGATATCTCCCCCTCCCCGCCCATCACCTGCTTTCCCGGGACTCTGAAACCAGTAGGCAGATATGGGAGAGAAGGGAGAGTGGGAGAGGGATAAGGCAGGATCCGAAGACCTGGAGGAGGGGACTGTCCGATCCGGCCCACCATCCCGAGGGGAACCAGCTGGGGCGGAAGAAGCCTGGGTTCCCCAGAGTCAGGAATCGAGAGGTCATTTCCTGTGTGCTTGGGGGAAGGGGCACCCCTTCACCAGATAAGCCGCCCCCCATCAGCCGGAAACAGCTCCCAGGCCGGAGATAGAGAGTTCCTCCGGAATCTCCGGGGAGACAGATAATCGCCTCATGTGCCAGAGTCTGGGGACCCCGTCCCACTCCCTTCAACGCCGGCGTGCTAGGGAAGGGGAACAACCTTTCTGAAGCCTGTGGATCCCTCCACCCTGTGATGGAGAGCAGGTTTTCGTTAAAAAGGTTGCAGCCTGCGAAACCGGGTGGGTCTAGGCTGGCGGTCTGTCCTGGGAGGCAGGGACCCCGCTTCAGGCTCGGGGCTGGGCTCGGGCTGGGTGTGCCCTCGCGTGCCACTCACCAAAGGCTTCGATGCAGCCGCGGAGCAGCTCCTCCACTGTGCAGCCCTTGTCCAGGTCTAGGGTGCCCGCCATGACTGCCGGAGCGGGTAGGCTGGGCCCAGCTGCACTCCGGAGCCTCCCACAGGGCTCGGACAGGACCCCTGTCCCAGGAGAGGCAGTGAGGGAGTCTGCGGAGGGGCCGGAGGGGGGGCGGGGGTTCGAGTCGCGGGGCGGGCAGGGGCGGGGCGGGGCGGGGCGGGCACGCCCCCTGCTGGGCAGGGGCGGAGTAGTCCACTGCGGCCACTCCCGGGGTTAAACGGTCTGGCCCGGGATGGTGCAACCCACCAGTTGGGAAACCGAGCGGCCGAGAGGCTTCCGGCTCACCCTCGGAGTCACGGGAAGGCCGAAGGGGCTCCCCGGGAAGGGGGACGAGAAAGGACTCCGGGGACTGGTTTCTGCCCCAGCCCCTCCTAGGCCTTCTTCCCCTCGCGTCCTCTCCACCAGAGGCACCTGCAGCACCCCGCGGCTCGGCTCCGCGCCCCTCCCGCTTCCCTCCCGCCACAGCCTCCCTTCCCCCGCAGGGTTATTTTGGGAACCCAGAGCCTGAGGGGACCTCGGAGGAATTTCTCCCTGGGATGGGAGGGAGGGAGGAACCCAGGCGTCCTGCCCGCATCGCCCCCTCCCGGGCTCCCGGGGAGGGGAGGCGGGGCTGAGGCAGCCCCCAGGGGCCTGCCCTTGGGGAGGCGTGCTGTAGTGGAGAAGAACATTCCTGGGGCGGGGGGGGGGGGGGGGGGGGGGGTAGCCCGCTGCGGCCGGGAGGCGTCAGCGGGAAGCCTGAGCCTGGGAACCTCGCGCTCCCAAGCCACCTCCTCAGTGAAGGCCCCAGGGGTCCAGGCTCAGCCCTTTAGCAGACCATCTTCATCCCCAGCCCGAGTTCCAGGCCCCCATACTGCACAGTCCAACTGTGAGCGCACACAGAGGCCGACCACATTCAAGCACACAGAGCAGGGTGCCCAGAAGGGGGCGCTAGCGCCGTGAGGGGTGGAGAATGCCTGGCGGTATCCATCAGCAGGGTCAGACGCACCCAAGCAGGGACATACACTCGTTCTATACCCGAGGCCAGGGGCCCACATTGGGGTGTAAGACCCCCTCCCCCGCCACACACACACCCGAGCCTCTGGCACTGGTCTCCCATCCTCTGTCTCATACACACAATGGCACGCACAGCCAGCACACACCTGCAGGAAGGCACCCTCCGGCGCGCACACCCAGCCTTCCAGCCCAGAATGCGGCCAGCCCTTTGATGGGGCCCGTTCCCGGACTTGCAGCTCACTAAAGCCAGGTCAGCCTGGAGTTCCGCGGCCACAGAGGCGCTGGAATCGCACACGTGTGCACACACACAAGACAGGACACCTACACGCATGCACACTCCCACATACGCACACACCCCCGTGGGTGAGCACACACGCCCATTCCGCCGCCGCCCCCCCCCCCTTTCATCCGCAGTCCAGGAAAAGCTCTGCGGCCACAACGCCCTGACAACCCTCATCCCCGGGCTCAGGCAGGGCCTGGCCCCACAAAAAGGTACCCCGCCCCTACACAAACTGCCCTGGGCTGGAGGGGGGCTCCTCTCCCGAGTTCTCCGGCGGACTTTTCCTAGGAGCCACCCTTTGCCAACCCCGTCTAGCCCTGCCGCTGTCTCGCTGTGTGACCTTGAGAGTCACTTGGCCTCTCGGAGCCTCAATTTTCTCATCTGTCAAATGGGGGGTTCCGCGGGAGAAGGGCCAGCTAAGACGTGGCTGGGAAGAGCCGGTTGCGCCGCGGATGCCGCCCTCTCCCGCGGGTTGTCCAGGGCGCTTCAGCTCTCTCCCTCCCACCCCGGACCCGGCCACAGACTCCGCACCCACCAATCCATATCCGCTGCCCCAGCCCGCCTGTATCGCCCGCGGGGGGACCCCTAGGGGCCGGGCCCTCTTCTGCCCAGCGCCCCGCCCGCTCTCGCTCACTCACTCTTGGGACCCGCGGCACGGAGCCCGCTCTCGGCCCGGCCGGCGCCACCTCCGTGCGCTCCCGCCCGCCGGCCTCGCTGCGGCTGCGGCTCCCGCCCGCCCTCCGCGCCGCTGCCCCGCTTCCCGCCGCCCCGCCCCCGCGCCGCGGCCGCCCCCTCCCCTCCCCGCCCCTCCCGCCCCTGCGCGGGGCTCCGCACAGCCCGCTGCGCCACCCCCATCGGGGGCTCCCTGTCGCCCCGCACGCGGCGGTCCCTGCGGCAGCTTAACCCCTCCCCTGCCGCGCCGCCCGGAAGGCCAGGGCCGCGGGCTGGGGCTGAGCCACCCGCCGCGCCAAGGGTGGGCGAGCGGAGGTCGGGCCTCGCGGTTCCTGGAGGGGGGAGCCAAACCGAGAGCCCTCTCCCCCCACCCAGATGCCCCTATGCCCCCCGCCCTGCCTGGTGTTGGGCAGAGGAAGCCGGGAGGGGCAGGAAGCGGACTGCGGTGGGGAAGGGGCGCCTCGCCCCGCCCCCGGCCCGGGTTCCTGTTTTCGAGACAAACCGTTCCCACGGGGCTAACCGGACCCGGGGCTGGGCGTCTTCCTGCGGGCAGAGGGGGGCAGAAACCTGGTAGAGATCGGGGGCGTGGGGAGAGCGGGTCCTTGTGATAGCCTGGAGGAGGGGCCAGGAACGTTTTGGGGACAGGGGCCTGTGGGAGGGGGAATGAAAATGCTGCTACCTGAAAACGTGGCCTCGATGACTCGGGGAATGGGGACGGGGGGTTCCAATTCACACAGTGGGGACGGGCCCTGGAAGCCTGGCTCCCCACGGGGCCAGATGGGAAGGGGCAGCTGCAAGCCACGGGTGGGTTCTGCGCAGCTTGGAGACTGGAGACCTGTGTGCGGGTCGCCCCTCCCCCCTGCAGAGATGAACTTGGGAGGGGCAGCCACAGGCAGTTGGGGTCCCCATAAGCCGAGCCTAGGGGAGCCAGTAACCATTTCCGGCGGTTTGGGCTCAAACACACTCACTGCGAAACCGCGGGCCCCAAACCTGCCTTTCGAGGCTTGCCCTTTCCTGCCTCAGGGCTAGGGAGGCAGTACCTCCCCCACACCTCAATCTTGGTAATACGAGGCCCAGAAACAGGCCCTTTCCGGTCCTCAGTTTCTCCAAAGTGTGTGGGGGGGCGCAACACTGGCCTAGCCTAGACGATCTGTGAGTGTCCTCCGCCCTAACTCCCCCGACCTTAGACCAAGTGTAGCTACCTGCTTAGAGACCCTTGAACACCGCAATGGGGCGGGGCTAAGGGCGGAGTCAAAAAGGCGCCAACCACCCACAGGCTCCTCCCCCTCCTAAGTCCTGCCCGGGACAGCGTGGATCCTCGGTAGTCCCGGAGGCCTCTGCTGGAGTCCCAGCTCCCGGCCCCGGGGGGCCCCACCCAGGAGAGGCCCCGCCCTCGGCCAGCCTGGCAGGCCGCTGACCTAGTATGGACACAGCTCTGGGGAAGAGAGGCGTGGAAGGTGACTCCCGAAAGGAGGCTGGAGAGTTTCGGGCCCCGCCCCCATGGGCTGCCCCCTCCTTCGCAAGGGACGCACCTGCGGGTGGAGGGGTCGGTAAGGCGTGGCGACTGCGCAGCTGCTGTGATGCCTGCCCGGAGCTAAAAATATTTCCCAACAGACAGGGGAGTAAGGAGGCTCCCAAGGAGAACCAATTTATTGGGGAGTGGTTGCAGTCGGTCAGACCCATAAATAGGAGGGGGCAGGGAGCCAGAGGCCAGGATGGGAGCAGTGCCCTTAATCACGCCGGACACTAGGATCTTGATGCCGGCGAGGGGGGGGGTGAATAGGGGGGTTCCAGGAAAAGGCTGGGAGATCTAACTCCAGTACCACCCTCCAGATGAAGAACTGGGGTTGGCGCAAGGGATTGCAAACAAACTCAGGGGCCATTCTGGGGTCTGGAGGCTCAGATGCTCTCGTCCGGGGCTGGCAGGCGGTTGCGTGAAGGCTCCACGCCCCAGATCTCCCGGGCGTACTGAGCAATGGTTCTGTCGCTGGAGAACTTGCCAGATGTGGCTATGTTCCGGATCACCATCCTCGTCCACTCTCTTGGGTTCTACAGGCCAAAAGAGAGCTCTGGTTCATCCTGCCAGTGGGTGCCCCAACGTCCACCATCGCCCAGCCGGGGCCACCAAAGCCTAGCCGACCCCTGGCCCAGGACGCCTCACCTTGTACAAGGCACTGACTTTCTCCTGGCATTTAATGTAGTCTTCATAATCTGCAAAGACTTTAAACCTAGAAAGGAATAGAGAGGCAGGAAGTTCCAGGAAGTCAAGGCCAAGCCCATCCTGTCCCAGTGATCTTCTGGGGGCCAGGAGAATGGAGCTACTTCCAAAAGAGCCTAGCCCCCACTGCCCAGGACCCCTGCACAGCCTCTCCACATGGCGCACAAGCCGGGTTCAGCCTGGCAGCTCCTGCTGCACGTTCCCTGGACTGTCCGCTCACCGGTCATGGTGCATGAGCATGTTGACGATGTCCTTGAACAGGTCCGGCTGTTTGGGGGAGAAGAAGCCACTGCTCAGCTGCTCGATGATCTGCCGAAGCTCAGGAATGCGGTCATAGTACTCCTGGGCGTTGTATCTGGGTGGGGGTGGGGGGGAGAGCAGTCTGCACCCTGGAAAGGAGTTCCTGGCTCCTCCTCCAGGCCCGGCGGCTGCTGCTCTCCCTGGGGCTGCCACAGGCCTCTGGGGTCCTTCCCTGGAGGCCTCCCCCCTTCTCTGCTCAGCTTTTCATCCTGCAGAGCAGCAGAGCCAAGGCCCTAAACCAAGTACTCTTCCTCCCACACACACTACCTCTACTAACCCGTGTGTTTCATTCCTGAATGGCTGGTCTCCCTCCGTCTCCCAAGTCCACCTGCCTTCAGGCCCCAGGCACGTCCTCGGGAACCTCCTTAAACCCACTGTCCAGCTGAGCTCATCATCACCAGCCCCGCACCCGCTTGACTCCTGTGGGCCACTTTCTGAGGCAGCACGAGAACCCTCAGCCACCTGGGCTCAAAACCCTCCCCAAGGCCAGCCTCATCTCTTTCCTTCCCTCCGCACGTCCGTCCAGCCACCCAGGCCAGGGAGTGGGTGCAGTGGGTCAGAAGCCATAAATACAAGGGGGCGGGGAGCCAGAGGACATCCCTAAGCCCCATCCCAGCACTGACACCGCCCTTCTCTTCTCAGGGGTTCCGGTGTCAGCCCCTCCATGCCCCCACCTGCACTTTGCCTGCCCCCCCACATCCCTGCCACCCAGTGTCCACCTCACGGCCAAAACTGTCCATCGGGACTCTGCTTCTGAGCCTGTTGGGTCTTGCTCAAAACATGTCCTGTCTCCCTCCTGTCCAAAGGACAGAGTCTGAACTTCCTAGTCAAGCCCAACAGGGGAATTTCCTTTCCATAGTTCACACCAGCCCTCAGAAGCAGTTGGTGGGAGTGTATACTGGTAGAAACTTTCTGGAAAGCCATTTGGCAACATGCACCAGGAGCCTTAAGAACTCGTACTTAAAAAAAAAAACTCATACTTTTTTTGACTCAGGAATATCTCCTCTGATCATTATCTTAAGGAAATAAAGATGTGGACATTGGTATAAAAGGATGATCAACGCAGTGATATTTACAAGGATGAACAGCAGAAATCAACCTTAATGTCCAACACTATAGAACCAGTTCAGTAAGTGATGGTACCTCCGTTACAATGGAGCCCTATGCGGACATTCAAAATATTTCACAAACTATTTAATGACATCAGGAGTCAAAATTATGTGATGACATCAAAATTGTACAGGCGTGGGTCCCAACTTTTTCAGATACCCCCACACATGTAAGTACGTAGAAAAAGAGCTGTGGCTTTAAAAATGGGTGACAAAATGATGAATGACAGTTATTTTATTCTTTGTAGTTTGTAGGTTTCCAATTCAGGAGCATGTCTTGCTTTTATGATATGGAAAAAATATATTTTTGAAATAAATTTTAAGAAATGTAAAGCCAGGAAAATATCTGCTTCAAAGAATGGCATTTCTGACCACAAGCACTGCTGTATGTACTCTGCTCGTATTTCCCTTTTTGCCACCACTGCCAGGGAGCTCAGAATTGAAATTTACTTCCAGAAATTCTGGAAATAATATCATATCCTAGGATTGATATAATTTTCTTTACCTTTGCCTTCAGTTCTGTGTGGCTCCTTTCTTTTCCTACATGATTAACCTCACGTAAGTTACCGCAAAAGTTCTCCAGAATCCTGAGGGCCAAAACCGAGACCTTGCGCAGACTGGGCCAGCCTTTCCAGGCATGCCCTCTGGCCCCCAAGCCCTACCCTCCAGTAGCCACACCTCGGTGCCTCCTGCCCACATACCATGAACTTTGGAGCCCTTCCCCCGCACACCATACCCTCTCTGGTCAAGCTTTTCCACGTCCTCCACCCGCATGCCGAAGATGAAGAAGTTCTCTTCTCCCGCCTCTTCTGCCATCTCCACATTGGCCCCATCCATGGTGCCGATAGTCAGAGCCCCATTGAGCATGAACTTCATGTTGCCCGTGCCTGAGGCCTCAGTGCCTGCCGTGGAGATCTGCTCGGACAGGTCAGCAGCTGGGATCACTGTGGGGCAACAGCAGGGGACGAGTTCAGCTCCAGGAATAGTCCCACCTCAGCCGGGGACTGTGGAGTTACCCCGATTCCGAGCACCACCCCCACCCCAACCCTTCAGAAGTCACTGTCCAAGTCTCCCTCTTACCACCCACCCCCTGTCACCGCTTGGAGATCCCCGCGCCCACCCTACTATGTGTGTGTGACTTGAAGGGTAAATCTGCCTGAAATTCCACCATGAGAGGGGGCCATCCTTGTGATTTGAGCCTTGTCCTCTCCAGATTCTTCCAAATGCCAGTAGGCTAGGAACAGGTGACCAATGTCTCTTCCTGGCACTGTACTCATCAGAGCCTCCTTCTGGTGGCACCCCACCTTTCTCTGCCAGCGAGACTCGGTAGTTCTCCAGGAAGATCACACGGAGGCGGTCTCCTACCACTGGGTCGTGGTTAACCACATCCCCAATGGCTGTGATGAGTTTGATGATCATCTTGGCCATGTGGTATCCAGGGGCAGCCTGTGGGGGCACAGTCAGGGCTCAGCCCCACAGCCCGGCCCCCTACCCCCTAGCCTGCAACCCAGCCAGGCCAACCTCAGCCTGGGTGTCAAAGGACCAGAGCTGCAGTCTGCGTCCTGGCTTCTCACCTTGCCTCCAATCATCACAGTTCGGGGCACGACAAACCTATTGGGATCCTGCTTGATGCCTGTGGAGAAAACAGAGGTCAGTGGGCCAGGTCGTCCTTCTGGGTGACACCTCCGGACAGCACCCATCCAGCCTGGGCCCTGGCTAGGACACAGTAGACCTGATTTGGGCAACCATTTGCTATGTGACCTCAGAGCCACCATTTTCCCCTCTCTGAACCTCAGTTTGCCCATCTATGAAATAGGGATAATCCCATGTCCCAAGAGGTGTCCCAAGGCCGAAAGAGAGACATGGATCAGGAAGGATGGGGTACACACAGAGGGGAGCCCCAAGAGACAGAAGGACACCCTGCCACTCACGGTTGTACAGGGTGATGATGTGGAGACAGTTGAGAAGCTGGCGTTTATATTCATGGATTCGCTTCACCTGGATGTCGAAGAGCGAGTTGGGGTTGATATGGACTTTGTATTCCTTCTCTAGGTACGCAGCAAACTTTAGCTTGTTTTCCTGAAGATAGGGAGGGGGACGAGCTCACCAACAGGCCTCAGCCTCAGGAAACCCCACAGTGTCGTTTCCTTTCCAGAAAGGTAGAGGATGGGAGGCTCACTAGCCACCCCTCTCCATGGCTGCCCCACAGCAGACATCACTAATCAATGTCAGCACTCTTTCAGGGCGATCAGATGATGCCTTCCTGCCATGGACTCCAGGCAACTTCTACCAGGAGCCTGAGATTGCAGGAGAGATGGGCTCCACTGGCCATTCCCAGAACCAGGCACGCAGCACCTCTGGCACGCTCCCTCCCACCCCGGCGTGAGCGTCCCAGGCGACCACCCTGCCTACCTGCTTCACTTTGGCCACATCCCGGATAAAGGCTTCGTCATCCACGAAAGAGAGCAGTTTGCGCAGCTGGTCCAGGTCTGAGATATAGTCCTCCCCAATGCGCTGTGGGAGAGGGCAGTCAGGCCTCTGTCCCTGCCGCATCCACCTTCATCGAGGGGTCCCTTTCCAGGTCAATGGAGCCCTGTCCCCTGCAGATAGCCCCTCTTTCTAGAACCTCCCAGCAGGGTCTTGGTGTGTGCACAGCCCTCTTCCCTCTGGACCTTGACCTCTGATGACTGACCCCACTTGACCCCAGGAGGTCTTCCTCCTGGCCTTGTCCTTAGATGGGCAATGACCTTAAGGCTCTGCTCACTGTCTCTGCCGCCTGCCGGTCTCACTTCAGATGGGACCTGCTGACGACCTTCTCCATTAGACTAGGAACTCCCACCTTGTCGACCACAGTCAGGCCTCCACTAGCCCACAGAGCAACTTCACACAAACAAAAAAATGGTCCCCCATCCCTCACCCCACCTGGGTGGCTCAGTGGGTTAAGCCTCTGCCTGCTGCTCAGGTTATGATCTCAGGGGACTGGGATTGAACCCCACATCGGGCTCTCTGCTTAAAAGGGAGCCTGCTTCCCCCCCTCTCTCTGCCTGCCTCTCTGCCTACTTCTGCCTACTTGTGATTTTTCTCTCTCTCTGTCAAATAAATAAATAATCTTTAAAAAAAGAAAAGAAAGAAAGAAAATGGTCCCCCTCCTCCAGGCACATGGCAGGTTTGGGGAACGCAGAGCAGGATAGATTTCAGCCCTTCCGGGGGTGGAGGAACCCCTACAGTGACTGGTCCATACACAACTGATCCCTGCAGTGACCGGTGTTGACCCCTCCTGGCCATACAGTGACCTCTCACCTCAGCAATGACCTCTGCCAGCCCAGGGTTACACAGAACTAGCCAGCGACGAGGGGTGATGCCGTTGGTCTTATTCTGGAACTTATGAGGCTCCAGCTCGTAGAAGTCCTTGAAGCTGCAGGATGGGGTTGGAGGGTCAGTACTGGTCCCTGTGGGAGGAAGGCCTCCTCCCTGAGGCCCTACTCTGGTTTCTTGCTGAGAGAGGCCATCTGGGGACAGAACTGTTCTGGACATCGGGGTCATGACCCTTCTAAAAAACCGTGCTACCTGTGCAAAGGGCCGGCCGGGGTCAGGTAGCAAGGGAGCCAAGCCTGTAAACCAAGGAGGTGGACCGGGGGCGGGACCAGTTGGGGGTGGGGCCAGTGGGAGGCGGGAATCTCACAGAGGGGCCAGAGGGAGGGGCGGGGCCAGAGGGGCGGGGCCCGGGGGAGGAAGGGAGGTGTCTCACATGGTCTTCTTGAGGATCTCCGAGTGGATGCGAGCCACACCATTGACCGCGTGAGAACCGGCGATGCATAGGTGGGCCATGTTGATGCGCTTCACTGCGCCCTCCTCCACTAGCGACATGCGCCGCAGCCGGTCTACATCGCCTGGGAACGCAGCTGCCACCCGCTGTTCGGGAGAGCCCAGAGCTCAGGTACAGACATGGAACCCAGGTCCCCAGCCCAGTACCCCCAGAGCTCCGCCCACAGCCCTCCGCGCTAATGTCAGGATGCCTGAGGCAGCAGCCCTGCACAGCCCACCTCCCCAATGCCTCCCCCTCGATCCGCCCCCACCCGACTCCAAGCCTCCTCCCCTCACATTCAGGAAGCGCTGGTTGATCTCATAGATGATCTGGAGGTGGCGGGGCAGCAGCGTCTCAATGAGATGCACGGGCCAGCGCTCCAGGGCCTCCGGCAGCACAGTATGGTTGGTGTAGGCGCAGGTCCTGACCGTCACGTCCCAGGCCTGATGGGCAGGATTGGGGGAGTCAGGAACCCCAGGGCCTAACCACCATGGCTCTCCCCATACAGCATGCAGCCCGGAGCCTGGGTTCTAGGACACTCTCCCTCGAGGCCTCACACTGCTCTCTGTTTCGGGGGGTCTGCACTCGCATTTTTCCACCTCCCAGACCAGGAAGGGAACCCTGGGACAGAGAGAGGGTCAGTCGCAGGGGAGGAGGGGTCCGAAAGCCTACCTTGTCCCAGTCCAGCCGCTCCAGGTCCACCAGGATCCTCATCAGCTCAGGGATGGCCAAGGAGGGGTGGGTGTCATTCAGCTGGATGGCCACCTGTGGCGAGGGGGCCTGGGGGTCAGTCTGGGAACCAAACCTTGGCTATGATCCCTGTGCTTTGTCCCCTCAGCGCACCCCTCTAAGGGCCCCCATGGCCCCAGGGCTGAGCTGGGGGTAGAAGCCCTCAGAGGGGCAGCTGTGGGCAGGAGGAGAGGGACAGTCCTCAGGTTATGTGCCCATGGATTGAGGATCCTGGGCAGGGCACCCTCAGCCTCTACTGCCTCACCTACAAAGTGAGTGGGGCAGGCCGAGACTGGAGGGGAGAGGTGGCGTCGCACACTTCATGGGAGGTGTAGAGAGGGACCCTCCCCGGCCCCTGGCACCTTGTCTGGAAAGGCATCGAAGCTCGTGCGCACAGGGTCGCGGCACCCGAACTTGGAGGACTTGAAGCGGCGGATGATGTCCTGGAGGGTGGCGGCCACGACAAAGTACTCCTGCTTCAGACGCAGCTCCTTCCCCTCAAAGAACTGGGGAGAGTTCAAGGCAAGGCTAAGCAAGTTGAGGTGATGGTTGGGGGGCCGTGCTGCTAATGCTGCGGTGGGCGTGGCCAGGAGGCTCCTGCCCTCCCCGAGACCCATGAGCCGTGAACAGCCGCACCTCCGGCGCGCAGGGGTCTTTCACCCACCAAGAAGTGGTGAGGAGGACGGTGTTAGGAGGAGGGGCCACACAGGGACCGAGCGCACTGTCAGCGCCTTCGCTGGTCAAGAGCGGCCCCTCCAAAGTGCCCTGCCTAACTCGCTGTCCCCAGGACTTAGGTGTCCTCTTAAAGAACTCGGCGAGGTAGGGGAGGGGAACAGGACACACAGGTCCCAGGGTGCAGGGCACATGGCTTGCTCAGTCAGAAAAGCACATGACTCTCCATCTCTGGGTCGCGAGTTCAAGCCCCACATTGGGTGTAAACAAACTTAAAATATAAACTTAAAATAAAATAAACAAACTTAAAAACCAAAAAATATGTCCTGGGTGTGACTAGGGCTCCCAGAGACGGTCCCTCCCGGTCTTCGCCCTCTCCCAGGCCCTCAGGCTTCCTGTCGCAGCCCAGGAGGTGACATACGTTGTCATTCGGGTACAGGACACGCGAGATGTTCTCAGCAAGGTTTCGGTCCAGCACGGCTTGGATGTAGCCACCGACGTTGACTAAGGGGTAACAGTGGGGACAGCGTCAGGCTGGGGCTGAGTGGGGGCCGGGGTTGGGGGGGGGGGGCTGCTGGCAGCTGGGGCTGGACTCACAGTCCTTGAGGTTGAAGTCATTGGGGGCCTTGGCCGACCACAGGCGCATGGTGTTGACGATGTTGTTGCGATAGCCGGGCACCGGAGTGTCGTAGGGCATGGCCAGCACCACCTGCAGGGGTGTCGGGCTTGGTTTCAGGAGCTGGGCCTCGGCCACGCGACTCGTGGGGCTCTGAGAGCTGGAGTTCCAGTCTTTGTTCCTGTGCTCTGCCAACTCCTAACCCCGGGTTCTCGTGCCAGCTCGGGGTGACCGTGAACAAGCCTCTGAACCTCTCTGGATGTCGTCCGTAGAGGACGCCCCCCAGGACCTCCCCATACCCGCCCATCCCATCTTGCCTGACTGCTTGTGAGGGTTACAGGGGGCAGTGAGGAGCCCAGATTCCAGAGGTGGGCTCTGTTGGGGGCCACCCCGAAGGGATTGGGGATGAGTTGGCCCGTCTGGCCTGAGCGCAACCTAGAGGATGCCCCCGGGCTCATGAGAAGGCTGGAGGAGCCTGGGGCCCGGCTGAAGGGGACACAGATGTCAAGTCCATCCCAAGGGCTTATGCCTGGTTGACCACAGGGCTAATCGGCAGTGACTAAGGCCGGCCCCACCTCCCGTGATGAGCCAACGTCAGTAATTGCTGCCAATGGCTCCTGCTACCACAGGGCGGGGGGCACATCACGTCCCCCAGGGGTGGCACCCCTTCTCCCCAGCACTAAGTCACTGAGCCCCTGATTGGAGTGGAAGCTGCAGCTCAGAGAGGGAAGGGACTGACCGAAGAGCACAGAGCTAGGCAGGCTGCCGGAGCCCCCGCTGAACCTTATCAGTGGAACTGGTGCCCGAGTCTGAAGCCCAGAGGTTTCTGTGCAGCCATCAGGACCTGCAGCCACCGCGAGAGAACTGACAGGCCTGGGATTCAGACACCTGGTTTGGCTCTGGTCTCCCTCTAACCTGGGTGACCTTGAACAAGTCAATTCCTCTCTCAGGGTTTTCATTTTCTCCCTGTTCCCTTCTCTGGGCTGTTGCTTTGCTCCCCATCAAGCTACCAGGTTTAAGGTGCTGAGGAGTCAAGACACTGTGATTACCCTTGGATGAGTCTTATGGGGTAGAAAGGAGCTGGGTCAGGGGAAGGGTCCTGGTGGAGCAGAGTGGTCTCTGTCCTCCTCCTGGGCTCTGTGCTTGGCCTGGCCCCTCTGTGATCCTGTCTCACGCCTCTCCTGGCTCCAGCTATGTGACCTCGAGTAAGTCACTTAACCTCTCTGAGCCTCAGTGTCCTCCACACTAAATAGCACTGGGCCCAGGAGCCTCCAGGCTCCTGCCCTGTAGCTCCTCGACTTCTTCCAGAGCCACCTCCTCCCCACTTTCTTCTCACTGGGGGCTCCCCCCACTCCCTCACCTGTGTGTCCACCCACTTGGCCCCCTGGCTGGTGTGCTCCACTCGGCCATAGAAGTGCACCGGCAGCGTGAATTCAGGTCGGGCCTTCTCCCAGGGGTTTCCATAGCGAAGCCAGTCATCAGCCTCCTCCATCTGAGCCCAAGGCAGGTTGGGGAGAAAGGGAGGCAGCGTCAGACCCAGGCTCAGACCCAGACTCACATCACAGGGGATAGTGGATAGGGCAGGAGCCAGGCCCTGGTGTGCCCTCTCTAAAGTGTAAATTAAGGGCCCTGGAGTGGGTCCCTGGACTGGTGGGGTAACCGATGGGACGCAGCATGTGTATGGGAGTCTGACATGTCCATAGGCATGGACCACCCGTTCCAAGAGTGACCAGCAGGTTTTGGGGCAAGAGGGTGCCAGGGAGAAGGTATAGGATGCTTTCTGTCAAAGCTGAGTTTGGTTCTGGATCTCTCTGGAAGTGAATGACCCAGTGGGAGTCCTCTCCATCATGCCTGGGTCCCCACAAGGCCAGGGCCCAAGGCTGCTCACCTGCCAGCCCCCGCAGATCTTCTGGTTAAAAATCCCAAACTCATAGCGGATCCCATAGCCGTAGGCAGCCAGGCCCAGCGTTGCCATGGAGTCCAGAAAGCAGGCTAGGGGTTTGTAGGGAGGTGGGTGTCAGGGACCTGGCAGAAAGCAGCTCTTCTGTCCACCCCTCCCCGGCCACCCTGCCCACTTGCTTACCGGCCAGCCGGCCCAGGCCCCCGTTGCCCAGCCCCGCGTCCTCCTCAATCTCCTCCAGCTCCTCCATGTCCAGGCCCAGCTGGAGGGGGGAGGGTGTGGCAGTGGTCAAGGCCAAGGGCCAGCAGGTGAATCCCCCAATTCCTCAGCTTGCCCCACTCCCAGCCCCCTCCACACCTGATAGGTGGCCTCATCACAGGCGTTCTCCAAGGCCAGGTTCACCATGGTGTTTTGTAGTGTCCGTCCCATGTAGAACTCTAGAGACAGGTAGTAGATCCTCTGCCCGGAGAGACAGGTGCGGGGAAGGATCAGGGCAGCCCAGCGGCATTTGCCCAGGCCTCTCACCCCTGAAGTCCCCTCCTCGGGCCCAGCATGTGCCAGCCCTGTCTCCACTTATTTTCTTTTCATTACAGGCTTCCAAACCCATCAGGAAAGTTCCGGTCTAGCATTTCCTCTGACTTGGGACACTTCGCTTTTCTTCTCTGAGCTTCAGTCTCCTGCCCTGGAAAATGGGGCTGCCCTAGCTACCTCGGTGACTGAGGTGCGTAGAAGAGGTGAGAACCCCCACCGGCGCACAGAAGCCTCCCCTTGACCCCCAGGGGAGTCAGGATGCAGAGAAGCCCCTCCAAGTCCTCCGCCAGAGGGGAAGGCCAAGATGCAGAGAAACCAGTCATTTGCTCAAGGTCACTGTGACTCACTCATGGCTAGAGTGGGCCACCTCCTGTCCTTGAGGTTCCCCCGTTCCCCTTGATCCTCGAGCCTCGGCCCCAAGAAGAGGACAGAGGATGCTGAGGGTGCCTGGCCTCTTGGTTTCCCTAGGTCCCCTCCCTGGCCCACTCGCCTGGCCCTCCCCCTCCCCTGCCCAGGAGTGTCGGGTTGCTGACATTTACCATGACCCCAGCAGACACTTGATCTCACTACCCCAGCAGTCCGCAGTGGCGCACCAGCCCCACCGGTGGCACAGGGACACCACTCTCAAATTTAACGACCTGGCCTTCCACTCCAGGTCCAACCCAGGCCGCAGGGATCTTCCCGACCACCAGAAGCCCCTCCGCTCTCTGATCTGATCTGGCTCAGCCTGATCTGAGCTCCCCAAACTTGTCTCCGCCACCCCCCACCCAGGTTTCTTGGCCCGGGGTTGTCCCAGCCCCAGCTCCCCTTGGCACTCCTGCGCCTCCAACGTCAGCAACCTGGAAGGCCCCTTTATTTCACCGCAAAAACCCCTGACCCCACAGAGAGCCGCTGCTTTGCCAAGATCCCTGGGCTCCTCCCACAGCCCATTCCCCACCCCCAGGCGCCCCAAGCAGCACCTTGGGGTCCTTCTCGTAGTAGTGCTGCTGCGTGCGGATCCAGCGGCCCACGAGGTGGTCGCGCACGGTGTGGGCCAGCGCGAAGTAGTAGTCTCTGGGGGTGGCCACATTACGGTCCTTCACGAGTGTGAAATGCAGGTGCCGGTTGAAGTTCTTCTTGAGCTCGGTGACATTCTCCACGCCGGCCAGGCCGCGCACACTGATTTGCTTCCTCCTGTCCTGGTCCGACAGGGGCCGGGACATGGCTGCGGGAGGGCGGGCCGGACTGACGGTGGTGGTGGTGGGGGGGGGTGGACAAGCGGCCTCTGCCGTGCCTCCAGCCAGGGGGTGGAGATCCCCCGGCTGCCTGGGGTTTTATAAGCCTGGCTCCCCGGAGGCCCGCCCCGCCTCCCCCTGCGATGGGAGGGTCTTGGCCTGGCTGCTCAGGGAGCTATTTTGGGGGCAAGGGAGGGAGAAGGGAAAGGGGCCAGGAGAGCGGGCAGCCTGGCTCATTCACAGCCCTGTGCTGACCCACTTCCTGCAGGCCTCGCACGCTGGGGTCCGCTGCCCCCGCCTCTGCCTCTTGTGGGGTCAGAGACTGGGTACAGCTGCCTGTCACCCCTGAGAGGCCTGAGGCTTCTCTGGAGCTCGGGGACTGTGCCTTTAACCAGGAGGCTAAAGGGTCCTTTCCTTGGGTTGTGGAGGAAGAGTGAAGCCAGGTTGCGGTTCGGGGCTCCAGGAGAAGCCAAGGAGGGCTGGGGGGGGGGGGGGGGGGGGACAGGCAGCAGGAGGCGAAGCCATCCTCAGAGCAGCCTGGCTGCTGTTTTAGACATTTGTCCAAAGCCGGCCAGTTCCAATGCAGAAGACCTCTGGCCAAGCTTCCATGGTGGCCCTCCCCAGGGAAGGGGGGAGGCCTGCGCCCCAGGGGAGGAGAGGTCCTATGCGGTGGCACTGGGGACCACGACACCCCCATGTAGGCTTAAGGGCCAGCTGAACAGAAGAGGAGTAGCCAGCAAATGACACTGGGTGCCTGAGAGAAGGGGGACCAGGACACTGGGTTCCGGGGGGTGGTATGGAAGAGGTCGCCTGGGACAAGGCTCCTGCTCCCCTCACCCCCACCGAAGTCGAGCCTCCCAGAGTTGCCCCTGTTGCTGTCCTTCAAGGAGCTCTGTAGTGACCTTCTGAGAGGGCTGATAGTCAGATTACAGGCCAGTTTTGGCTAGGGGCTGCCAGCCTAGAGCAGGGGCCTCTGGGAACTGTAGTCCTGGGCCTGCGGTGGCAGAATACACAAGCATCCTCCACCAACTCCTGAAAACGGCCAGTGGTATGAGGTCGCCCTGTGATGCAGCTGCCGGGTCACTGGAGACCTCCCTCCCACTCAGGGCCACATATGGGTCAGGATTCACAGCTGTGACCTCACCTGTAAAATGGGAGCCTCTGCACCTGGGACTTGACCACCACCACCCACTCATCTTCATGGCAGGGCAGGTATAGGACTGTCCCCAGTCCACTGCTCATGCCCCAGCCCCAGCACTGATTTGCTGTGTGACCTCAAGCAGGTTGCTTTACTTTTCTGGGCTGCGAATGCCTTCATCCAATTTATACTCTCAAATGAGAATATAAATTCCTGCCTCCTCCAGCGGCTGCCTCCTATTCTTGTGGAGGCGACTGGTTCCTGCTTTGTTCTTTGAGCAAAAGGGGCCCAGGGCTTTGTGCTATTTCAGAGGATGCCTGGGCCTCGCTGGGCAGTGGGCTGGTGGAGAGGAACTGGGTGTTCTGGTCTGAGGACCAAGGAAGCAGGTCAGAGGCCTAGACAGCTGTAGGGTGCTACCAAGAGCCTGGTTTCGGGGGAAGGCCAAGCTGTCTTGGGAGGACATTCTGAGCCACAGCAGACCCAGCCCTGGAGGGACAGTCTTAGTGGGGGGGCACTGCCCTCCCCTGCCCCCAGATGACATTACAGTGTTCATCTCCCATAGCTGCCATGCTTCAAAGTGAGAAAAAAGATCAGGAAAACACCCAAGTGTGCCTACACAGATGTAGTGGGAATATAGAATACTTGAAATTTCTCAGTATTTTCCAGTTTCTCCTTTTGGTCTTTTGTACGTTCTATTTCAGTAGTGTCTGGTGGCTCCCTTGTCTCTCCCGAGCTCCCGTCCTCAGGGCTCCCCGCCAGGGCTGTGCCTCTACAGGGTCACCCACCCTCGGAGAAGCTGGTCTCTGGACTTGGCTAGCATCTGGGGCTGCTGGGCCTGGACCTGCTCTCAAGAGGCTGCTCTGAGCCAGGCTGAGTCTCCTTAGTGCAGTGCTCCCTGGGGCCTGCTACCTGTGCTCTCGCCCCACACCCTCACTGTGGCAGTGCCCTGGACCCACAGCCCTTCTCTGCACAGACCCCTAGCTGCCGACCAGTTTACTTTCCTGCCAGTAAAGACCTGCTCCAAAACCATTCCCAAATTCTCATCCTACTCCCCAAATGAATCCAATTTTCTTCCAGCTGGCTGGCTGTGATGCCCCTTCCTCAGCACTGTGCTCGCCCTTCCTTGGTGCTCAAGGGACCTGCTCAGCTGGGACTTGGCCTGTTTCTACTAGGAAACAGAAATTCCTTTTTTAAAGTAGGCTCCATGCCCAACTTGAGGCTTGAACTCACCACCCTGAGATCAGGAGTCTCACGCTCTACCAACTGAGCCAGTCAGGCACTCAGAAATTACTTTTGATTTCTCCAACTACCTCCCTTGTGGGTCCCTTCCATCTTGGTTGTCCGTGCCCCCCACTCAAGCAGTTTCCAGGCTTTTTCCAGAGGTGACAACACGCTGGGGCCCTTCATTTTGCAAGCCCCAGCCTAGCAATGAGACCTTGAAGGCTCAAACTGAGCCACCTCTTGTGTCCCCACGTCCTCTCCAATCCCCTCACTCCCCAGTACCGCATGGGCAGATCAATCTTGAACCCTGGAAGCCCTTGACCAGCTTGAACAACAAGGTTATTTATGTCTGACTAGGTTTCTGACCAGAAATCCTGCCTCCTTCTCTGGACCAATCTTGGGTTTCTCTGGAGCCCTAATGCTGACCTTTCCCAACTGGTATTCCTGTCACCAAGCAAGCTTGGGGGCAAGGAGCCAGCGCTGCTGCGGGGCACAGAACAGTCATGGTTGAGCAGAGGTTTCTTCCTCCACCCCAAGCGTCTCAAGGTGGGTGTTTCTCCTCTCCCCCCACTCGGCCACAAAGGCAGGTGCTCCAGGCACTTCTGAGGACCAAGCCTTCCTGCTGTCTCTCTTCCATCCCAGGGCCTGGAGCTGCTAGGAGAAAGGCCTGAGACAGGGCGCCTTAGTTAGCCACTTTGTTACTCTCCAAAACCTTAACAAAAGCTGGCGGCAGGGAGCTGGGAGGGAGCTAGCACAGGAATGGAGCTGGCCCCAGGGGAGAGAGACAGGAGGTAGCTGGGCTGTGGTTAAGTCATCTATTGATTTTATTTCTAAAACCCACAGAGCGCCACTTTGCCTCTTCCAGAGCTTCAAAGAGCTAATTAACCGCCCAATGAGCCCACCAGGGAAACGGAGCTTGTGGGGGAAGCAATGAGGTGAAGCCAAGGTCAAAGAGGGTTGCTAGGCCCCAGGCCCTGCCCCCATCCCATCAGTTAAGGACAAAGAGAAAAAGATCATTCTCTTCTTTCAGTCAACTGAAGTTTTGGGCTTGGTTAGGGAAACCCACTGAGCAGGACAGACATCTGGGACCTGGCCCACACAACCGGCTTTTGCTCCAGACACAGAGCAGTGGTCAGACCCCACCTGAAGATGGAAAGCAGCCCAGGCCAGAGTTGGCCCCACTGGCCAGGTGTTGGCGGTGGCAGGAGCTTGCTGTCCCTTAACCTCCCCAAAGGAAGGAAAACTTCCCCAGGGGAAGGGCAGGTTCAGCGTGGCTCTCCCCTGGGAAGGAGCAGCACAGCAACCGCTGGGTCAGTACCTCATGCCTCCTGGAACCCTAAACGTGGATTTTTTGGGTGCCAGAACCAGCACTGCCCCAGACGTGAAAGAACCCAACAGCCTGAGACCCTCCACAAAGCAGCACTTAACAAAGCACAAGTCGGGGCACTTTCTTCTCCGCCCCCACCCATCCCCAAAGCCTGCAGGGCTGGTAGGCTGCAAGTCACCCGCAGGAAAAGAAAAAGCCACTTGGCGGTTTTAATTTTAGCTCTCTGTGCCTGGCAGGCAGGATCAGTTGGCCTGACCTTTAGTGCTGATGCCGCCCTAGGCCCAGGGCCTTAGTCACGTGGCAGCTTCCAGACAGAGATCGCAACCAGAGCTCAGCAGATGTGGGGGGGTCTAAGCCCCAGGAAAAGGCCTTCAGAACAACAGGGACCAGGGGATAGAGTAGTGATGGGGGTGGGTGGTTGTGAAGAACCCGGTTGTCAGCTATGAACTAGTAAACAAGGTGGAGATGGGGGGGACCACCCACACACTCGGCTGCCACCGAGCAAAGCCACACACAGGGACACAGGCGGGAGGCTCCTTAATGAACGTCCCAGGGGTTCCCCAGAGAGAACGGGATGGCTGGGGCCAGGTGCTGAATGCAGGCAGGTGAGGGAACTCTGGAGCTGCTGCTGTGGTACAAGTCTGATGAGAAAAGAAAATAAAGAAACAGACCCAGAAAACCACACTGCTCTTTTATTCAATGGAACATCCCCCTTTAACGCAGCGTTGAATCATACACCGAAAAAAAAAAGCCCAGAGAAATTTCTGCAGATAAACCAGTGAGGAGAACGCGCGTTATACATTCTTGTCAACATAATCACTCCACGAAGAGGGAAGGGAAGAAAAAAGCAGAACGAAAAACAAGGGGCTCGAACCCCTAGACACTGCAAAACATTCAGACGTTTGGGATTAAAATAAAATTTGAAAGGAAACCTTCCAGGAAGGAGAAGAACAAATGGAATCTGAGGCAGCTCAGGTGCTCAAGGAGCACGGAAAGGACTCTCCAGGATGGCAGACAAGCCTGAAGTGGCTTAGGTGGCCCCACCTATCACTGGCAGGGGTGCCAGGATGGGTTTCGGCCCCGGACCTGGAAATTAACCCACTACCCTATAAAGGTGGCAAAGACAAAATGTTACACTACAAAAAAACAAAAAACATAACTCAACAACTCTGGGGTGGTCATGGCAACCTTGAAAATCTTAGAGCCAAAGGCCCCTCTCCCCCCACAAACAGACTGACACTAATGGCCAAAGCTTGCGCCTGAAACCATGTGCTCCCTCCTCTCCTTGGGAAGAGAAGAACAAGGAATGGAGAAAAAGGAAAGGAATCTAATTGCAGCAGAAGATCGGGGAAGAGCATCTCCTTGGACGGAGTCTGAAGAAAGGAAGAGATAAGGAAACAACAAAGGAAAAAGAAAAAAATTAATAAAAATTTCACGATATGGAGCCAGCGTGTTCCGAATCCATCCACAAAAATAACTCAGGCTGCTTTGCCGAACCATCCTGTCCACCAGGGGCGCTGCTGAGGCTGTCTGCCTGGAAGGGTCACCAATGGGCGCGGAAAGTCCTCACTCTCATGGCTCGGGCCATCGCCGCTGCGGGGAGGGATCCTGGCGGCCCGGTTTGGGGAGAGGCAAAGGGAGTTGGGTGAGGAGAGAAAGAAGACAAAGAAGACACTCGATGCTACGGGGCGCCAGGAGAGCCCAAGCTGGCGCCCCTACTACCACCTGCCCGTTCCCAAGCGAGTCCTCAGTCGCTTGGCCCAGCCCGGTGCGTGCACACACACACATGCGTGCACACAAATCACATGCGTGCATCCCAATGTCTGGCTCCATATGGTGAGGTTCGGCGTGTGTTTAAACGAGACCAATTCTCTCTCTATATAATATATATTTTCTTAAAAAAACCGAGTCTAGTTCTGTGGTGGAGGCGGTGGGGGAGCTGGAGGCATCCCGAAGGGCGGCATGCCCGCCACCCCCATGCCCATCATGGTGACAAAGTTAGAAGGGTCCATGGGAGGCGGAGGAGGAGGGGGCGGGGCATACATCATGCCGGCGGAACCAGGCGGCGGAGGCGGCGGAGGGGGAGGGGCCCCGGGCGGCAGAGGCGGCTGGACCCCGGGGGGCAGGGGCACCATAGTGGGGTTGCCTTGCATCTGAGGGGCTCCTGGAGAAGCTGCGGCAGCCGCCTGCTGCTGTTGCCATGGCGGGATGGACCCTGTGCCAGCGCTCGTGGTGGTAGTCGTCGTATCTGGGGTGGTAAAGAAGCCCAAGGTCACACGCGCGGGGGCACACCGCGGCTCTCTGCGGCGGCTGCCTTGGGATGGGGGGGCGAGGGGCGCCTGCTCCTTGCTTGGCATGCGGTACGGTGGTGGGGGGCGGGCGGGCGGGCGGGGCTGTCCTGGTGATGGGGAGTGGAGGGGTGGGCAGGACTACCCTGGGGTCAGCCTCGAGGTCTCTGGGCTTAGCAGAGTAAGCCCTTTGTCACCAGTGCCCCTGGAAGGGCTGAGGGGAAGGTACCAGACACAAGAACCGGCTCTGACATCCCTCCGCCCATCCGCCGCCACCACCGAACGGCACATTCAACCTCAAGGCCACAGCTACTCCCCTGCCAGCCCACTCCCATCCCTGCAGTCTCTCAGGCCCCAGTCACATCCCTCTCCGCAGCATGCAAGCGCCCTCCCCACCCAGGCCTTCCACACAGGCTCGGGGCGGCCCGAAGCCCGCGGCCAGCAGCCGGCAGCTCCCACAGCCCAGCCAAGCTGCCCAGCCGGCGCGAGCCTGCACTTCTGGCAGGTTCCCTCCAGGTCCCCCAAAACCACTCCCCAGACACAACCACGCCAAACATCAGCTCTCCTCCCCCAGAACCCTAGGGGCCACGAGGCCCTTTCCGTTTACACCCCCGGGGCAGAGAGCAGTGCTCCTCCCGGGGTGTCTGCCTGCCTTCGCCCGTGAGGTGCTCGCTCCTGCTCCTCTCGGCCCCACCTCCCCATCCCGCCCACCCCCACAGGCCCAAAATAGTGCACTCACTTTGCTGCCATGGCAAGGGGGTACTGGAAGCCATACTGCTGCTGGGCGGAGGGGGTGGCGGAGGCTGCTGCTGCTGCTGCTGCCATGGGGGAAGAGGACCAGAGGGAGGGGGCGGGGGCTGCCCACTGGGAGGCGGCGGCGGCGGCGGCATCATGCCCATAGGCGGCGGCGGCATCATACCTGCAGGTGCGCAGAGACAAGGTTGAGGCCTGGGCAGCGAGAGGCGGGGGAGAGGGACCCGGGCCGGAGACCCCACTCCCAGGTGCAGAATGAGCAGCCCAGAACGAGCAGGTGACGGGCCACATTACCTTTTCCTTGATGCAGGCGATAGACCCCAGAGCCCACAGGCGTACTTCCCAGGTACTGATCTTGATGGAAGGAAAGAGCAGGGACTTAGCAGGACATTTGAACTGGCCGGGAAAGATGCCCCCACTGACAGCTGATTTGGATCACACAGCTTGAAACCATACAATACCCTAGTATGAACGGTTCTGGAACCCTGCCTTTAAGAGGGAGGCCTGTGTCTAACCCCACACAGAAACCATTTCCTAAATCACGATGAAGTCTTGCTCCTTCTGGAGCCCCAGCCTTGGCAAGAGATCTGGTGCGATATCCAGCCACTGTGGAAGCTGCTTCCGGTTCACAGCAACCAGGTATCACCCTTGCTTATCCCAAAGCCCCAAGGTTTCTGGTCTGACACTTACTTACCCATTGGAGGAGGGCCATGATGCCCAGGTGGGTGGGGGCCCTGGTTCATCGGTGGTGGAGGCGGCTGCATCCAAGGGGGTGGGGGTCCGTTAGGGTTGTGCTGCATGGGATGTCCACCGTGCCCACCTGTCAGGCTGGGTAACGGGTGTGGGAAGCTGTGGGGGCCACCTCCAGGCCCACCAGGACCACCTCCGTGCATGCCATGGTAGGGCCGACTTTCTGAAGGACCGGAATTCATCCAGGGTGGGCGGCTCTGGGTGGTGGACATGAGAGACTATGTGAGAGCATTTCCCGCCGATGTCCCGGCCTGCTCCCCCTGGTGGCAACACTGCCCTTCCGGCTGTGCCAAGAGGACCAGGAAACACGCAAGGACAGGATCTTCCTAAAGTGAAAGATCCCTGAACATCCTGACAACCGGAAGAACAATGTTGCCAGCCATGTCTGTCAGTGTGCTCTACCCAAAGCACCTGGCCATAACCCCCAATCTCTGCGGAAGAGAATGGGGGGGCCAGACCCTAAGAACCAGCCCCCAAACTCACCGGAGGCGGTGGGTTGTTGGCAGGAGCAGCAGGCCGAGGTGCACTGGCCAGGGGCGTGGTGGCGGGCCCAGAGGAGGAGCCCACGGATGCTGGCACGGGCGCTTCGCCCAGTTCGGCCATGAGGGACAAATATTCTTTATCCATCCGTGCTTTATCCTGAGCTGACTGGGGGTCACCAGGCCTGAAGTGGGATAAGGGACGTGAGAGAGAGAGGAGGGGGAAAAAAATTCATTATTAAGAAGGAAAGTTCTAGGGGCGCCTGGGTGTCTCGGTGGGTTAAAGCCTCTGCCTTCGGCTCAGGTCATGATCCCAGAGTCCTGGGATCGAGCCCCACATCCGGCTCTCTGCTTGGCAGAGAGCCTGCTTCCTCCTCTCTCTCTGCCTGCCTCTCTGCCTACTTGTGATCTCTGTCTGTCAAATAAATAAATATATAAACAAAAAGAATCTTAAAAAAAAAAATAAAAATAAAAAAATAAAAGAAGGAAAGTTCTATCCTGAAGAACTGACAAGGAGTTTGGAGAAATTCAATCATCCTTTTTAACTGTTCCTCAGTATAGTAAGTCCTCAGTTCCATGCCCAGCTCTGCATCTGGGAGACCACGTGGCTTTCTGCCGCAACAGAGAAGACCGAGAGCACCCAGCCAGCCACGAGCCAGGAAAGCACAGGCTCTTCCAAAGAGGAAACTTTCATCAAACCCTACATTCCCAGTTTGAGGGCAGAAAAGTCTATGCAAGACTAGAGCACCTGCCAGGTTTTCCAAGAGAGAAAAAAGCAAAAATATGTTGCTATCAAGGGCTGGTTCAAAAATAGTCAAAAATTCAGATGACTTCTGAAACCAATCCTAAGCAGCAAAAGATAGTTAATATGAGCCCCAATGGACACATTTATACTCAAGATGGAAATTTCTAGTTTTCCTGAACTCAACATGATCCACAAAATATAGCACAAAATATGCACAAACTGCTTCTAGTCACCCTCGGCTTTAACATCACACTATTACAGACCACACTCACAGAAAGCAAGCTGCTCTTGGGGCCAAAAGTTAACAGCAACCAACCGACACGCTCAAGAAATATCTTGAGCACCATGGGCTACCAAGAAGCCACAAGCCCAGGCCCTCACCTTTGGAATTTGCAATCCGAAGCAATGTGTCCAGCCCCTCCACACTTGGTACACACTGTGGTGTTGGTAATGCTGCGTGTCTCTGAGCTCTGCCAGGGTCTTAAGATTCTGTCATGGAAGAGGGGGAGAAAAAAGTCACATCAAGGGCTATGGCCAAGCTTCCTCCTTCCACAAGTTCTTCAGGTTTTCACTCTGTCTACTCCAAACCAATCACACACCTATTATCATCTTCCCGAAGGGTCCCATTCAAGCGAGCCAACTCCCGAAGCTGCATCTTCCGTAGATCATTCTGGTCCTCAGGGGTCTCAATACCCTGCTTCAGGATGTTTCTTATCTAGTGGAGATGCAATGGGCAGTTACATAAAACGCTGGGACCACCACTAGGTTCCTAGCAAGAAGCTCCCTCTCTGGCTACCTCACCTGCTCCACAGCTTTCTTCACATTCTCCATGGTGTTGGCAGTAACTAGGGCATGAAGTGGCTCGTCTTCTCCAGGCAGCATCTGGCCATCCTTTCGGCCAACTTTCCCTTCTTTGACAGACCCTTTCCCTCGGATCATAATCTTGGCATTACACTCCTTCTCTATGTTTTTCAAGGTGTTCCCTCTATCAGGGGCAGAAAAAAATGAGTTGACAGACTTGACAAGCAAGTTCACATGCCCGAGGGAACAGAGCAGGCTGATCACACTGGCAGGAAACTGTGAGTGCAGAGAGTTGGGGTTTCCCACCAAGAGCTCCGTTATCTCTAAGGGCAGCCAAACCAATCCTCAAGATTTGAGCTCTCTGCAGTTAAACGGGGTCAAAGAGAATTTCTCACAGGAAAGTATGAACACCCACCCGAAACAGGAAGATAAGCCATCAATGGCACCCAGCTGGGCCTAGGACTGATACTGCTCATAGTTTCTTAGAAATCAATATCCCATAGGGTAGCAGTTACTCACCTGGGCCCAATCAGCAGCCCCACAAAGTTGATTTCTGGATATTCATCTTGTGGAATCATTACTTTATCGCTCACCCGTGTTGCTGGAGGTCTAAAAAAGACAAGACTCACAGACTCTGCGTATATTTCAGAGAGGACACAACCCAGAGCTCTTCCAAAACCAACCTCCCTACCACGTATTAACCATACATGATTTGAGGTTAAGAGGTGCGACATTACTACCAAAACAATTCTATTTGTACAGAGGACATGTGACCTGTACCAATCCTTGGCCTGGACAACCCACCCCTCTGCTTACTTGTAATCTGCAGGTGGCTTGAAATCAGGGTTGAGGGCAACCATCTCGGTGATGAGGTTGTGTCGCTCCTCTTCAAGCTTTTTGCGGGTGCGGAACTCGCGGGTGTTAAGCCGCTTCCCCTCACTATTGTAGATGGGCTCAGGGGAAGGGGACCTGTGGGAAACAGATCACCGTTACTGCTCTGCCTTCACTTTTCTCATCCCACATGGGCTAAAATTAGTCTTCCCCAGCCCCTCTGCCTCTCAGACCCTAACACAACACTCTTCGGAGGAACCGACCATAACGTGTGCTACTCAAGATCGTGTGGAATGGGGAGATGAAAGCTGGCTTAGCATTAGGGGGACTGGGGTGTGTGTGAGAAAGGAAAAAAAAAGGTCTTGCTTCTAAGTGTTGAGAAGAAAAAAGTCTGCCCCGCTGGGGGAAAATATCTGGACTGTAGATGGCAAGGACAGTATCATCCTCTGGAGTCTTCTTGCCAAATATGGATTTTTCATTTAAAAAAAAAAAAAAACTATACAGTATTACAACTTTATGAACCACAGAAACCCCAAGTTTAGGTAAAACGTGAACTCTTGCAGAGCTCGTGCCCTATCAGGAAGAGTGTCTGCACCCCTGCCACATAGTAAGGATGAGCTCTTCAACCCAATGCCACTGGGACTCAAGGCTGCTGCAGCTACTTGGCCCCACAATGGAGAGAGATGGTTCAAGGCTTCGTCTCTGCTTTTCCTTCAATGGCCTGGCTGGCTGTGTCCAAGGCCCAGGAGTCAACCTGTTTTCTGGCTGTTCGAGGTTGGGGAGTCTGGGTAGAGAAAAACGTTAACGTGCTAAAGCAGCGTCTGCTAGAGGCTGCAAATACAGATTTGGTCAAGTACTTGTCTAAGGTCTGGACCTGCAAACGGCAAGGGGAAAACCTAGGATTCTCCACCAATGTTTACAAGTCCAGAAAGCAGATTTTCTCTCTCTCATTTTTTTAAGGAGTAAAATGCTGTTGCTACAAGTAAAAAATAGTAATGATAAAATGGTCAGTTTACCACAGCTGGATTTTGCGGTAATAAAAAAAGAGAAGTTACGCTCCTAGAATTCTGAGTTGAGATTACAAAAAGGACCATAGCTTGATATTCTGAATGAAAATTTAGTAGCAGCTGCAAGAAGGGAAGAGACCATGTGGATCAGGTTATTAAAAAAACATCCTGAAAGTAGTCAAGACTCCTACACCCTTGGTTTAGTTGAGAGAACCTTGCCTAGTTGGAGAGCAAGGACTGAACTCGGCTGCTCCCACTGTCTTCAGCCTAAAGGGAACCATGTCATACCACGTTACACACACGATGGAATAAAAGGTCAGGTTTGTTCATGGCTAATGACGGCTAAATGACACCTCCGTTTCTAGCATTTATATAAACTGTTAACACAATCCAATAATAGTGAACAAAAACAAACATACCCCAGCTCATTAGATCATTAGGCTATCATCTTATACATTTAAGTCTACAAGGTATTTTCATAACATTTTTAACTGTGCAACTTAAGCAACATCAAAATAGCATAGTGGCTTAATATTGAGAATACACCTTCTTAGGAAATAACCTTAGTAAAGGTACGAAACCCATGCAGTTCCCTCCAACCTGGGCTCAAAAGCAAAACCAATCAGGCATTAGGCCCTCTTTCAAACTGAATACAGGGAGGAAAAAAACTGCTCTGATTTTATTTCTGACATGACTGACATTTCTAATTCCCACCCCGTAGCTGTCTAGAATTAAACATTTCTGGCTAATCAACAAAACAAGGTTTAACAGTACCAAATTGGTCATTTAAAAGCCTCACAAAACGCTTCCCAAATTGTTGATGTGAAAAGGCAAAAGCTAATATTCTAAAGGTTAGATTGGCCCAACTTCTTCACTTCAAATCGTATATATCAACTAAACTCTAATCCTGTTTCTCCAGGAAGCAAAGGTTTGTTAAAAATTCAACCTTTTGAGAATTGCCTGGTAACCTGTTAGACATTATTATTAAAGGGAAATGGGCCAAAAAAGCACTATACAGTTGTGGTCTACAACCTACAATGCAAATCTTTGGGGGGAGAAAAAAATATGTATTTATAAAACACAACACATCCCTCCAACCGAAATCTACAGGTAAAAAATTTACTAAATTTCATTAAGTAAAATTATAGAGCCCATATGGAGAGATTAAGTTAACTTGTTCCCTGCAAAGGGCAGCAGAAAGATGCATAAGTGTGTGGCTTCTAAAACCATTACATCATCTTCCTGATTTAACAAGCCATTAACTGGGTAATAAAAGCTAAAAACACTACTTTTTAAAGTGAAAATATTTTCAATTATGCTGCATGCATTAAGAACAATTTCAGAGAGAGGGAGGCATACTGCCCTCATTAAATGGACCAGATTTTAGCTGTTCAAAGTTCAACCAGCTAATTCCTGGTTAAAAAGTTCATTTTCCTCAGACTTTTTCCTTTTCAAAGGTGAGAGAACTTATAAACTGAAAGGATGTGACCATAGCTGTTTGAAGACCACACTCTTTAAAAAAAAAAAAAAAAAAGTGATTTGGGTTGGTTGCTAGCCTTCCCAAAACAGGCCAGAATATTCTGGCCCCTCCCAATACCCCCAGGCAATGGCCGAGGCAGGAAAATTCACTGGCAGTGAAGGAAGCTGGTTAGAAATCTCATCTATTTTAAAACCATCTCAAAACCAGGAGCAGGAGACTGCAGCAAAGAGCTAACCAGACCGAGCTTCTGGTCTGCTCAAACTCAGTGATGCTCAAAAAGTATTCTTAATCCCTGCACCCATGTACCTGTGAGAAAAGCTCTACCCCCTCGGCTTTCAACCCAAGCAGTTACTGAAAAGGCTGGTTACCGGGCCACCTCACTGGCCCGTGGGCCACCTCACTGTCCCTATGGGCGGGTAAGTCAGGTGGAAATCTGCATATGCTTACCAACTGGAAACCAGGTGTGCATTTTCCCGTAACTTTTTATTCTGCTAGTAATTAAAAGTTCCACTCCAATTCTCTAACTGACCACTGACCATACAGATTGCTAATCAAACCCTAGGCCCCAGAATGGTCAGAGTATTACCAGTCGACTCACTAGGATTTCATTGAACTGACACAATATGTTGCCACCAGTAAAACGTATTGAGAAAAAGGTAAAAGCGTTACTGTCAGCTGGTTAAAACTGTTTCCCAACCTGTCCTCAGGGTTAGGGGGGATGCCCAGGTCTCCTGTGCGCAGTTTACGAGTCAGGTCTTCTATCTGCAGTTGCACTGGAAGAAACCAGGTTAGGAAAGAAAAAAAAAGGATGGAAAAAAGACAATGTTACCAAAAAACATCTCAAATCTCAATAACAAGCATGAAGAACTCGGAGACTTTGAAAGGGACGATTGATCAGTGAACACATTGAGGCAACCCCCAGCCACCTACCGGCAGGAGTCCACTTACATCTACAGGGATTTTTCACTTCAAAATGGTTATCACTTAAGGAAGCAAACAGTTTGCTGGAAGAGGGGTTAGCGGTATAGACTGTCCCCTAAGGCTAACATCAAAGCAGGTACCAGGAGTCTCACCTCTCCCGCCCCGCCAAGGCCTGCTAGACAATTGGCACCCAGAACAGACCATGTTTGTCATTGCCAACACCCTGTTCCCAACCAAATTACTTTGAGGGCAAGACTCTTGAGAGTTTATTTTTCTTCATTAAATATTAAGCATAGCCCAAAATGAAACCCAATTAACATGGGACAAGGAAAAATACCAGCTGAGCAAAGATCATTTTCATTGATACCAGGTTCAAAATTCCTTAAACATTTAAGACATTTAATAACCAGTTTGACACCTCTTCAAAAGCCCGTTATACATACTCTTTCTGTACAACCAGATCCATATTATTGAGGATCTCCCGATACCTGTTGCTTTTATTCCAGTCTGAGGTGACAATCCATATACCTTAATTAAACCAGTAACCGTGAGACGTTAAGAAGTCTGTTCTCAGACTTGCTCCTCACGAGGGAGTAAAAGTAAGGGATGTAGAGAATAGAAAGTGTGGGTCAAGGACAGTGTGTGTGGCCCTCGGACCTTGACAAAAGGAGGCTGTATATGAAAGAGAGAGAGGGTTTCACCAAAGTTCAGTGACTCCAGGGAAATGCTACCCCGGTGACTTAAGATAATGGCAACTGTAGAGCCAGATCACAGCCTTCAGCGTGCTGAAGAACCACCTGTTTTCTTACCTTTGCGGCATCTGAGAGTTGTGAGCAGGCACCTCTAGTGAGGGCAAGTCTTACTGGGTTGGGTTAAAGCTGAGCTGGCTCCAAAATAGGATTACTGCAAGTCTAACCCCAGACAGCCTTCTAATTTTAAATATATCTCACAGGGCTATACCACACACCATTCCACTCCACAAGAGAAGATACTGGGGATATTGTACAAAGCAGTGTGTACCACGAGAGACAAAGAATTAAACTACATGGCTCGCTAACCTCTTCTATGCCAGAAAATTTCTGACTTGACAGTAAGTACTAAGGTCAAGAACTCAAGGTGGAAGTCAGCTTCATGGTGGCAGGCATGAACTGTAGGGGTGTGGGGTCTGACCCGAGGAAATAGCTGGTACTTCAATCAAATGGATCGTTCGTTCTTGAATCTGAGATCTACACTGGCCTTTGGCTCTTTCCACTTTGGCTTATAGCTAGAGATACCCTCAGGGCTCAGTACATTAACTCCCTGCACAGGAAGAGGACTGGAGACCTAGAGAGTAAGTCTGTTTTGCCCCCTAAGTCTGCGTGTGTTCTTGGAAAGTCATTCCACTAAGGACATTTCCACAAGGTTGTAAAGACCCAGGCCGATCTAATGAGACAAGGGGGTGGATGGAAGTAAATTGGAACAGCGAGGAAAGAAGAAATATTAGTACTATGAAAACAACATAAACCATTCCAACACCTCAAAACCTCTCAGCAATATGATCCTCAAGAATAACACATGCCAGCCTTGAAGCTTTTTATCTGTGAAGGATACAGCCTCAGAGGCCTAGGCGGCCTTTGCCCTAATTTACTCCAAAGGGATTGTTTATTTAGTTAGGAGGAAATGTTTAGCAAGTTAACTTTTTGGAGACAGCTGCAGATACATGAATAAAGGTGAAACTTGCATTAAAAACCTTGTATTTAAAAAAAAAGGTAATTTTGAGGTTAACTTCATTTACACTGTGGACAATTATCGTTAATTCTTGAAATATCGCAACAGTTAAGATCCTTTATCCTACCACTCATTCCATATCCAAATAGTACCCCTTTCCCAGCGGAGTTCTTTGACAATAAATAGTAAAAGAGCCCTCGTTTTAAGACAGCTCTCCAAAGACCAAACCAGAAAAGATGCTGAAGGAAAGGTTAAATTCAACAAAATGGTAAGAAGGGGTGCACTGTTCAACACTTTCAGGACCACTCTTTGATTAAACTGAGTTTTTCTTTTCAGAAAGTACCTATAAAAAGTAAAAGACCACATTTTGAAGGGGAGGGAGGAATGTAAAATGGTGAAAGGCCATGCTGTGAAAAAGGTACTTAGTTTATAATACCTGCGGTGTTCTCCACTGGGGCCGTGTCCAGAGAGGCAGAAGACACTCACCTCACCAACTGGCAATGAGCAGCAGCTGAAAAGGGCGGGTGGGGTGGGGTGCTAGACTGGGGACTGCCCTCACTAAGCGGGTCCCCCTACCTTCCTGGCACTCATGGAGAACACTCTATTTCGGAACAGACCAGAACAAGGAGCTTGAAATGCAGGACTTAAGAGAGTAAAAACTCATGGGTTATGTTACAGTTGTGAAATTACACCTGACCATACCTCACCTTAAAAGAACAAGACTTTATGGTCTCAAACTTAAGACACATTAAACGTTGCTCAGAATAAACCGTTAACCATCCGAAAACGTATTTGGATGCAGAACGTGTATTTACCTATATAAGCTCTTTCTTGTTCCCGAGTAAGTCCAGGGGGGATGACTGTCGGCATTCCTGGAATCACTGTCTTCTGTTCCATGGTATCTTGGTTCCAGCGGCTCCTCTTTCGCTTCTTACTTGGGAAGTCTAAAGGCAGATAAAGTCCATCAAATGCAAATATAAACCAGCAAATTAACTACCAACAGGCAGTTGAGGATACTTATGGGACTAGACACAACCTCCGCAGACTGGGAAAATGAGAACTTGACCTAAAATGTAAATGGCAAAAAATGAACACAAACCGGAGAAGTCAGAGACAAACGGCCACCACAAGGCTACCTGGTTCTGGAACCAAATAGGTAACATTTCACATTTATAACACATATCCAAGAAAACCGCAAAGTATGTGAACGAGCAAAAACACCTTCATGCCTGAAGCGTCAGATAAGTGACATCAACCATGATTGTGTGAAAAGCCCCAGCGGAGGCAAGGTATACTGAATACTCAGACCTTGGTAAAGCAAGACCCGGGAAATTGCTGTTTCTTCTCACCTCCGCACCCCACCAGTCACCTTTCCAAATGGGCCAGAACACAACCAAACCTATGATTTACTAAGTGAACAAGCCCAGTTCTTCAACAAGATCACTTTTTTTCTTCAGAAATTTAGCCGAGATAAGGATTCAATTTTCCTGGCCAACTAGGCAATTAACATCTGAACTCCTAGGGAATGTATCAAAGTCCGACAAACAGAAATGCATACAATAGCAGCCAAAGTCTCCTCCGAATCAGAGGCATAAACTCCCTACACATTCTGGTACCCATGTCAGTTATAACTGCCACCCCCACCCGGAAAGCCCCAACAAGAGAAGGCTTATCAGACTTCTCTAAGATAAATGGAGATAAGGAAAAAAAATTCCTTTCTCCAGAAGTGCATCGGACCCAACACGACCTGAGAATTTTCGACCTCTTTATTTCATCGTAGTGAAAACCTAGCCTTACTATAGAGGGAAAAAAGCTACAGTTGCTACTTTTCTGCTTTTTGGACTTATCTAGAAACAGGAAGGAAGTGCTCCACGTCATCAGTAGACCCTTTCACGCCCTCCAGACATGCACACCCACCACCCCGTCCACCGAGTCAACCCACTGGACACCCCTCTCCTATACCAAGGTCCAGCGAGCCACACAGACCCCCGCCAAATTAGAGTCGGGCCACAAAGCGCGGCCGCCACAGTGCGCCTGCGCCTCCGCTCTCTGCCCACCCCACCCCCCATGCCAGCGCGCGTGCGCACTCGGGGCCCAAGAACCGGGCCGCGCGCCCCGTGGCGCCTCCGCCCGGGGCCTCCCCGTGCGCGCGCGCGCCCCTGCCGCGTGCAGCCGCCGTCGCCGCCGCCGCGCATCCCTCAGGCGGCCGGGCCCGTCCGCGCGACGCCTCTCGCGCTCTCTCGGCCCGACTCACCTCCTCCGCCGCCGGCCGGGCCCGGCTGCTGGTCCTGACGGGGCGGCTGGGGTGGCGGCGGCTGCGGCGGCGACACGCGCTGGTAGAGCGGCGGCGGAGGGGGAGGCTGCGACGGCGGGTACGAGGAGCCCGGGGAGGGCGGCGGCGGCGGCGGCTGCTGGGGAGGCGGGGGCGGCGGCGGTGGCGGCGGCGGCAGCGCCGCGAAGGGGAAGGCCGCGGTCAAGGCCCCCACCGAGCCCACGGGCGGGGGTGGCGGCGGCCCGGGCACCAGCAGCCCCGCCCCAGGCCCGGGAGCAGGCGGTGGCCCCGGCTCGAAGCCCCCTTTGGGCCCGGAAAGGGGGGGGAGGCCGGGGGGGCCCAGCTTACCCAGCGGCGTGGCGTTCGCTCCGGTCGCCATGGCGCCCCCGGGGACCGGCACTGGCGGCTCCTTTTAGTCGGCGGCGGCGGCTTCTTCTTCTTCGCGAACCTTCCGGGGGGAGGGGACCCGACTGCGCTGCCGCGGAGCGCGCCGAGCCCGTCCTCTCACGCGGCGGGCGGCGGCGGCGCGAGACGCACAAAGAGGGAGGAGAGAGGGCGCCGCGGGGGCGGGCCGGGGGCGACGGGTCCGAGGCCTGGATTGGGCCGAGCCAAGGCAAGAGGGTCTGAATCGGCGGCCTGCGATTGGTGGAGCCTTAGCCCTCCTCGATGCACGCTGGGATTGGCCGGACCGTTAGGCCAGGCGAAGAAATGGCGGCCGAACCTGGCGAGCTGGGAGGTGGCGCTGCGCGCACTTCATTTGTTACTGCGCGAACTGAGCTCGGAGTCCAGAAAGGAGGGGGATAGGGTGGGGCAAACTGTGACGTGAGAGCAACGGGCTTTCTCATTGGCTGATGCTGTTTGAGTCCATCATTCTCGGTTGCGTTGTAGTGTCATGGGATTGGCTGTCGCTTGTTCGATTTTTTTTTTTCTCTACTCCCCTCCCACGGGGAGCAGCTTCACTGGGATTTAGCGAGAGGTCGCGGCGGTACCCAGGCCGAACGAGATTTGCCGCCGGGGAGGAGTGGAGCAGGGCGCGCATGCGTAGACGGGTCAAAGCTTCCTCTCCGCCCTTCGCTTCTTGGTCGACCGCAGGGTATGGCGCGGAAGCCCTAAGTGACGTCAATTCTCGATTCCCATGGTAACTCGGAACCGAGGTACGGGGGAGGGGCCGGCGCGCGTCCGTAAAGCGGATTCGTTGACGCGCCGCAGGTAAAAAGGGACTTCCTGTTTTCTTTAAAAAAAAAAAAAAAAAGGAAGAAAAATTAAAAGGTGTAAAATAGTCTTTGTGAAGGATCAAAGCTATATCTGAGCCTGGAGAAGAACACGTAATCTTAGGCAGAAAACAATATAAAGTCAATTCCAACATTAATTTACAAATATATTACATTTCCATTAAAATCAACTGGATTGGGGGTTGATTACATCATCTTAAAATCATATAATTTCGGAATATAGTGGGGGCGCCTGGGTGACTCAGTGGGTTAAAGCCTCTGCCTTCGGCTCAGGTCATGATCTCAGGGTCCTGGGATCGAGCCCCGCATCGGGCTCTCTGCTCGGCAGGGAGCCTGCTTCCTCCTCTCTCTGCCTGCCTCTCTGCCTACTTGTGATATGTCTGTCAAATGAATAAATAAAATCTTAAAAAAAAAAAAAAAAGCAACATCCTGGGTAGCTCAGTTGGTTGGCTGTCTGCTTAAAAAAAAAAAATTTTTTTTTTTAAATAGTGGGGAAACTTGTGAAGGAGGTTGAAGAGGAACTTGCTTTTCAAACAATAGGAACATACAAGACATGATAATGACACAAAGTGATTTTGTTGTGGGAATAGAGACTGGAAATAGATTCCCCATATGTAAGTAGATTCAGTAAAGAAGAAATTGAGCTAACAAATGGTATAGGGTCCTGAATTAAACAATAAAACAGACCTAGAATGCTATGTAGGCTACTGTCAGGATCATCTAGAGGTAGAGACTTAGGAAAACAAGAAACTGAAAGTAATAAAAGATATACTTGATCATCAAAGAAATTAAAACTGTATGATAAGGGGGCCTGGGTGGCTCAGTTGGTTAAGCGACCGCTTTCAGTCAGTCCTGATCCTGGAGTCCCAGGATCTGAATCGAGGCCCTAATTGGGCTCCCTGCGCCGCAGGGAGTCACTTCTCCCTCTGACCTTCCCCCTTCTCATGCTCGGTCGCTCGATCTCAAATAAATAAATATATATTTTTTAAACTGTATGATAGGGGCCACTGGGTGGCTCAGTGGGTTGAGCCTCTGCCTTCATTTGGGGTCATTTCGGTTCGGGTTATGGTCTCGGGGTCCTGGGATCGAGCCCCACATCCAGCTCTTTGCTCAGCGGGGAGCCTGCTTTTCAGGCTCTCTCTCTGTCTGCCTCTCTACTTGTGATCTCTCTGTCAAATAAATAAAATCTTTAAAAAATAAAAAGAAAAAAAATAAAAAACTGTATGATAAAAGTCAACAGACAGTAACACATTAGGAAACTATACTTGCCACACATGATAAAGAGCTAATATGCAGGGCGCCTGGGTGGCTCAGTGGGCTAAAGCCTGTCTTTGGCTCAGGTCCTGATCCCAGCGTCCTGGAATCATCCTGGAATCAAGCCCTGCATCCAGCTCTCTGCTCAGTGGGGAGCCTGCTTCCACCTCTCTCTCTGCCTGCCTCTCTGCCTGTCAAACAAATAAAAATCTTAAAAAAAACACACACACACAAAAACTAATATGCAAATAAGTCTTAAAAACTAGTTAGAAAAAAAGACAAAAACAATGGAAAATGAGCCAAGACTGAATAGGCTAGTCTAAGAAGAGCAAATCCAAATAGCAAAAAAACATGAAACCGCACCAGCCCCCGCCCTCTGCAGGGAAATGCAAATTAAGGTGATAATGAGGAATCTCTTTATATAACCACCAAAACAGCAAACAACAAATGTGCTAACACTACTGAGAATTTCTTTTTTGGAAAGCATTCTGTCATCTATTAAAACTATCCCTTTCAAGAAAAATTAAAAATAAGTGCTTTCAATATATTAGTCCCACTTCTGGGAATCTGCCCCAACACAAGGCATGCGATTATGTAATGTACTGCCTTCATGGTCCTCTACTGCCTTTACTGTAGCGCTCTCTGTAGTAGTGAAAATCTTGAAACAAAGTGAGTTTCCTTTAATAAGTGAAGGGTTAGGGGCACCTGGGTGGCTCAGTCGTTAAGCGTCTGCCTTCCGCTCAGGTCATGATCCCAGGGTCCTGCGATCCAGCCCCACATTGGGCTCCCTGCTCAGGGGGAAGCCTGCTTCTCCCTCTCCCACTCCCCCTGCTTGCGTTCCCTCTCTCACTGTGTCTCTATCAAACAAACAAATAAATAAATAAATCTTTAAAAAAAAAAATAAGTGAAGGGTTCAGCAAACTGGAATCCCTAATCAGGATTATTAGGCAGACTTGAAAATCAGTTAATTCATACCAAGAGGGACTTCTTTGCTGTCATTAGATAAGAAAAGCAGAGAAATGTATATTCCATGATTTTGTTTCTGTAAAACCCCATGTATCTGCGAATGTGCATGTCTGCATTTGAGGACAGACAAAGCTATAGGAGGGTATACAGCCCATGTTATTAGTGAGGACCTTGGAGAGGAATCAGGTTACCTGGACATTGTTCAGTACGTTTTAAGAACTCAATGTATTTTTATTTTTATTATTTTTTTATTTGACAGATCAAGGGAGGCAGAGAGAAAGAGAGGGGGGAAGGGACGCCTGGGTGGCTCAGTTGGTTGAGCGGCTGCCTTTGACTCAGGTCATGATCCCCATCAGCATCCTGGGATCGAGTCCCACATCAGGCTCCTTGTTCCGCAGGGAGCCTGCTTTTCCCTCTGTCATTCTATCTGCCTGTGCTCTCTCTCCCTCTTTCTCTCTCTGACAAATAATTAAATAAAATACTTTAAAAAAGAGAGAGAGAGAGAGAGGGAAGCAGGCTCCCCGCTGAGCAGAGAGCCCAGTGCTGGACTCCATCCCAGGAGTAAAATCAATATCCTAAATAAAATAAATATCCTAACTAATATTACACTGTATGTTAACTAACTAGAATTTAAATTAAAAATTAGGGGGTGGGTGCCTGGGTGGCTCAGTGGGTTAAAGCCTCTGCCTTCGGCCCAGGTCATGATCTCAGGGTCCTGGGATCGAGCCCCACGTCGGGCTCTCTGCTCAGCGGGGAGCCTGCTTCCTCCTCTCTCTCTGCCTGCCTCTCTGCCTACTTGTGATCTCTGCCTGTCAAATAAATAAAATCTTTTTTTTTTTTTAAAGATTTATTTGAGAAAGAGAGATGAGTAGGGGGAGGAGCAGAGGGAGAAAGAGAATCCTGAAGCAGATTCTCTGCAGAGTATGGAGCCGGACACAGGGCTCCATCCCAGGGTCCTGGGATCGTGACCTGGGCTGAAATCAAAGAGTCAGATGCTTAACCAACTGCACCACCCAGGTGCCCTGGAAAATCACCAAATTTCTAATGGCAGTGGGATCTCAGGTAGTTTTTTGCTTTTTTTCTCCTATTTCTATACGTTCTGTATTCTACTTGAAATTTTTTATGCTGAGCAAGTATTTGTATAATAAAAATGAAGCTAATATTATGGACAAGAAAGGAAAAATACAAGCTGTTCAAATCATCTGTTTGAAAATGAAGGAAAAGTTAATTTAATTTATTCAGTAAATACAATTTCTCTGGAGGAGGAGAGAAAGGAGTCATTCAATGTGTGAGCAACTGTTGGGTGCAAGACAGGTTGGTGGGTACCAGAGTAAATGACACACAGTTCCTGCCTTCCAGAAAATCAGTCTAGTAAAGGAGAAAGACAAGCACACAAATGAAAATGTACTGTTTTTTTTTTTTAGATTTTATTATTTTTTAAAAATATTTATTTATTTATTTATTTGATGGAGAGAGAGACACAGTGAGAGAGAAGGAACACAAGCAGGGGGAGTGGGAAAGGGAGAAGCAGGGAGCCCAGCAGGGACCCCAACATAGGGCTTGATCCCAGAACCCCGGGATCATGACCTGAGCCAAAGGCAGAGACCTAATGACTGAGCCACTCAGGTGCCCCAAGACTTTCTTTTTGTAAGTAATCTCTAAAACTGTCACAGGGCTTGAACCTTCAACCCCAAGGTCAAGAGTCACATGCTCTACTGGCTAGACCAGCATAATGATGCTACCATACAAAACTTGGTAAAAGTTACAGCTCCTGACCTCTGATGGGGCAGTCTTTCTCACTGCTCTCTAGTCATTTCAATTGCATTTCCTCTTATTTTTTTTAAGATCTTATTTATTTGAGAGAGAGAAAGAGAGAGAGTACACGCACAAGCAGGGAATGGGGGAAGAGGGAGAGGGAGAAGCAGACACTCGTGCTGAGCAGAGAACCTCACATGGGGCTCAATCCCAGGACCTGACCTGAGCCAAAGGCAGATTCTTAACCACCTGAGCCACCCAGACACCCCCGTGATCGATTTTTATATGTGTTCCATGGACCAATGAAAAGCTAAGAGTCTGGATGTTGGCTACTCCAGGCTCTGTTCTGGGTTTCTTACGTAGAATAGTAGTTCATTTCATCGTCACAACCACCTTCAGAGATGGTTATTATCTCTAATTTATAGATGAGAACACGGAGGCACAGAGAGGTTAAGGCCACCAGCCCAAGGTCACACAGTCTACCAGTATCATCTACCAGTCCGAGACCCCTGTTTGGTCCGAAGAGGATTGGAAGTCAGTCTATGCCACTTTCTGGCTGAGGGCCCTCAGGCTAACTCTTCCCAGTTCTGAGGCAAGTTGGAGCCTTACAGACCCAGACCAGCCGTCCACCAGCTAGCAACTTAGGAAGTAAGTGAATCTCTCCATGGTTCAGTTTCTTTTTCTGCAGAGCACGGACATGGACGCTGCCTCTACAGGATACGGTGCTGATTCAGTGAGATCAGAGCACTGTGGCTTTGTCTAGGATACTTCTTGAGCTACAGGGTCAAGAACTCCACGCAGATTTCCGACACAGATGCCTCCTGATTTTCTACAAGGCTGCCGTACAATAAAAAATATATATATAACTTGTCTTTGTCCCAAGATCCGGGCACAGAGCTTCAAAAACCCTTAGGATTTCCTGAGTGATAAGACCATCCTTCCTTATTCATAACAAGCCCCTTTGGGTCATGACTGAGTTTAAGCTAACAGGTGACTCATTGCCATCTCTGAGAGCCCTGGGAGAGCTTCAGGATCGCAGGGTCCAGGGAGCCCCTGCATCAGGCTCCCTGCTCAGCAGGAGAGTTGCTTCTCTCCTTCCCTCTGCCTCTTACCCCTGCTCATGCTCTCTGTTTTCTTTCATCTAAATAAATCTTTTTTTTTTTTAATAAAATGAAACTCTGAACAATGATGTTTGGAGAGCTTTTGGACTGGTGAACAGACTGATATGGCAGGATGTGGTACATACCCTAATTCCGCAGGGACATCATAAGCTTCTGGATTCAGGACCCTTCCAGACCTCACTGCATTTCTTCCTCTCGCTAGTCATTTGTGTTCTCTATAATAAAACGGCGATCATAAACGCAGTGCTTCCCCGAGTTGTGTGTGTCATCCTGGCAACTTTCTGAGCCTGAAGGGCCGTCGTGGGAACCCTGAATTTGCAGCCAGGTTGGACAGAAGTGTGGGGGTAACCTGGAGACCCAGGACTTAAGGCTGAATTCCTTCACCTGTGGGGTCTTCACCAACTCAGGGCAGTTCATGTCAGAATTGAATCAAATTGTAGGACATCCGATTGGTGTCAGAGAATTGGTGTTGGAATGTAAAAGGTTCAAAGTCCCAGCCCTTCCTACTGATCTTTGGCATTTTCCATCTTTTAACTCCCTCTGATAGTTCAGAACCCCCAGCCGTAGGCAAGACTGATTAGTAGTATCATGTGCTAGTTGACGCTACAGAAGGAGCTAGTCCGTGGCTGTTTGCCTCCGTGTCCACACTTGGGAGAGCCCCACTCGTGCTTCCATTACGTGAATTAGGAGTAGCATCTACCATGGAGCAAAGGATCCAGTGTGCACTAAGAACTTTTCATAATTTTCTTTTTCCTGGAAAAGTATGTTTATTTAACACTTCCTGTTAAAGGTAATTTGAACCATGGAGAGGGAAGTAGTGGAATTTGTGACTTAGGTACATAGATTAGAAATAACAGGATAATAGGTACGTGCAAATCACATATCTGATGAAGGACTTTCCAGACTCTCGAAACTCAGCAAGATGACAACCCCACTTTTTTTTTTCAAGATTTTTATTTATTTATTGGACAGACAGAGATCACAAGTAGGCAGAGAGCCAGGCAGAGAGAGAGGAGGAAGCAGGCTCCCCACTGAGCAGAGAGCCCGATGCAGGGTTTGATCCCAGGGCCCTGAGATCCTGACCTGAGCCAAAGGCAGAGGCTTTAAACCCCGTGAGCCGCCCAGGCGCCCCCAACCTCACGTTTTTATACAGATTTTTAAATTTATATGCCAGAGAGAGCACACACAAGAGCACATAAGCAGGGAGAGAGGCAGCCAAAGGGAGAGGCAGCCTCCCTGCAGAGCAGGGAGCCTGATGCAGGGTTCAATCCCAGGACCCTGGATCATGACCTGAGCTGAAGGCAGATGCTTAACGACTGAGCCACCCAGGTGCCCCTTCTTTCTTCTTTTAAGTAATCGTAACACCCAACGTGGGGCTCAGACTCACAACCCTGAGATCAAGAGCCACACGCTCCACTGACCGAGCCAGACAGGTGCCCAGAACACTCTTTTCCAAAGAAGTTGTACAGATGGTAAAGACGCACAGGATCGTGTTCATCGGTCGTGAAGGACATGCAAATGCAAACCACTGTGAGGCTCCACTACACATTTGTCCGAGTAGCTAAAATGAACCAAGACCGACCGTACTGAGTGTTGCCGAGGAAGTGGCAAGGTTAGAACTCTCCTGCCTTGCTGGTGGGAATGCCAAATGAAAATGGTACAGGGGCGCCTGGGTGGCTCAGTGGGTTAAGCCTCTGCTTTCAGCTCAGGTGGTGATCTCAGGGTTCTGGGATCAAGCCCCGCATCAGGCTCTCTGCTCAGCAGGGGGCCTGCTTCCCCCTTCCCCTCTGTCTGCCTCTGTCTACTTGTGATCTCTCTCCGTCAAATAAAATCTTTGGGGAAAAAAAAAGAAAATGGTACAACCGCTCTGGAACAGTTTCGCAGTTCCTTAAAAAATTCAACCGTTTCACTGCATGATCCAGCCCTTGTATTCCAAAGTGTTTACCCAAGAGAAAGGAAAGGACACCCCCACACACAAGACACAGACACATACGTGAATGCTCGTAGCAGTTTTATTTGTAATGGTCCCAAACTGGAAATAGCCTGAATGTCCAACAGGTGACTAGCCAAACAGACTATGGGACATCTGTGAAATAATAGACTTGTACTTGGCAATGGTAAAGAGCGGTTATGAATGCGACGACATGGGCGAACAACACGGGTGAATCTCAGATAATTTGCTTAGTGAAAGAGGCAGAGAAAAAAGTGTATACTCTACGATCGTATTTATATACATTCTGAAAAATGCAAATTCATCTATAGTGATGGAAAGCAGTTCAGTGGATACGTTGAGCAGGAGGGCAGGGTTCCAAAGACGCGGGGGAAACAGGGTGGTGGTGGTTTCCCAGGTGTATACACATGTGTCCTCAACAGATAGTACTTTTTCAATTCATGCGGTGTATCGGATACCAATTTTCCCTCAATAAAGCTGGCTTTTAAGATTTCATTTTTATTTTTTTTGAAAGCTTTATTTCTGTGAAAGAGAGAGAGTGTGCACGTGCACAGAGGTGAGGAGCAGAGAGAGAGAAGCTCAAGCAGATTCCCAGCTGAGTGCGGAGCCTGACTGGACCCAGGATTCAATCTCACAAACCTGAGATCACAACCCGAGCGAAAACCAAAAGTCAAATGCTTAACCAACTGCGGCATCCAAGTGCCCCTTTAAGATCTTTTTTTTTTAATGTCATCTTTTTTTTTTTTTTTTAAGATTTTTTAAAGATTTTTAAGATTTTAAGATTTTCTGGGCCGGGGGGAGCACACAAGCAGGGGGAGCAGCAGGCAGAGGGCGAAGCAGGCTCCCCGCTGAGCAAAGAGCCTGATGCAGGGCTCGATCCTGTGACTTTGGGCCTATGACCTGAGCCGAAGGCAGCCACTTCACTGATTGAGCCACTCAGGCGTCGCTTTTATATTTAAGTAATCTCTACACCCAACATGGGGCTCAAACTCACAACCCTGAAATCAAGAGTTGTATGCTCTTGTGATTGAGTCAGCCGGGTGCCCCTCAATAAGGCTGTTTTAAGAAACAACAGAGGACGGGGCACCTGAGTGGCTCAGTGGGTTGGGCCTCTGTCTTCGGCTCAGGTCATGATCTCAGAGACCTGGGATCGAGCCCCACATAGGGCTCTCTGCTCAGCAGGAAGTCTGCTCCCCAACCCCCCATGCCTGTCTCTCTGCCTACTTGTGATCTCTATCTCTCTCTCTGTCAATAAATAAATAAATAAATAAATAAATTAAAAAAAAAAAAAAAAAGAAACAACAGAGGAAACTGGAGAGAGAGAGCGATCTCCCATAGTTCTACTCACAACACTGATTATTATAATCCAGGAAAGGATTATCTTGGCTTTTTGTCTTTGTTTTTTAACCCATCACAAGGTTTTGTATTTTGATTATTTTTTGACTATATATATTTTTTAAGATTTTATTTATTTATTTGACACACAGAGAGAGATCACAAGTAGGCAGAGAAGCAGGCAGAGGGGAGGGGAAGCAGGCTCCCCACTGAGCAGAGAGGCTCGATCCCAGGACCCCGAGATCACAACCAGAGCCGAAAGCAGAGGCCCAACCCACTGAGCCACCCAGGCACCCCTTGAGTGATTATATTTAAACTTACATTTTATTATATAGTTTTTTGATACATACGAAAGGACGTTCAGCACCTTGTCTGAGTTAGCAACCGACATACATCGAATGCCCACCAACCCATCTCCCAACCTGAGAACCAAGATTGGACCCAAACCCTTGCAAACCCCTGGGGTGCTTCCTCCATCGTGCTTCTACTCATCTGAGACCATCATCTTGAATTTTGTACTTTTTCTTTCCCTGATCGAATAGAGTTGTAGCCCACATACCAGACAAGAAATGGTTTCCTTTTGCTGGTTTTTTGAGCTTTTGAAAATGCGACCGTACTGTGTGGAGTTTCATGCAATTAGTTGTTTGAGTTTGCTATTCGATCTCGGAGGCTCCTCTGGGTTGTGGCATTCTGTGTATTTTATGGTATTTTCAATTCTCCTTGTGGCCCTGCAGGCTGACTTAGCATTTGCTCTATAGGGAAAACACAGCTCAGCGACTGACCCTTCACTAGGATGCCGCAGGAGGACGGCCAGGCCCTCCCCACTCCGAAGTGCAGAAGTGCGTATTTGGGTTGTGGCCTTGACCTCTGACCCTCACTTGGCTATGAGTCAGTTCCCGGGTGCGTCTTCCACTTGCCCACAGAATGGCTCCAAGAGGCTGAGCTGCCCCATCTCCGAGGCTTCGCCCGTTGTCTTGTTCTTACAAGAACAGACACCACCGCCCTGACCCAGCCATGCCACTTCCGGAAAGTCACCTTACAGGATGCTCAAAGGCACAGGGTGGCACGGGCATGGCATTTATTGCACAAGGATATTTATTGCAGTGTCCCTCGTAATCTCAGAGCCGTAGCAACACAGTTACATCGGCAGGGATCTAATCGCAATTAGTGAACAGGAGTCACGGCAGAGCTATACGGCGGAGCGCCCCTGGCCGTGAAAACGACAAAGGTGGGCGGCACCGATGATGGAAAGCTCTCCAGGACAGACTTTAAAAGGGTAAGAGCAGAATAGCGTGTGGAATAATGTTACTGCACGTATAGAAGGGGGAGAAGGGTAAATCATATGGAACTGCTTAAATACTTCCACAAGCATTCCGAAGTAACTGAGACCTAGTTCATTGTGTCTATTTTTTTTTTTTAAATAGTGTGCCACAGACAAAGGCTACCTACTTAAAAAATACATAAATAAAATAACACTTTTAGTCTTTTTAGTGCAAATTCCTAGCCTCCTGGCCTTTCTTTGGCTTGTGGCCAGCCTGTGCTGCCAGTGACTACTTTATCAGAAGCCCTTGGTTCCGCCTCCTGCCTCCCCCAGCCCCAATGTCCCACTTTTTGGCATGTTACACGCTGGACTTCCCCAAACCCCCTTTGCAAACCCCGGTGGCGCCACAGGCTGGGGAAACCTGCCACAAGGTGGCGCTCTTTGCTGGCTGCTGCTTTGTCCGGGGCGGGGAAGGGTCCATCCTCTCTGCTCTGGAGAGGCACCTGGCCTGAGGGTCAGGTGCCTCTGCTGAGTGGGATCCCACCTCTCCACCCCTGGCACTCCTCAACTCGGTCCCACACCTCCACCAAGAAATCTGGAAAATGGGAAGGTAGGGATCTATCGATCACGTCCCTCCACCATTTGGTCCATCAGACGTCCTCCAGGCAGGCGCAGACTGTCCGAACTTGGGAGGTGCCTGTTACCCTCCTTCGGGTCTCAGGGAGAAGGGTGGGCGTGCTTGCCCATGTCCAGCTCTGTCTCCCTCCCGGTCTGACAAGCTCTTTCAGCCAAAAAAAAACCCTAGGAGTTAGAGCAGACGGGGCTCTGCAGGAGGGCGGACAAGGGGACAACAGGACAACCTGGGATGGCCCGGGGCCCCTGGCAGGGCAGTAGGGACTGGGCTGCTGCTCTTCATGTAAGCTGCCCCGTGCATCCATTTATCAAATACCAGCAACCCAGCGGGTGGAGAGGAATTCTTCATTCAAACACTTGTCTGGAATATCAGAAGATAACTGGGCCACATTGGAGACCCGACCGCTGGGCCTTTGCTCAAGCTCTTCCCCAAACCCAGGGCCTTCCTACCCTAGGCAGCCAGGGTCCTGTGTGGGCACCTGACCTCTCCTTCAAGGCTAGCCGCCATCCTGCCTCTTTGGCCTCACCTGCCCAGAGGCTCCAGCAGTCGAGAGCAGCCTGGTCAGTGCAATGGCGGGGTGGGGTGCCTTGGCCTAAGGATACGGAGCCCTCTAAGAGGAAAAAGTGCGAGAATGACAATGCAAAGCCCAAGGTCCGCCATGGGCAGACAGACGTACCCTTGCGATGCAGGCTCCGGCAAGGATCACTGCCTTCACTGGGAGCTGGTCCATATCTTGGTACCGACCCTCTGTGAGCCCAGGGTCTGGCGCTCAGGAGGCCGTCTGGGAGTACTGGTGAAACGGACACAGGCTGATCTTCCCCGAGTCTAGCCTGCGGACGGGACGGTGTCCGTACTCTGCAGCCGGCCAGGTGGAACGCGCTGATACCTGGGCAACAGCTGGGGGCAGGGAGGTAGCCCCAGGCGTGGGCAGGGACACAGCTCGTAGCAGACTGTGTCTATAGCGCAGTCAGTGGCTGGCCCTTCCCAGGCCCTGGCTGCCCGGTGAGATCCCGGGTGGGGCAGGGGTGCCCTGGCTGAGAATCCCTTCGTTCGGGGTCCTAACCCCACCTGCATGATTCCTGGGCCACAAAAGAGGCCTCACACTTCAAAGCCGAGGGCTCATGCTGAGCAGGGGAGTCTGGGAAGACAGTACCCCCGAGATGACTTTCGGGGACACTGGCCTCTCCATCAGCTCTGCCTGGCTCCCCCATGGGTGGCCCCCCTTTTCTGGTGCCACAGAGAGATGAGCTGGAGGGAAGGAGGGGAGGGGGAGGGAGATGAGACCGTGGGCTCAGCTTCCCCCCCCCCCCCCACAAAGAGGGATCAGTGGAGTAAAATCAAACCAGCTTTAATACCAATATAGTCTCTCTTTTAAATACCATGTTCCCCAGGACAGGGTGCAGGGGGCAGGCTCTTGGCAGGAAGAATGGAAAGGAAATGTGGAACAAAATGGAATGGGTCGCCTGGGCCTGCCCCCACTCTGCCCAGGGCCCTTGGGGGAGGGGGAGGGGACAGCAGCTTCCTCTGGTCCAGTTTTGCCGGGGGAGGGGGGGTGGGGGGGCTGGGGTGGGCTCCCCTCCACTCCCCTCTATAGTCCCAAAACTCTTCTCAGGATTATTTCTGCCCTTTAGGCCAGCACAGCCTGGGCTCCTCTGACCGCGGAGAGGGCCCTCTGCCTAAACGGATGGCAAGGCCAGACCCGCCCCCTCAGTAGCTGCTCTGATGGCCGGTGAGGATGTAGAGGTTGCTGTGAGCCCCTGGGTTGTCGGTGGGAATGCTCTCAAGGATGATATCTCTGGAGGCGAGAGAGAACCGGATGTGAGCAAGGCAGGGAAGACCTGTGGGCACCTGCATCCGGCCGCAGGCGCATCTGAAGGGGAGTTCGGGGCACTGTGTCCTACCTGTGGGCCCCGAGCACCCGGAAGATCCTTGTCTCGTCTGTGATCTCCTGGGTCACCTGGGAAGAAAAGAGGCACTGAGGCCACCCCAGCAAGTCCTCTCCTAAGGGGCGGGGCCAACAGGGCATGGGGTTGTGGGGGCAGCCAGGGTCCTGAGTTCCACTTACCTCGTTGGTGTCCAGGCTACGGCCTTGCATCCCATGACTCCAGAAGGCCAGCACGCTGTCTTGCAGACACACTAGGAGGCATCAGGCTGCCTCAGGCCTGCACCAGCTCTGAGGACACACCACCCCCCACCCCGCCCCAGCCACACCCTGGACCTGGCCACCGAGGTTCTTGCAGATGGAAGGTGAGCCGTGTGGCTCTTGAGAGGGGTTGGGGCCTGCCCCCTCATCCAGCTGCCCACCCCCGGCCCCCAAGGGGCCACAGTCCATGCTCCAGGCTAGGGACCTTCCCGGCCCCACCCCCATCCGGCTCACTCACCCACGGTCTCGATGGGGAAGTCAAAGGTCAGCACAGGCGCCAGTGCGGCCGTGGGCTCACCCAGCAGGTCGACAGTCCTCACGCAGCCTGTACAGGGAGAGGGCTGGTGGGTGCGAATGGGGTGGTCCCCTTCTGGGGAGGCGGACCCTTACTCACGTGGCTTCCCTCAGCCTCCCCGCGGCCCCTCCACTGCCCCCACCCCTGACCTCAGGGGCACTCACGGTCAAAGCAGACTAGCACTGTGTCCCTGTCCACCTGGATCACCTGCTGGGCAGTGCCGGGGAGGCCCTCTGCAGGCAGACAAGGGAGACGGTGCCCGGCTAAGCCACCAGCCTCGCTGGGGCCCGCCAGAGGGCCAGCTGTCCCCACAAGCACATTCCAACCCCACAGCAGTCTGACAGACGCCCACACGGGCCAGTGTGGGGAACTGAGATTCAGAGTTGCTGAGTGACCCGCCTGCGGGCACGTAGAGAGGCAGAGGGGCGTCCCAGGAGGCCGGGGAGGCCAGGGTTTCTGGAGCCGGGGGAAGCACAGTGTGCGACTCTGCCGCCATGGGACCGCATGTCTCGGAGCAGTCACACTCGCATTCTCTGCTCCCTCATGCGAAACACAGGCAGGGCAATGGCGACCTTGCGGGGCCATCGTGCAGATTAAGAATGAAGGCCGGTGTGGGAGGCCCCTGGCTGGGGGCACAACTCGGCCTCAGTCCAGTGCTCCTGTCCTTCCTGACCCACGGCCACCCCCTCTGCTCCCCTGAGCCGTCCCAACCCAGTGTCCTGCTTCCCCCGCTCAGAGTGAAGGCCTCGGTGCCTGCCTTGCCCAGTCGGGTTCTGTCCCTGCGGCCCCTACCGGTCTTGGTCAGGCTTTTTCTCAGCTGCCAAGCCTGGGGTCTCATGAAACCTTTTATTTTTTTTATTTTTTTTTAAACCAAGATTTTATTTATTTGACAGACAGAGATCACGAGTAGGCAAGAGAGGCAGGCAGAGAGAGAGGAGGAAGCAGGCTCCCCGCTGAGCAGAGACTGATATGGGGCTCGATTCCAGGACCCTGGGATCATGACCTGAGCCGAAGGCAGACACTTAACCCCCTGAGCCACCCAGGCGCCCCTCATGAAACCTTTTAAAGAAGCCCGGCTGGAGTGGCGCTGGGAGCTCTGGGCTTCCAGGCTCTCCGCAGGGCCCTAAGCTGCTGTGAAGCCAATCCCTAACCCTCCACTCCCCCCCCCACCCCCATCCCCCTACACACAGCCCTCCGGCTTACCAGGGGGTATGAGAACATCAGGAGTCAGACCAGCCTCCAGGGGCAGGACGTGGAAGAGGACTCGGCAGCCAGGCCCCTCCGGGCCCTCTGCCCCCACGCACACCTGCGGCAGCTCCTTCCCGTCCAGCACCAGGGGTTCCAGCATCCCTGCTGGGCTGGGCAGGGGGCTGGAAAAGTTCTGGGGGCAGCAGCGGTGCTCAGGTCTCCATTTCTCCCCCCAGGCCCACTGCTGCCGCCCAGGGTCGCCCCTGTCCCGGCCGCAGCCCTCCCCGCCGCCACCCCCGTGGCGTACCTTCAGCAGCAGGAACTTCTGCAGCGGCTCATACCACTGCAGCAGGAGCAGGCTGGCGGGCAGGGCGGCCAGCAGGAAGGTGCTGCCCGTGTAGGGGTTCCGCACTGCAAGAGAGGCCGGCAATGGGGACCGGGACGTAGCTGTGACCTCCGCCCCCCCAGCCCCCAAAACCCGGCTCTTACCCACACGACACTGCAGGCAGCCTTTGGTGTCTGGAATCTTGGCGGACAGGGCAAAGCGCCTGCAGGGGGTGACGACCAGGGCGTGGGTCATGGGCGCCATCCAAGGTCAAGGCCCCCCTGAGCCCTGAGATGGGCACTATCCCCTTCCCTGCCTGGTGGGGAGGTGGGGAGAGACTGAGGGTCCAGCGCCCACCTCCACAGCCTGTGCAGCAGGGGTGTGGGCACAGAAGTCCCTTCACCTGCGCCACTTTGGGCAGCTCGCTTGACCTGCCCCTGCCTCAACTTCCTCATCTGGAGAATGGAGGTCATTGTGGCACCGACCCCGCGGGAAGGAGAAGGGCTTCCAGCAGAGCCCAGTGCGCTGCGCTGCGTGCACTCAAGCAGGGCTAGCATTTCCCAGTCTGAATAATTATTTTCCTGCCCACTGTCAGTCACTGAAAATCCTTCTGAGGCGAAGGCAAGATCTAAAAGCGGCCGTGAACGGAGGAACAAGGGCAGGGGAGGGCAGGAGCGGATGGTGGCTCCAGCCCCCGTGAGGCCCGTCCGAGCACCCGCACCCATCCACCCCACCCCCCCGCCCTCTGCCTGCCACATGTCACACATGTCACACGTCACAGCAGGGCAGGCGGGCCCAAGGGGATCAAGACTTGCAAGAAAACCACAAACAAACGGCCTCGGCTGAAGAGATGCCACAGGAGGCCAGCAGGTGGCTCAACTACCTGGGCCGCCTCGGCAGGGGGAGAGTAGGTATCATCCTTGCTTTGGTTATTGGCTGCCCCCCAAGCCCTCAGGGGACCTCCAGAGTCCGAGTCCTTCTCTGGGGAACAGGGTTACACGTCTGGAGGCCTCCCAGCGACCCAGGCCGTCTGCCCCTCTGTCTCCTCTCCCTTGGCTCCTGCTGCTCTCTGTCCCAAATGGCCTCTGGACGGGACAGAGGCATATATTTTTGTATCTGGTTTTTTTTTTTTTTTTTTTTTTTTCCTCCAAACAATTCTGGCTCTCTGATTTTAATGTGCAAAGGGGACACCATGACTCTGTGACTTTCCAAACACACACCCAAGCTGGGGCTCTGATGGGCCCGTTTCCTGCAGGTCCTGGGACAAAGCAGAGGTTTGCTCAGGAGCTGAGTTCAGGAAGCCCCAGGGCCGCAGGGCTCCAGATGTGGTATATGAGTGAGGCCGCTGCAGGAAGGGCCTGGGCCCACAGCTCCCCAGCTGGGGTAGCCACCAGCCTGACCTCTCTCGACACCCCTACCAGCTCCCATCATGCCCCCTGGGCAGGGCAACATCCAAGCCCCACAGCGAGGACCCCTCCTCGAATCCAGACACAGCTGGCACACAGCTGCCGGAGGTCCCGCTTGCACATCTCAGACTCGATGCGACGACACCCCCATCTGACGACAGCTCTATCCTTCCTGCGGCCCAGGCCGAAAACCCCGGAGTCATCCTAGACTCTCGCTCCCACCCACCAACTGTCAGGAAATCCTACTGATTCAACTTGCAAAGAAAACCAGAATTCAGCCGCTTTTTATCTCCTTCACTGCTACCCTGACCCGTGCCCCCATGGCCTCCAGCCTCATGATTCCAAGAACCTCCTGACCGGTTTCCCTGCTTTCTCTTCACCCCGTCAGTCTATTCTCAACACAGTGGCTACAGGGATCCCTGGTCCATGAACCTCAGAAAACCTCAGTCCACGTCACTCTTCTGCAGCGGCCCTCGGGCTGCAGAGAGTCAAAGTCAAAGGCCTCACTGTGGCTACCGGGCCCTCCCAGATCACCTTCCCTGTACTCGGTCCATCTGGCTACACCAGGCTCCTTGCTGTTTGTCAAACAGGCCAAGCCTGTTCCTGCCCCAGATCCTTTGCACTGGCCGTCCTGGCCCCCTGGAATGCCCCCCTCCCCAGATATCAACAAGGCTTGCTCTAAGTCTTTACTCAAACAGCACACGTCACAGGTCCTTCCTGACCACCTTGTTTAAAACACAATCCAGGCCCCACCCCTCCTATTTCTCCTTCTCCCCCTGCTTTACGTACCATTTCCCCCTCTGCACATCATCAGAGAATACGCTTTTTATGTTGATTGTTTGTTGTCTGTCTCTCGTGACAAGAGAGTCCAGAGAATACGAGGGACTCTAGTTCACAGAGGGCCCCAGACACGTCCAAGGTGCTGACCTTGGACATCCCCTGGACACCTCACAAAACACACGGCACCAACTCCCCCGAGGTGCCCCAGTCCCTCCCTTCTCCCTCTTGCTCACTCCGGTCAGGCCCCAGAGCCAGTCAACCCTGCTTCCTGAACATGGCTCAAGCTGAACATGGCTGTCAGCACAGCCAGCCAGCAGATGCCTCTAGTCTTCATCTGTCTCTCTTGACCCCCAGCTCTAGGACAGGGCACGTGACCCAGGTGGGCATGTCCCCACCCCCTGAGCTCCTCATGCTGTGGCCACAGGGACAGGCTCAGAGTGCGCGGGGACCTAAGCTAGACCCATGGACTTTGTGGGAACCCCTTGGAAGCCAAGGTTCTAGTACCACAGAGCTGTTAGCTAAGGCAACGCTGGTCTGGATCGGCGGGCCTGCCTCCCTGGACAGGAAAGCCTACCTGAGGAGGAAGGGGATAGAGGAAAGCAGAGCCAAGAGATGCAGGCAGATTCCTGATGAAGCCGTTTAAGCCTGGATCCAGCTGGGCCTGAAGCTAACTCTACTCCTGACCTTGCAGTTACATGGGCCACTAAATCCCCTTTCCTGCTTCTGTCAATGACCCGCATCGCTGACAACAGGGAGAGTCCCGACTGACATACTAAGGGATCCTTCTAAAACGCTCCCCCTGCTGCTGCTGGTTGAACAAAACCCAGATCCTGGGCCTGGCATCAAAGGAAGGGCTCTGACACCCATGTGTCTTCCCCTCAGGCTGCTCTGCCCTCCTCCCTCTGGCCAGACGACTCCCCACATCACCCACAAGAATTCTCTCGTGCTCTTCCCCTGCCTGGAACACCCTTCCCAAATTCATCTGCACAGAAGCCTGCTGTGCACCTGCCAACCCAACGGCCTTGGGTGGCTGCCCTCCCAGAGGCCTCTGCCCCACCCCCCCACCAGCTCTCCCTCTGGTTCCCTGCCTGGCCAGGTACTGACCATTAAGGACGCATGTGATTTGCTGTCTCTAAGCTGAGCTTAGGCACAGACCTACAGCAAGTGCTTGCTAAGCATTTCCTGGTATCCTAACGACCACAGCTGCCTCACCAGGGTCTCCCTGCTTCCAAACAGGCCCGGAGACCCAGGGGCCGGGGATGGGAGCTACCAAGGCTCTGACAGAGGAGGCAACTAGGCTCAGACAGGCAGAGCAACCTGTGAGATCACAAGCCCAGTCCCATACAAGGCCATAGTCCAACCACGGCTCTGCCCCTCCACCTCCCCCCTTTCCTGCCCCACACCGCATCATCCAGGCTCCTCGGCTGGGGGTCCTGACCTGGGGATGATGCGCTGTGTGAGGCGGTTGGTGGGGATGGAGAGGGGAACCTGTTGCTGGAGTCTTCGCTGCTCAAACAAGCCTGGGAGGTCATGGGCCCAGATGTGCGTGGATTTCCCTGCCGGAGAGAGGGAGAGAGGGGCTCAGAGAGCGTGGATTGGGGGCGGGGCAGGCCCCAGCCCCTGGCGGCCCCAGCCCATACCTGAGAGCGACAGCAGCACATTATTCACACAGTAGAGCCAGGTGCAGCGCTGCGAAATCAGCTGGAGGCCACAGAGCGATGGGTGGACGGGGAGTCGGCACCCCAGCCTCCCAGGGCCCTCCCCCATCCAAAGCCGGCCGGGCCTCACCTTCTCCAGCGTGTCCTCATGTAATTCATGCAGGTTGAGGGTGTAGATGCCTTCCTCGGCCCCCACCACCAGGAACTGGTCTGCGCGGTGGGGAGGGGGTCTGGGGTCAGGGGTCCGCCCCCACCCTTGGCCCAGGCTGGGGGATTCCTGGGCTCCCGCTTCCTCCCGGCCCTGGCCTACCCCGGGTGACAGGGTGAACCCAGGTGACAGCTGCGTGGATCCGCAGGGGGCAGCCATTGAAGACCTTGGAGAAGCAGGCGCCCATCTGGAGAGAAGGCAAGAGGCTGGTGAAGAAGACAGAGGTGGGGGGGGGGGGGGGGGGGGGGGGGGGGGGGGGGGCGGGCAGGCAGGGCTGCAGGACACTTACGTGCACCTTGGGGGTTGGGGGGAGCCCATGGCACAAGGATCTCTGGAAGGGAGGGACCAAGTCAGGGCCGAGGGGGCACCCCAGCCTCCCATCTTCCCGGTCCCTCTGGAGCGCCGTCTCACCTCAGGATCCTCCCTGTGCTTCATGGTGGCCCAGGCAGTGGGGAGCAGCGGGGGGCTGTTAGGGCCTGGGGGCGGCGGAGGTGGGGTTCCTGCAGGCACAGACCGGCTGTGAATTCCAGCTCCAGCCCCACCCGAGCTGGCCTCCTGGTCCCCCAAGACTGGACTCACCCAGGGGGCTGGAGAGAGGGTCTTCTTCGGCTGGAGGCTCAGCAGGGGACGGCCCCAAGAACGGGGCCCGCTTGATGGTTCCTGTGGTATCGTCTGGAGAGTCCAGCTCCTGGGAGGAGAGTCAGGGGACCGAGCCTGGCTGTCAGCAGGTCCCCTGTAACCTGGTCTCACCCACCTGTACCCTCTGCAGCCCCCACCCCCCAGCCCCAGCTCCAACTCCTCTCCATGCTGTACCTGGAGTTCTGAGGCTGGCCGGATGGTCAGGCTCCTGTGGGGGACAAACCAGGGGGACGTGAAGTATGAGATGTCACCGGGCCCCAGATCCAGCTGCCCGACCCCACCACCTTCCGGCCCAGTTCCTCACCTTTCCTCTAGGGCCTCCTCCACGGACTGTAGCAGGCTCCTGGGCAGGAGGCGATGAGGTCAGAGGTCAACCTCTTCGGCAGCCCCCCCCCCCCCATGGCTTCCCTCTCCCTCACTCACCCACTCAGCTCCTCCTTTCCCAGCAGCGTCCACTCCTCCTCCCACTGTGGGGAAACCAAGTCAGAAAAGCCCAAAGGGAACAGAGAGAAGAGAAGCAACGTGAGAGGGCGCTCGAGGGACCGTGGGAGAGAGCGGACAGACAGACAGATGGAAAATGACACGGTACAGGCAAGAGAGCTGTGATCGAGAGACAAGGAAGGACAAAGAAACTATGAAAGAGGAGGACAGACAAAAGGCAAGAGAAGGGGAGAGAGAAGCAGCAGAAAAAGGGACCAGAGAAGGGGACCCAGAGGTGGGGGGTCAGATAACTGGACCCAGACATAGAACACCAGAGAGAACCATGCCGAGCGGGTGGGGTGCGGGCTCATGTCTGTGATAGGCCCGTTTTTTAGAAAGGTGTGATCACGGTGCCCAGAAGCACCCCCCAACCCCCTTCGGTGTCACGGTTTTTCCCCAGGCCCCAGGAATCTGAGGCGCTCAACCTCTAGCCCAGCTCCTCCCACGCCGCCTGGGCTCACAGCCCCCCCTCACCACCGGCCCCCCTCACCGGCTCGTTTAGTGGGTCTGTTTCCTTCCTTCGTGGGGCACCAAATTTCACTTGGTGAACTGGGGGGCCCAGGGTATGCGAGTTAGCAAGGTAGTCTCTCGAATGACTCTCATACTCACACCAAATGCCCACACACAGCCCCCCACCAGATCCCCTACCACAGCACCCCCCACCAGGTCTATGCACACGGCTCCCCCACCAGATCCCACAGTCCCCAACCAAATCCACACACACAGTTCCCTACCAAATCCATACATGCAGCCCTCCCACCGGAACACCCCCCACCACAGCCTCCCACCGGTCCACCAACACAGTCCCCCCACCAGATCCCCCACAACCTCCCACCAGATCCACACACAGCACCCCAAATCCACACATAGCCCCCAAGTCCACGCAGCTACCCTACCGAATCCACACTCAACCCCCAGCAAATCCAAATCCCAGCCCTCTTACTAAATCCACACACAGCCCCCCAATCTACATACAGCCTCTCCCCAAATCCAGTCAGTACCCCGTCAAGTCCCCACGCCCCCAACTATATCCAAACACATAAGCCCCCACCAAATCCACATCCGCACACACAGCACCCCCCACCAAGTCCATATACATAGCCCCCACCAAACCCCCCTACAGCTCCCCTACCAAACCCCCACATGTGTCCCCCACTGGATCCCCCCCAAAGTCCTCCAACAAAGTCCATATACACAGCCCCCACCAAACCCCCCAACAGCTCCCCACCATACCCCCACATGCATCCCCCATTGGATACCCCCCAGAGTCCCCCTGCACAGCCCCCCACTGGATCCCCCACACAGCACCCAGACAAGTCCATCTACACAGCCCCCCACCAGTTCCGCACACACAACCCCACTAACCTCCCCTACCCCCACACGTAACCTGCTGAGCAGACTCACACTGGATCTCCGAGGGGGTCCTCTCGGCTGGGCCGTGCTGCCCCCGGGAGTGAATGGTGTCTGGAAACATGTCATAGGTCTAGGAAAGAACACAGTTGATACGCACCTGACACTTGCTCAAAGTCCTTTACCCACATTTGGTTTTCACAACAACCCTTTGAGATTATCGTAAGAATCAGGAGAAGAAAACCAGCACAAAGCAGCAAGTAACCGGCTAAAGATCACACAGAGACCAGAAGAGAGCTTAGCCAGGGTCAGGTCAGCCTGAGCCAAGGGCAGGAATTTATCAAGTGGGGGTTCCTGGGGGGCAAGATGAGCCCAGGGAAGATTTCTAATGGGTGGGTGCCCCTGGAGGAAGGCTCCCAGTGCTGGAAATACTCAAGTCAAAGGAACCTGACCCAGGCCGCCTCTGCATTGCTTCTCATCTGCCCGGGCCAAGATCCATTCTTCAGCTCCCCTCACTTACCTCTAGGTCACAGTCCTCTGGGGAAGGGGTTCCCAGGTGGGGGTCATTGGCTTTGTCCAACAGCTGTGTGAGGAGAGCCCGAGGGAGGTGCTGGGTTGTGAACGGGTGCTGGAGGAGCGGGGATGGGGGGGCACAAGTTGGTTCCTGGCCTCTAGGCCCCTGCTTGCCAACCCTTCGGCCCCTGCCCTGCCCCCATCTCCCACCTGCAGAAGCTTCTCTGCTGTTGGCCTCTTCTTGGGGTTCTTGGTCAAGGCCAGCTTGAGGAAGTGGTGGAAATTCTGGGTCCTAGTGGGCACAAGAGCCCCCCACCCCCAGACCCAAGTTAGCCCTCATGGGGGGCATCCTGCCGGCTCCAAAGCAGGGAGTCTGCTCCAGGAAGGAGACAGACTGAGGCCAAGGGCAGCCAGCCTGAGCGATACCACTGTTGTGACCGGGTGGCTCCTTGGTCATTAACCATGTGCCCTCCCTCCCTGCCCACACCGGGTCCCCGCGCCCAGGGGCAGGGGTGGGCCCCGCCCCCGCCCACAGACAGTCCACAAAGGCTGAGAGCACAGAGCTCCCCAGGTTGCACCCTGGGAGTTGGCAGAAGGTTCTCCGCCCCCGTGGAGACTGCTGGAAAGGAGGCCCCGGCAGGGGACGTGGGCCCTCACCAGCGCGTCTTGTCTCTCAGCCTGGGCGGCTGGAAGCTACTCTTCGACATAAGCATCAGGGCCCTGTGGAGAGCACGAGGTCAGGGGACAAGGTCTGCAGGGCACTGGAGGTCAGGCCAGGGGGCCGGTCAGTGTTCAGCAGACCTCATGGGGTGTAGATGGAAGAGAGGGGGCTGCAGCTCGCCCAGCTCGATGGCGGTGATGCCCAGGGCCCAGACGTCACAGAGCTCATTGTAGCCTCCTTTGCGTTCCACGGCGGCCACCTCTGGGGCCATCCTAGAGAGGGGGTCACAGATGGGATGGCCAAGTGCTCGATCTGTGCCCCCCCCGCCCCCTCAGCCAAAGGCACAGCCTCACCAGTATGGAGTCCCAATGAAAGACCTCCTCTTAGCCACGGACGCCGTCAGCTCGCCTGACACCCCAAAGTCGGCTGCAGGGACAAAGAGCTGTTCCCACCTGCCCTCTGGCTACAGCTCCCCACCCACCTCGAGGGCTGAGGCTCGGAATGCACCTAAAGGGTTCAGAGAGCAGGCGGCCCAGGTTCAGCCGCAACTGCCACACGTCCAAGTCGAGGCCAGGGCCCCCTCCAGGAGGGGTCAACCACCTTCTATCCCTGACCAAGTGTGGAGTCCCAGGTTAGACTCCATACAGACCCAACCACATCCAACTGCTAGTGGGGAAAGAGGGCGGTTCCATGTCCTCATCGGGGAAGCTGAGGGTTAAGCGGTGAAGTGACTCGCTCAAGGACACCCAGCCCTCCAATGCAGACCTTAAGACTCCACAGGCTTCCAGAGAACCCTCACCCTGATTGTGTCCCCGGGGTACTGACCCAGCTTGACATCTCCCTGGAGGGTGAGGAGAAGATTGGCTCCCTGTGGGAATGGAGGAGAGAGAATCCTGTCTGGTGCCCCCGAGAGCCTCCCCCCGCCCTCCCAGGATGCCCTTGGCGGGACCCCTACCTTGATGTCTCTGTGGATCTTCCCCTGAGAATGCAAGTGGTGCAGGCCCTGGGGACAAAGAGAAGCTCCTGAGAGCAGCCACCCAGGACTATCCCCCCCTTTCCTGAGCCCCCTCTCTCCACTGGGGCCCCCCACCCAAGCAGCTTCCTCCTCCCCTCTCCCCAAACAGGAAGTGACTGAGCCAAGAGGGAAATGTGCTGCTTCCGGCAACAGGGCTGGGGCCCCTTCACCGCCAGGACCCACAGCCCCTCAGGCCAGCTCTGCTTGAGCCACTCCACTCAACCCCCAACACACACACACACACATACACACACACAGGCCAGGCCAGCTGGGCTCCCTGCCCATAGCTCCTGGGACTGGGGGTGTGAACAGCCTTAGGGGCCCGGCTACCTTCAAGGCCTCTCGGCAGACATAGGCAATCTGCCGTTCCTCCAGGGGCCCGGTGGCTGGAATGGAATGGGTGAAGGCTGGCATGGAGGTCTGGAGAATAGGCTGACCTTCCCAGGCCACCCCTTGTGGGGGAAAGCAGCAGGCACTGCCAGGTGAAATAGATGTTGACCACATCCCCTCCCTGCACAGCCCGGGATACAGAGCCCAGAGAAGGACACCGTTTCTCTCAAGGTCACACAGCCAGTGAGGAGTGGAGAAGGGCCCGAGTCTGGGACCCCAGCTCTTCTCTTATGCCCCATGCTGGGGAAGGGTGGGCTGGGAAAAGGCTGTGGCCCTCTGGGGCCTGGAGTCCCGGTCCTCACCGTGGTAAATCTCCTGCAGGGACCCCCCTCCGCAGAACTCCATGCAGATCCACAAGCGGTCATTCCTGGGGGGTGGAGGGGGCACAGAACTGGGGTGGGCACACAGCAGAGCCACTAGGGGGCTGCCTGGGGGTAGGCAAGGGGATAAAGCAGCCTCACCTGAGGTAGCTGCCAATATAGGCCACCACGTTGGGGTGACGGCACTCACGCAGGATGGTGATTTCCTGCTGGAGGGAGCTGGTGTCGTCCCCTGGGGAGAACAGGGCATCATGGGGAGGAGGCGCCTAGGGATTGCTCTAACTCAGTGCCCCCATCTGCAAAATGGGCACATCGGGGCCAGAAAGATCCCAAGTGACAGTACCTCCTGGGGCCTGCCCCTCAGGGGGTCAACTCTCAGCGCCCTCCTGGCGCTCCGCCCTCCCTCCAGCGCAGAGGCCCTGCCCCGGGCCCTCACCTGGGTCTAGCTTGACTATCTTGACCGCGGCCAGTTCGGACGTGACCGTGTCGCGGGCCTGCAGGGGCGGAGGAGGTGAAGCGGGATGAGGAGGGGGCGGGGCTGGGGGCTGGATGCGCGGTACGGCGCAGAGCCGGCACCCTCCCCGCCGCTCTCCCGCCCGTCCGGCCGCCTGGCGCACCTTGTAGACGTCGCCATAGGTCCCGGCCCCCACGCGCTGCAGCAGCTCGAAGCGGTCCCGTGGATCCTGCAGCGACACGTCCCGCAGCAGCGCCATTGCCCGGCGCCGGGCGGGCCGGCGGGCGGGCAGTCGTGAGCTGCGGAGCCGCGGAGCCGGCGCGGGGCGGCGCGGGGCGGGGTGGGGCGGGGCAGGACCGCCGGGGCGGGCGCGGGTGTCTCCGAGGCCGCGGAGGCGGGGCCCGGGCCAGGGGCGGGGCCAGAAGGGGGGGTGCGCAAAATGCCCCGCCGCCCGGCCGGGAGGAGGCGCGCGCGGGACAGGCCCTCGCGGGGAGGGGAAGCCCCGAGGCCCGGCGGAGCAGACCCGGCAGAGGCCCTTCGGCCGGCCACCGGTTCCCTGCGCCGTACAGGTGGGGAGTCCGAAGACCAGAAGGCAGAGGGAAGAGGGGACACCCTTTCCTTGTCCCGCCCGCCCCTCCCGCAATTTCCCCGATGAAACACGGACGTGTACTTTTTTTTTTTTTTTTACAAAATGTATTCATCTTCCTTGGAACTGAAAAATAAATCTATGTACAAAACAGGAAGAGATCAGGCTCCCCTCACCCACTCGCAAACCCCTGCAGATTTCCTCCAGAGTCCCCTGAGACGGGCTGGACCTCGGGGAGGTTCCCAGAGGGTCGGAAAGAGGTCTGCTCTGATCTGGGGCCAGTTTGGTCAGGAAGGGGGCGGGGCTCAGGATTCACAGGCCGGAGACTGCGTTTCGTGTCCCAGACTCGCAGGGCAGAGAAGGGAAGAAGCTAGGATTTCCAAACTCTGAAAGTTTTAAGTTCTTTGGGGTCGGGGGCTTGGATTCCCAAAGGATGGAATTCTGAAGTGCGGAACTGTACTCCTAGGGGCCGAGCGGAGTCCCAGGTTCCCGAGTTGGAGGCGGGACCTGTGCTTCTGGGGTGTAGGGCGAAACCTCCGCCCCACAGGCAGGGAGCAACCATGAGCAGCCCCGGTCTGGCCCAGGGTTAGAGCCACGGTTCTGAGGTGGGGCCTGTTTCCAGTGCTTGGACCTTTAAAGATTAATGATGGAGCTCCAAGTGAGGTTTCCCTTGGCCGGCTGGGATTCCAGGGGATGCGATCTACATTCCAATGACCGGCAGAGCCGGGGAGTGGTCGGTCTGCCCTCCCGCAAGTTGCAGCAGGGGTTCCGGGTGGGGGTGGGGCCTGAAGGAGGGGCTCAGGCCCCCTTGGCCCGGGGGCGGGGCTTGGGCTCGAGGGCCGGGTGGGGGTGACGGGGGTGGCCCCTCCATCGGGACCGAGTGCCCTTGTCCCCCCACCGCAAGGGCCGGCAGGTAGTTCAGAGGCCCTTGCGCTGGCGCTTGAGGAAGGAAAGCGTGTAGTCGCTAGGTGTAGACACCTTCTGCTTCTTCATCTGCACTTGCGACTGCGCCGTGAGCTGCAGCTTGATGGCGCTCGAGTTGATCTTGGTGGCCACCAGCAGCTCCTTCATGCCCTTCATCTTCTCGCTCTGGAAAGTGAGCACCGGGCCCTCGGGCGGTGGCGACGCCGCAGGCGCTGGCGCCGGAGCCGTGCTGCCTCCTTCCGGGCCGCGGGCAGTGCCGGGGACCGTCCCTGGGGGCTTCCGAGGAGGTCCTGACATCGCCCCCTGGCCTCCGCCCGGGACCTTATCCAGGGCCGGCTTTTTAGGCGGCGGCGGCTCCTCAGGCTTGGACTCACGCCGGGGGCCTCGCCGGCGTCCTTCACGGGCTTCCTCGCCCCAAAGCTCCTCCGCCTCGGCCGCCTCGGCATCCCGACTCACGATGCGCACCTTCTGCCGTACCTGGCCAGGGAGGGAAAGTGGAGACCAGGCTGCAGGCCTGTGGCTGGAAGCCCAGGACCAGCCTCGGGCCACGCATCCCAGGGCCTCAGTCCTATCTGCACGCAAAGGGGACAAGCCAAGCCTCTTCAGGACCACAAAGGTTCTGCTTCGGCAGCCGCCATCACCCCCCTGGCCTCCCCTGCCGCCCTGCGCAGCTGCGCCTCACCTGTCCCTCGAACCGGCCTAGGGACTGCACGAGGAAGGTGGCCCAGCCCACGTGCAGCACCGGCGTGGGGCTGCCCTCTTCCCACTTGCAGATGCCGTCATAGAACCGCAGCAGGTGGGCAAAGCACTCCGGGTCCTGCAGGGCAGAACCCTGGCTCTGGGCACCCTGGGCAAGGGGTAAAGATGTCTTAGATCTTTCAGAACCTCCTTCCTTTTATAAAACCAGTCCTTAGCCAGGACTTGGGGGAAGGCAGAAGCCAACTCTTACCTATACCCCACCCCCCCAACTGAATGAGGGGCACTGACCATGAGAGAGATGGGCTTCCACACCCTTTCCCTGCAGGCACAGAGTAGTGACCCCTAAAATACCCTCAGCTCCCTCAAAGCCAGGCCAGGGACCCCCTACAGCAGATAGAATGTAGCTCTCCATGCGGGGCCACCTTCCCCCAGGAGGCCCCAGTCCCACGCAGCAGTCCCTGTGGCCACGGACGGGGAGCTCTGCTGGGGGGCAGGGAGGCCCGCAAGGTGAACACAGGCTGCCCCTCCAGCCCTTCACCTGGGTCTGCTCCCCTGGCCGCTCCTCGCCGGCCTCCAGCAGGCTGGCTGCCTCCTTCAGCAAGTTGGGGATGACATCATTGGCTACTTCGAAGAACTCCTTGTAGATCTCCTCGTCCTCACGGCAGTAGTTGTAGCTGTGAGAGCAGTAGGGCACTGTGGGGTCTGGGCCATGGCAGGGACCCCCAGGGACCTGGTGAGCGGATGGAGTCTTCCCTTGGAAATCATGGGTCTGAGTAAGGGGTGGGGGGGCATGGGGCGGGGGGTACAAGTTCGACTGTTGGATGGCAGTGGTTGCAAACTGGGAGGCCATGGGAGCCAGGGAAAGGTGTGAGGCCCTCATCAAGGGGTCCCAGCCTCCTGGGTGATGGTGGCTTTGGCTGTCTGGGGACTGGAGGGAGAAGGGGTAGGTAGGGCTGGGGACCCAGGCCTCACGCCTGGATGAGGGTGGTTGGAAATTAGGTAGAAGGGGAAGGCCAGCCAGCCTGAGGCCCTGGCAGGGGCATCCTCACTCCTGGATGACAGTGGCCGTGTCAGCCCACGCCTGGAGGGCTTCGCGCACATTGCGGTTGCGACAGTGGTAGCCAGCCAGGTACATGTAGGGGTAGATGTGCTCATCCCGGTAGTAGGTCTTGGCTGAGGCAATGCCCTGGGGACAGAGCGGAGGGACCTCAGGGCGCAGCCCCAGTGGCCGTGGATGGCAAAAATCCCATTCGGTCACACCCGTGAGGCGCAGTGGGCCGATCCCAGAGAGTCTCGTCTCTGATCTCACCCCACCCCCCTCTGTCCTCTCTGCCAATTGCTCCTGCCCAGGCTCTGCAGGGGGCTACCTGTTGAGGCCTGGACCACACTGCAGGGGACAGAGACCCCCAGAGAACAAGGGCTAGGAAAGGGAAGGGACCCATTCTCCAAGCTCAGGACGCATCCATTTCCCAGACACACTCCTACATAAACACCAAAGGCTTTTAAGCCGGGCCCAATGTCCCTCCTACTCCCCAAGCCCCACAGAGTTAACAACCCCTTCCTAGGGCTCCCGCCACAGGTGACCTCTATTATACTCTAGGACAATAACAGGCAGCAGAAAAAGCAGGGTTGAGGGGACAAATTCAGACCCCAGCCCTCCCACGCTGGGGAACACAGAACACCCCTCAGACAGCCCTCTGTGCCCTCAATACATGCGAGGCAAAAACTAAATGAGACACGGATGGGCGATACCCCTCGATACACGTCAAGTTCCTCTCTCCTCACCTGCCCCCCCCAGTCCCCAAACAGAATGGGACCCCAGCCACTGTTGGGCCCCCCTTCTGTACCCTCCTGAGATGTCCCCACCTTGTGGTAGAGGGTGAGTGGGTCTGGCCGGCCGGGGGTGGGCTCCAGTTCCTCCAGATCCGCCAGGTTCCCCAGTGCCATGGGGTACCTGGGAAAGAGTCATTGAGTCCAGGCTGCCTCCCAGCCACCCGCTCGGAGGCCCAGCCTGGCCACTTTCCCCTACTGACCTTTCCAGATGTCCCAGGTCATAGAGCAGCCAGAGCAACTTCTGGGGGTGGGGGGTGAAGAAGAGAGAGAGAGAGAGAGAGGCATGAGGGGGAGGGGGGGGGGTCTCAGTCTCCCAGGCAGATGGGAGTTCGGCAGCAGCAGGGACCTCCCACCAGGTGGCTGGGATCAGAATTGAGGAACCAGCCCCTTCGGGAGTCCGAGCCCTTTCACATCCCAGTTCTACTTTTCCCAAGAGCCCTGGGAAAGGCCAGGCAGAGAATGATCAACCTGTGTTCTGGAAGGGGAAGCTGCAGCTCGGGAAGGGAAAGCGCCCCCACCCGGGGTCCCCCAGGCACCCCTCACCTGCTGGAGCTGCAGCAGCTCCAGGGAGTCGGTGTGCAGGTCGATGGAAGGGTTGATGGCACACACCATGAACGCCACCTCCATCTTGCGGTCACAGCGCAAGTACGAGCCTTTCAGGTACAGCCAGCTCTTGGGAAAGGACAAGACCAGATGTCTCAGGATGGCCCACTTGGGCCTGCTCCAGAAAATGACCACCAGGAAAAGGGGATTCCCCCCTCATTCCTGGCATATGGAGGTGATGCCAGGAGGAGGGGAAGTGGCTTGGGCTAGGAGAGAAGAGTACCAAGTGCACCAAGTTGGGGGAGGGGCAGTACCCGCTCAGCCACACCCGCGTTGACCGTCTGGCCCCTGCGATCCTCGTTGCCCTTGCCATGCCAAGTGACCTCAGCTGTCTGTTCTCCGTTGGGCCCAAACACTACCCAGGCGTGGTCCTCGGACAGGGCCAGGTGGACATCGCGGAGACCCAGAGCCTGGCAGGCCCCCACCACGGCAAAGGCCACACCAGAGCTGTCCAGTTTAGTGCCTGTGGAAGGGAAGGAAATGCAAGAGGGTCCTCTGAGCTCTGACCTAGGGGAAGGGGCCAGGTCGTGATGGGCCATGCTTCCTCCCATGCTCACCTCCAGGCCTGTGCCCAAACCTTAGAGGCTCCTGCCCATCAGTTCTCAATCCCTTTCCTCCTTTGTGTTCGAAGCCTCTCCCTCCCCCTTGACGTGCTGCAGCAGAAGACATTCTAGGCTTTCCCGCAACTCCACCCAGTCTTTGACCCTGTCCCTTCTCTTTCTCTGCAACCACATTATAATTGCTTTATTGTGCCTGTTAGGTTATAACAGGGACAGCAAAAACGGGACCCTCTGGCCAACACTCCTTCTTCATACACCCACTAGTAGATACTCCTAATTTCTGTTACTCTTTTCCTGCTAGGCACAGAAGAGGCCTCAGATTCCTTCTCAGCGTGGCACTCCAGGACCTGATTGCCAGTCTACTGGGCTTGGAGCAACGAAGAAAGTTCTTTGCAAGCCCTGAGTCTTAAGCTCCTTGATGTGAAGCCCCTCCCTCATCTACTGACTTTCATGTTAAGTGTCTGAAATGTAGCCGGTTTATGGCTCCTCACTCCCCAAATCTGCTCCTGCCTTCAGTGCCTCATACTGGGCTGAGGGACTCCTGTAGCTGCTCAAGGGTGGGGATGGGGGTACTGAGGAGGCAGAGTCAAGTGAGTGGGGTGCAGGCCATTCTGTGCCTTCGGCATTATCACTTCCCTTCTCTGGGCTTCAGTTTCCCTTGCTGCAAAGAGGGTAGTAACACTTGCCCCACTTCACAAGGCTTACAGGTCTTAATGGGTTCTGCAAACCAGACAGGGTTGTGAAGAGGTGGGCCAAGGTTCCCAGGTGAGACAGGATTCTCGCCCTTTGCCACCTGTCAGGCTCCAACCTGTGATGAAGCTGAAGAGGGATTGGATGTGGGCCCGATCCTTGAAGTAGGAGCGGCTGAGGCTGTTCCAGATGACATCGGAGACCTTCTTCACCAGTTCTCGGCTGGAGACACCCCCCTCTCGCGGGTAGAGAGACAGGTCGACAGCGCCACGGATCTGGGCGGTGAAGCGGGCATACAGCGCAGCGATGATGGACAGGTCAGCCACAGGGAAGTAGGTAAGCCCGCCAGGTGGGTCGGGCGCGGGGCTGGGCTGGAAGGTGAGCTCGGGCACATTGGTGGGGATGACGCGGTTGACAGCAAGGAAATGCTCCACGAAGCCCAGTACCAAGGACAGGAGCACCAGGTCCGGTTCCTCTCGGCCCAACTCGGCAGCGAACAGCCGCACCACGTCGTCGATGGAGCGCAGCGGGAACAGCGTCTTCTGGGCGGCCTTCAGCCCCATGGCGGCGGGCCTCGGCCTGCGGGCGAGCCGGAGGAGGGAGGGTCGGGCGGGTACGACCGGGGAGCCCCCTCCCAGGCTCAGCTAAGGTTCTACACCCCCACTCCCTACATTCTCTTGCTTTCCTGCCCCCCCCGCTCGTCTGTTCCCCCTGTTCCGTGGAAGACCCCTCAGCCGAGGCTGTAAGGGCCTCCTCGTCCCCCACAACCCTAGGAGCCGCGGCCCCGACGGGGGTGCGCCCCTAGGACCCCGCTGGAGAACCCTCCCTGGCCGCCCCGCCCCCTCTCTACGACCGTACCCCCGGGCACCTAGAGTCTGTCCGGAACACGCCCTTAGGCCAAGCCCCCCAAATCCCAAGGAGAGTCCTGGCCTGGGTCCCCCGCGCCCACCTCCGCGCTTACATCCCACACAAGGCACCACGGCGCCCGCCGCCTGGAGCCTGCTGGGAAATGGAGTTCCGCCCCTTGGGCCGCACCGCCTGCCGGGAAGTGCAGTCCCGGGCTCTCTCCTGTCCCTGGGGCGTCTTGAAATGGTGGCCGGCCCGACAATCCGCGGTGGCTGATGGGAGTGGTAGTCCCGCAGCTCTGGGCTCCTGAGCAGTAGGTGAGGAGTGGAGGCTGCGCCACCTTCCTGAGATCCTCCGGGATTGGTCACTCCATTTCACGCCCTCCAGGTAGGCCGTGGAAGCGCGGTAGATTCTGGGAGATGTAGTCCAGGGAGTGACGCAGGCATTCTTCAGGCTGCTCTGGCTTCGGCTTTCCCATGTAGTCAAGATGTGAGGAACACGGGTACTTTTAAACAATGCAGGGTTCCGTAAGTGCCTTCAAACCCTTGAGTTGGGTATTTATCCATATCCATTAACATGTAAATGTGACTACTGTATCTAGCAGTTCTTCCCTAGTTCTGTTCTTCAGGAAGTTTAATATCTGTGCAAAGAGGAACATTTAAAGAATCATTATAGTTACTTGTAATAGGGTAAGAGCGTATTATTGAGGGGGAAAAAAGCTTCAGAACGATATTTGTGATAAGATATTATCTACATTAAGAAAAAAATTTTAAGAGGCATTTTTTATTTTTTAAAAGACTTTATTTATTTATTTGACAGAGAGAGAGATCACAAGTAGGCAGAGAGGCAGGCAGAGAGAAAGGGGGAAGCAGACTCCCCGCTGAGCAGAGAGCCTGCTTCAGGCCTGGATCCCAGGACCCTGAGACCATGACCCAAGGCAAAGGCAGAAGCTTTAACACACTGAGCCATCCAGGTGCCCAAGAGGCATTTTTTTTTTTTAAAGATTTTATTTGTTTATTTATTTGCCAGAGAGAAAGAGAGCATACAGGCAGGGGAGGGGCAGTCAGAGGGAGAAGCTCAGTGGGGAGCTTCATGCGGGGCTCAATCCTAGGACCCCAGGATCATGACCTGAGCCAAAGGCAGACACGTAACCAACTGAGCCACAAGTCGTCCTTATTAAGAACATTTCAAACCAATACTAAATAATTTCTACAGAATCATCCATTCACCTTCCTTATTAATTCAACAAACGGGTTTTAGGTGCTTGTGGGCCAGGCACTCAGTCCTAGGCACTGGATATATAGCAGTAAGGAAAACATCAAATGTCCACCCTTCTTCACCTCCATACGTATTTCCCCCCACATCCATAAGTCTAGTCTCATCATGAGAAAACATCTGGCAAGCCCAAACTGAGGAACATTCTACAAAACACCTGACCAGTACTCTTCAAAAGTGTCAAGATCATAAAAGATGAGGAAAGAAAAAAAACTTGCAGATTAGAACAGAGTAAGACAGGACAACCAAATGCAACATGGTATTTTGGGTTGAAGTCTGGGACAGAACAAGGACATTAACAGAAAAAAATGGTCAACAGGGTGACTGACCTTTGTAGTTTGCCTAGGACTAAAGGGACTTTAGGAGTATAGGACTTTTGTTTTTTTAATAAAGATTTTTAAAAAAAAAATTTTTTTTTTTTTTTTTTGACAGAGACACATCAAGAGAGAAAACCCAAGCAGGGGGAGTGGGAGAGAGAGAAGCAGGAAGCTGGACTCCCACAGAGCAGGGAGCCTAGTGCAGGCCTGGGCTCAGGGCCTTGGGCTCAGGGCCTTAGCCAAAGGCACACACCCAAGCACTGAGCCACCCAGATGCCCCAGGAACATGGGATTTTAGTCTTAAAACCAAGTCAGGGTATCTGGGAACCCTCCCTGTGAAATTTAAATAAAGTCTATAGCTTTGTTCATAGTTTTCATCGGTTAGGTTTGATAAATGTATCCTGATTATGTCAGATGTTAACATTAGGGGAAGCTGGGCAGAGTGTATACGGGGACGAGAACACCAATGACCAAGCTCTGGGGTACTTCTTCTCATAGAGATTAGGAGACCAGGAGGAACAAGCAAAGAAGACTGGCCGGAGAGATAGGAAGAAAATCAGATGAGCCTTTGTGCAGAAGAAGACAGAGGTGTGACCAATAGTATCAGATGCTGTTGATAGGTTAGCAAACTAAGCATGGAAGGCTGACTGGATTTGGTTCAGAGGGAACGCCTGGTGACCACGTTAAGAGCAGTTTGGGAGCAAAAACCTGGAGTTCCTTGGCTCAAGAAAAATGAGAGGAAAGAAATTGGTGACAGTGCTAACACTCAACACTTTCAGGGAGCTTTGCGGCAAAGATGGAAGAAAAACAAGATGGCAGCTGGTGGGCGGGGCAGGGGTTGGGGGGAAGAGGGTCAAAGGAGGTTGAGGTGGTGGTGGTGAATAGAGCCTCCAAAAGGGGCGCCTGGGTGCCTCAGTGGGTTAAAGCCTCTGGCTTCTGCTTGGGTCCTGATCCCAGGGTCGTGGGATCGAGCCCCACATCAGGCTCTCTGCCCAGCAGGGAGCCTGCTTACCGCCTCCCTCTCTGCTGCCTCTCTGCCTACTTGTAATCTCTGTCTGTCAAGTAAATAAATAAAATCTTAAAAAAAAAATAGAGCTTCTAATGCATGGAGGGTATGAGAGTTCCTGAGTGGCGTGTTTGGCCTTTGCTAGGAACATGAACAGTTTCCCTGCAATAATTGGAGAGAAGGCAGACTACATGGGCACATGTACTTGGGGACTTTAATGTTCTCGGTGAAACAGGAAACCCAGGTGGTGGTGTCTTTCCCTCCACACCTTTGCTCAGATGTCACCTTCTCAATGAATCTGACCCAGACCTGACCAGCCTACTCGAGATCACGCTCTCTGAGGCGCCTGGATGCATCAGACTCTTGATTCCAGCTCAGGTCATGATCTCAGGGTGCTGGGGTAGAGCACCCCCCACCCCCCCCTACCCTCTGCCCCCCGCCTTGGGCTCTGAGCTCAGGAGGAAGTCTGCTTGTCCCTCTGCCCCTCCCCTATGTGTGCACCTGCTCTCTCTCAAATACAGTCTTAAAAAAAAAAGATCAGGGGCACCTGGGTGGCTCAGTGGGTTAAGCCGCTGCCTTCGGCTCAGGTCATGATCTCAGGGTCCTGGGATCGAGTCCCGCATCGGGCTCTCTGCTCGGCAGGGAGCCTGCTTCCTCCTCTCTCTCTGCCTGCCTCTCTGCCTACTTGTGATCTCTCTCTGTCAAATAAATAAATAAAATCTTAAAAAAAAAAAAAAAAGATCATACTCTCCAACCCAAATTTCTCTTTCAATCCCTCCACTCTGCTCTACTCACCCCCCGCCCCACCAAATTAGTAACACTTTCTAGAACAGAGTTTCTCCACCATGGCCATATTGACATTTGAGCCTAGAAAATTCTTTGTAGTTGGAGACAGCCCTCTGTGCTCTGGGATGTTTAGCAGCATCGCTTGTTTCTATCAACTAGATGCCAGTAGCCCGTCTTCTTCTGTTGTGACAGCTGATAATGTCTGCAGACATGGTCAAGTGTCCCCTTGGGGGGGGAGCAAGATTACTCCCAATCGAGAACCACCTTTCCAGCATCTTATATAACTTATTTGTTCATTGATTATCTCCTCCTACCAAAAAAAAAAGCTCCACGAGGACAGGATATTGTCTCTTTCGTTCACTGATGTGTCCCATGTGCCCAGAATAGAGTCTGGTGTACAGTTGGTCTTCAGCAAAGATTTGCTGAATAAATAGATGAATTCTGCAGGAGAGTAACTGTAATGATTGACCTGGAATTTATGCTGTGTGAGGCGGGACGAAAGACACATCAGGGACGAGTGACAGTCCAAGTGTGGCAAAATCAGTGGATTGTAGGTTCCAGTGGGGTCAAAAGTTTACTGGGGTTGGGGTGTTAGAACTGGAAAGATAGGGGTGTTGGTTAGAGATGCTTGAGATAGGAATGCTTGGGATCGAAGTTACAGGGAGAGAGCTGTCGTTATTGGCAATGAAATGACCTAGCACGGTGCTTCCAGTAGAAATGTAACATGAGCTATATTTATAAAACTTTAAAATTCCTAGTAACTACATTTAAAAAAGTAAAAGACTTAAGCAAAATTAATTTTAATTATGTCCAAATGTTATTTCAAGTTGTAGTCGATATAAAAATTATTAACGATAATTTATATATTTTTTGACACTGAGTTTTTGAAATCCGCTCTATTTTATATGCACAGCACATCTCACTTCAGGCTAGTCCCTTGTCAAGGGCTCCAGAGCCCGTGTATTTGGTGGCCGTCATGCAGGTGGAAGCAGCTTTCCAAGATGGCTGTGGGAGCGTGCGGCTGGGGCAGCAGCAGAAGAAGACGAGGTGCCATGGGAGAGGAGGGTTCAAGGAACAGAGAGACCCAGGGCTGGGTCATGCATATGTTCTATCAGAGTCTCTAAGAATTAAAACTGGAGTAGGAATGGGGCGCCTGGGTGGCTCAGTGGGTTAAGCCGCTGCCTTCGGCTCAGGTCATGATCTCAGGGTCCTGGGATCGAGTCCCGCATCAGGCTCCCTGCTGAGCAGAGAGCCTGCTTCCTCCTCTCTCTCTGACTGCCTCTCTGCCTACTTGTGATCTCTCTCTGTCAAATAAATAAATAAATCTTTAAAAAAAATAAAAAATAAAACTGGAGTAGGAAGGAGAGAGTGACAGCAAGTCAGGAGCTGGAATGCATGCCCTCCTGAGTGTCCGAAAGGAGGAGGAGGGTGTCCGTGAGCGGCAGTGAGAATCATGGAGAGCACCTACCCCACTTCCAGCCCCAGTGTTAGAAGGAGGTGCAGTAGTGACCTCAGGTTCCTGCTAGAGTGGGGGGTTGAGGGCCATTTACAGATGGGGATGCGGACATGGGGGATTTTGCTGGAGATGGCCATGAGCCTGGAGGGCACCGTGGATCGCTAGTCGGAACTGTGCATGGAGATGAGGTCAGAAAAGGGGACAGCCAGAGCATGGAGAACCTAGGTGACACTGAGCAACAGGGATAAAGGGCAGGACTAGTTTTGATGGTCCTGAGGCAGGAGTGAGGTGGGGGACCGGTGTGAGGGTGAGAGTACTGAGGGCTGGGCTTCCTGCCAACACTAGGAAGGGCCCTAAAGCTCTGACTTGATTTCTGCTGATGGAAGCAAGGGGACTCGGGGAGGGTAGCCCCTCTTGATGTCTGCCAGTGTATGCATATATACGGGCACATATGACAACACAGAGACGTAAATTCACCTCATGGGGGGAGAGGAGAGAGTCACAGCAGAATTCACTTTCTAATTTACAAAACAAAAGGTATCATAATTAAAATTAATACAATTTTTAAAAGATTTTATTTATTTATTTGACAGAGACAGCAAGAGAGGAAACACAAGCCAGGGGAGTGGGAGAGGGAGAAGCAGGCCTCTCGCCAAGCAGGGAGCCTGATGCGGGGCTGGATCCCAGGACCCTGGGATCATGACCTGACCTGAAGGCAGATGCCCAATGACTGAGCCACCCAAGTACCCCCCAAATTAATTTAAAATAGCATCAACTATGTAATATTCTTTTTTAAAAAAAAAATTTTATTTATTGAGGCTGGTTAAATGTCTGCATTTGGCTTAGGGTATGATCCCAGAAACCTGGGCTTGAGCCCTATATCGGGCTCCCTGTTCAGTGGGGAATCTGCTTCTCCCTCTCCCTCTGCCTCCCCCTCCTACTCTAGTTCTCTCTCACTCTGCTCTGTCTCTCATTCTCACTCTCAAATAGAAAAAAAAAAAAAAAAAGACACCCGCCCCCCAAAAAAGATTTTATTTATTTATTTTAGAGAGAGAGTGAGCATGCACCTGTGAGTGGGAGTGGAGGGTACAGAGGGAGAGGGAGAAGCAAGCTCCCCGCTAAGCATGGAGCCCGATGCGGGGCTTGATCCCAGGACCCTGAGATCATGACCTGAGCCCAAGGCAGACACTCACTGACTGAGCCACCCAGGTGCCCCCGCTATGTAATATTCTTGACAAAAAAGTTAAATGTGAATGTAATGGGGAAACCATCAGAAATATGTAAATTGCAGGCCATTCTACAAAACAATAGGCCTAGACCCATGGAAAAAAAATGTTAATATCATGGAGGCAACAAAAATGGAGGCCAGTAGAATTGTTCCAGGTTATTGGAGACTAGAGAGCCTGGACCCCCAAATGCAACCTTTGATCTAGAATCAGATATCTGATTTTTTTTTTAATGCCATAAAGTACATTTTGGGGGCGCCTGGGTGGCTCAGTGGGTTATGCCTCTGCCTTCGGCTCAGGTAATGATCTCAGGGTCCTGGGATCGAGCTCCGTGTCGGGTGGTTCCCTGCTCAGAAGGGAGCCTGCTTCCCCCTCTCTCTCTGCCTACCTCTCTGCCTACTTGTGATCTCTGTCAAATAAATAAATAAAATCTTAAAAAAAAAAAAGATTAAAAAAAAGAACATTTTGGACTCAGTCGTACCATGAATTGGGCAGCTTAAACAACAGAAAAACACAGAAATGTCTTGTCCCCCCATCTGGAATTTGGAAGGCTGAGGTCAGGGTGTCTGCCAGGCTGATTCCCTCTGAGGCCACGAGGAAAAATCTGGTCTAGACCTCTCCGCAGCTGCTGGGGGTTTGCTGACAATCTGTGGTGGTCCGTGGCTTATAGAAGCGTCGCCCCAATCTTTGCCTGCACCTTCACATGGCCTTCTCCCTGTGTGTCTTTGTGTCTGCTTCTCCTTCTGCCCCTCCCCGTTTGGACTCTGTTTCTCAAATAAAATCTTTAAGAAAAAAAAAGGTAAAAAAAAACTTTTTAAAAAAAAAAGATTTTATTTATTTATTTAACAGACAGAGATCACAAGTAGGCAGAGAGGCAGGCAGAGAGAGAGGAGGAAGCAGGATCTCTGCCGAGCAGAGAGCCTGATGCGGGGCTTGATCCCAGGACCCTGGGATCATGACCTGAGCCGAAGGCAGAGGCTTTAACCCACTGAGCCACCCAGGCGCCCCCCAAAAAAACTTTTTTAAAGCAAACTCTAACCCCATGGGGCACAAACTCACAACCCCAAGATCAAGAATCGCACGTTCTACTGACTGAGCCAGCCGGGTCCTACAAGTTTTCCTTTTCTTAAAGCAACTGGTCATATTGGATCAGGGCCCACCTTAATGAACTCATTTTATTTATTTATTTATTTGTTTGTTTGTTTGTTTAAAATATTTTTAAAATTTATTTGACAGGCAGAGATCACAAGTAGGCGGAGAGGCAGGCAGAGAGAGAGGAGGAAGCAGGCTTCCCACTTGAGCAGAGAGCCCAATGCGGGGCTCGATCCCGGGACCTGGGATCATGACCTGGGCTGAAGGCAGCCGCTTCACCGACTGAGCCACCGAGGCAGCCCTTCTTCTTCTTCTTCTTTTTCTTTTTAAGATCTATTTATATATTTTAGAGAGCGAGCTGGGGGGACAAAGGGAGAGAGGGAATTTCCAGCAGACACCCCCTGCTGAGCACAGAGCTGGACATTATGCTCAAGCCCATGACCCTGAGACCATGACCCCAGCTGAAATTAAAGAGTTGGACACTTAACGAACTGAGCCACCCAGGTGCTGCATGGTCACTCCTTGTTCTTTTTTTTTTTTAAGATTTTATTTATTTATTTGACAGACAGAGATCACAAGTAGGCGGGGGGTGGGGGTGGGGAGCAGGCTCCCCGCTGAGCAGAGAGCCCGATGCGGGGCTCCATCCCAGGACCCTGGGATCATGACCTGGGTCGCTCCTTGTTCTTAAGGGATGCCTGTGAAATAGGATGCCTCAGTGCAAGACGTCTGCAGCTTCCTTCCAAATGATAGCAGGGTACGTGCTATACACAAATGCAGATATGGATAGATACGGAGGGGAAGCCAAAGCAGCAAAATGTGAACAGTTGGTGAGTAGAGGTGGAGAGTGCTTTCTTGATCTTTCCGTAGGTTTGAAATTTGTCCACATAAAACATTGGAAGAAAATTAATTCTATTTATTTATTTATTTTTAAGACTTTATTTTTTTTAAGATTTTATTTATTTATTTGCAAGACAGAGAGATCACAAGTAGGCAGAGAGGCAGGCAGAGAGAGAGAGGGAAGCAGGCTCTCTGCTGAGTAGGGAGACTGATGTGGGGCTCGAGGTGGGGCTCGATCCCAGGACCCTGAGATCATGACTTGAGCTGAAGGCAGAGGCTTAACCCACTGAGCCACCCAGGCGCCCCTTTAAGATTTTATTTTTAAGTAACCATTATGCCCAGTGTGGGGCTTGAACTCATGACCCCAAGATCAAGAGTCACAAACTTGGCTCAGTTGGTTGGGCGGCTGCCTTCAGCTCAGGTCATGATCCCAGCGTCTTAGGATCAAGTCCCGCATCGGGCTCCTTGCTCGGCAGGGAGCCTGCTTCTCCCTCCGCCTCCGTCTGCCAGTGCTCACTGTCTCTCTCTCTCTCTCTCTGAGACAAATAAATAAAATCTTTAAAAAAAAAAAGAGTCACACACTCCACCAGGTGCCCTGGAAGAAAAAAAATTTTTTTAAGATTTTATTTATTTATTTGACAGACAGAGATCACAAGTAGGCAGAGAGGCAGGCAGAGAGAGAGGAGAAAGCAGCCTCCCTGCTAAGCAAGAGACTCAGTCTCAGGACCTTGGGATCATGACCTGAGCCGAAGGCAGAGGCTTTAACCCACTGAGCCACCCAGGCGCCCTGAAAATAAATTTTTAAAAATGTGAAAATCTTTTGGCTGAATCATTGCTGGGTGTCTGGGAAGCAGCCATTTCCCAGGTTTGGGGAGGATGGTTGCGGGCCTTAGCTTGCGAGAGGCCTCGGGGTCCCTGCCCCCTCTCCGGGGTTCTGCATCTCAGTGGGTGGAAGCAGACATTTCCAGAGGGGGTGAAGGCATTTTACACTCATTGCACCGAAGTCTCGCCAGAACATCCCATGAAGTGGGTCTTAGGATCCTCCATTTACAGATGGGAGGACGGAGGCGCAGGCGCAGAGAGGTCGGGTAACTTGTCCATGACTGCACAGCTAGGCTAGAATTCAGGTTGTCTGACTCTCAAGGCTGGAATTCCCAGGGGGCACCCTCCAACTCCCATTCCCAGCCAGATGTGACACTGGGGCCCCTTCTTGGTACTGTCCCCGGTTTAGGGCTGGCCATGCATCTCAGGGCATAGTCCTCAGCTCCCCAGGCCTTTCCTTTTTTTATTTTCCTTAAGATTTTTATTTATTTATTTATTTGAGAGAGAGAGAGAGAGAGAGAGAGAGAGATCGCAAGTAGGTAGAGAGACAGGTAGAGAAAGAGGGGGAAGCAGGCTCCCTGCCGAGCAGAAAGCCCGATGTGGGGCTCGATCCAAGGACCCCGAGATCATGACCTGAGCCGAAGGCAGAGGCTTCACCCACTGAGCCACCCAGGCGCCCCTCCCCAGGCCTTTCCTGATCCCAGGGGCACAGGCCGTGTCCTCCCTCCCCATGCACCTCAGGCCTGGGTCCTGCTCAGTCAGGGACCCTGGAGCTTCGAACAATGAGCACCCTCCCACACCTACCAACCTGGGTGGGGCAACAGGGCGCCGGCGCCACAGGAGGGCCCGGCAGATCCCGGTCCGGCTCGCTCCACCCAGCTCTGTGCCCCCAAGGCTGTTCTGGGAGCTGTGGGGACCAAACTCGACGGTCCTCTGGCTGCTGCTTGTGTTTGGACAGAGGGAGGCAGGAGGTGGAGGGAGGTATGAGGAATGTACTCCTGGGCTGGCTGCCATGCTGCTCCGCCACAGCCAAGTTCGAGGAGAGCCTCCGCTCCTATCGGGTGACACCGCCATCTCTTCCCACGCGGCTCGTGCTCAGGAGCCCCGGAGCCCCGCCTCTCCTTGGCAGGTTCCCTGAACACTGACCACGTTTCTGTAAACCGTCCCTTTGCTATTGAACTGTCCTCACCCCCACTGGCATGTGTCATCTGATTCCTGGAAGTATGGGGGAGAGAACTCAATTCTTTAACTATCCCGACATCCCGCTTCCTCCCTCCATCTTTGACCTCTCCCCGCCACCCCAGTTTCTGAGCCCCAGGAAGACAGATCCAGGCAGGGAGGCCAGCAGCTTAAAAAGTCATCTTTATTGGTTTCCAACTGACTCACAGAGCATCAAGGTCAGTCCCTCCTGGGAATATGGCGTTTGAAGAGATAAATACTTATTTTGCCCCCAACTTGTCAGTAGAGGGAAGTTTAATAAAAATAGTAATATAATAACAATAATAATGACTATGATCAATAATAAAATGCCTCCTATGATCCCCTAATACACAGGTGGTTGAAGCTTTGAGAGAAAGGACCACCCCCCCTTTCTGGGAGGGGCCAGAGTGTGCCTGGAGACCCTCCAGCGGCCCCCATCAGGTGCCATCTCCCACCAAGTAGCCTTTATAAATACCCTCCCCATCCTGTCCCTGTCTAGGAGTGATCTCCCCCTGGGCGGATTAGATACAAGGTCAGTTGGTTCACAGGGCCCCTCTCTGTCTCCAACCCCGCCGAGCTCCTCCCCAGAGAGAAAGGCCCCATTAGTAGTGTTCTCCTCCGGGCCCCTCGGCTCTGCTGCGCTCTTCCTCTAACCCTCTCCTCTGGGTGCCTCCCCTCCCCCTCCTGCCAGTCACTAACACCGCTGCCCTCACTTCCTTTCCGTCCCGACCTTCTCCGACTTCCTTCACCTACATCCTCCCTCATCTACATTCTCTGTTCCTATTCTCCTTCCCTTTGAAAAAAAAATATATTTTAATTTTTAAGTAATCTCTACACCCAACATGGGGCTTGAACTCACAACCCTGAGATCAAGAGTCGTATGCTCTACTGACTGAGCCAGCCAGGCGCCCCATTCTCCTTTCCTTTGGATCAGACTCTTGTCTTTCCTACATTGACCCTGAGCAGATACTGCGATACACCCCAACGTGGCCTCACCTACCGTCTAGACAGTCCGCAGTCAAGACCCCCCCGTTGCTCCCAAGGCCCAGTCCTTCTCTACCCCTCATCCTGACTCTTGCTTGCAGGCTTTCTAAGGCTTGGCACTGAAAAGGAGAGCTTTGGCACAATTGCCCCAGGACTCCAGGGCAGATGGGCCCCCAGGGCAGAAAGGGGGCCATTCTATTCCCATAGCTAGCACAGACAGGGGCTGGGAGCAGAGGGGAAAGGCAGGATAAGGGCTGGGAGTCAGGCCCCCCGGGTCCTGGGTACCCAGACCAGCTTCCAAGTCGCTCTCTGACCCAGGCCCTCCCTGAGTCCGAATTTGCACACATCCCGGGCCAGCCGGAGCATGGCATTCCTCAAGCTCTTCGCTCGTTTCTGTCTCTTGGTCCTGGGATCGGGGTGGGCCCTGCCAGAGGGTGTCAAGGGGAGCCCTCTGATTCAGGGGCTGGGGGAAGGCTCCGGGGCCGTTCTGACACCTGGAGGGGAAACAGAAGGAAAGACTCTTTCCTCACCAGACCAGTGCCCCCCACAGGCCTTCCCAAGACCCATCACCTGCTGCATCAGGGCCCTTGGAGGAGGCCAGATGTGAGGTGGGAATAGGACTATAGGAGAAAAAGCCCTGGGTAACTCCTACTTAACCCTGGAGCCCAAATCAAAGCCCCTTTGTTCATTTACTCAATTCTTCATCAGTCAGCAAACACACTTTTCTCTAGGCAGAAGCCAAACTTGACCCTCACTATCGGGGAGCCCACAGTTGAGGGAGGAGGACCGGCATCGGAGGAAAACCATAGCACAGAAGGATTGACAAGGAGGGATGTGGAGCAGGGCCCGGGTCCTACGGAGGCTGGTGGCTGCCAGGCAGTGATATTAGTGGAGAGCCTTGAGAGTGGCCTGGACTTTAACGAGAGGGCATTCACGCCAGGGGGATGTCAGGGGCAAGAGCCTGAAGGTGTGAAAGAATATGGCAAGTCCCAGGGCTCTGAGTGGCCTGGCGTGGCTCCAGTGGGGGTGGCAGTGAAGAAGTGACCGGAGGGTGAAGGGGAGCCTTCCCAGCTCTTACACCTTCCCCTGTGCCCAGCCAGAGCGGCCTCTCCTCTGATCCTCCACCCCAGGTTGGGCCTCTGAAGAGTTCCCCTTCTGTGACTTCTCCCCATGTGTCAGGCACCCTGCTGTAGTCATCATCGCCTCGTACAGCTATCATTTCTAGAATAATCTCACAATAACCTCATTTTATAGGTGAAAGGGAGGCCGGACATCTCGCCCAGGGCCACACTCCTGGGACAGTGAGGGCCAAGATTCCCACCTAGGGTGACCTGACTCGAGGCCTCCGTTGGGGCCCACTGTGGGGCGAGTCAGCCTCTCTTAGTATCCAGGGCAGGGATGGGCCCAGCTTGTTCTGTGGCTTCAGGTCCCAGCCCGGACAGAACTGCCTGTGCTTTTACAGGGAAGGAGAAAACCCCACCAGCTCACCTGTATCAGGGAGTCTGCGGGGCTCAGAGATCCCTGGGGGCAGGACACGGACTCGCTGGACAGAGATGTCCAAGGCTTCCTCTTCACTGCTCCAGGAGCAGGATGGTGGGGGTGGGGGTGGGGAGGGACACAGAAATCCAAGGTCAAATATGAGGAGTCCAAAGGGGGTGGAAACTTCTGGGAGCGAATGAAGGCAGTGGAAGCAGCGGGGTTGTCCTTACTGGCGTCCGCGTCTCCAGAAAGCCCGTCACTGCCCACGGAGGCTGGGCGCCGCGAAGCCTCCGAGAAGCTGTGGGGACGCTGCGGGCCGGAGCTGCGCGTGCCTCGGCCCTTCCCTTCTGGAGCCTGTTGGGGGGCAGTGCAGAAGGGCTGAGACCGGGCGGTGAAGCCGTAGCAGTGGGGACCCCCGCCTGGACAGGCTGAGGTCTCGGGTCCCAGGTAAGCAGAGGCTCAAACGGGTCGGGAAGGCCGGTGATTGGCTGAGCCTCCGCATGGCGGCTTGTGATTGGCTCCGGAGAACTCACCCGGGGCAGGTCCCTGGCGCTGGGCTTCCCGTCCGTGGGGCCCACGTGCACCAGGTGGTTGAAGTTGGTGGGCGGCGAGATGAGCTTGGAGCGCACAAAGGGGTCCTTCAGCATCTCCCTGCGGGTGGAGGGATATGGGGGGAAGGGGTAACTCCTTCACGCCGACCCTCTCCCCAAACGGACCCGCCCCCGGGACGGGCCTGGGTTTCGCCCCGCCCCCAAACTCGGGAGGCCCCCCCCAGCTGCCGCACCGCGCAGGCGCACCTGCGCCGCTGCTGCCGCTGCTCTTCTGACACGCGAAAGAAAAAGTGGCGCTTGCTCTTGGTGCGGAACAGCTGGCGTCGGCTGTTGTCAGTGAGGTCGGGGATGTCGAACTCGTCCTTCTCTGTGGGAGGAGCAGAGGGCCGGACGGTGCTCCCAAGTGCCCAGGGCCCCCGTCCGCTGGAGCCCAGCGTCACACACCCACACGTGAAGGCACACACTCGGGACTGTCTTGCACACGCACTTCTCACCTGCCAGCCGGTTCCTGAGGTAGGTCAGGCGGACCTTCTCCGTGCCAAAGAGGAACAGGGAGCCCTCCGGGTTTAGGGGTCGCACCTGAGGCAGCAGGCACAGAGGTCAGCCGTGCTCCCCGACTGCACCCCACTCCAGGGCCAGGGGTCTGGGCAGGCCCTCACCTTCTTGAGTGGCACCGTCTGGACCCATTCTGCTTTCCTTACATCAAACACGTCGATGGAGTTCTCGCTGAACACTGTCAGGTAGGGGGCTGCATAGCCTGCGGGTCAGGAGACGTGCTGAGCAGCCCCCGCAAACCAGGCACCTCTGTGGCCTCATCTCCTCCGCCGTGGCCCGGGGAACACCCCCCTGGGTCCTGCCGCCACACAGTAACTTCCACGCCCCACCGAAGGTCCTTCTGAAGACTCCAGCTTGCCCCACCCAACATCCAGAAGAAATCAGATTACAGTCTCAGAGCACTCACTAAGTGGCATGCCAGGCATAGTTCCCACCACTTGGCAGACTTTTTCTCCTTCATTTCTTAAACAACTCTGGGCAGGTCGCTTTATCATCCCTAACTTACAGATGACGCAATGGAACCCCAGAGCTGAGCAGTGGCCAAGGTCACCCAGTGGTGAGTGAGAGCTGGGAATTAGCCCTGGGCAGCCTGATTCCAACTCCTACAGACGAAGTCTGTGCTACACCCAACCCACAGGCCCAACCCGAGAAAAGCCTCTGCTTGTGAAGGGAGCTGTGTCCCTGTCTTCTAGCCCAACGCCATCTCACAGTTACCTGCGCATGTGTTGGACTCCTCCACTGCCCTGTTCATTCATTCATTCATTCATTCACTCATTAATTCCTCCAAACATTCATAGCCCCTAGGATGTGCTTCCCTGGGCTGGTGCAGGATGTGATGAAGAAACCAGCCCCAGCCCATTCCACAAGACCCCCATCGTACCAAACCAGTTATTACAAGAAGGTACAAAGAGCAGTAGGGCTGAGGTCTGCACACACAGGTAGGGGAGCAAAAAGAAACAAAGGACCAGAAATGGGGGAAGGTAGGATGGGGAGCATGAGAGCAGCAATGACAATGACAGAAGTCGTGGTGGTCATTTACGGAGAGCCTACCAGCTCCAGGCCTGAGCTGGCATCGGGGCTGGACTTGGCTGTTAAGAGTTTGCCAGGTACAAGAAAAACAGTTTAGGCGAGGGGAAGAGCACAAGCAGAGAGGCCCAGGAGAGGAAGATCTGGTGTGGTCCACCGAGGGCAAAGCAGGGGGTGGTCAGGCAGGAGGACCCTCCGCAGCCTGGCCCTGAGCAGGCCTTACCCCAGCCCGTGGGCACTGCTGGCCACAACAGCTCGTGGATGCGAGACTTGCGGCCGGCGCTGTCCACATAGACCCCCGCAGTGGTGAAGAGCAGCAGGAACTCACTGAGGCTGAGCTCCACGGCGCCCAGCGCCTCACCCAGGCCCCCGCGGGACGGTGGCAGCTCCTCTGGCACCAGACCGGCCCCTAGCGCTAAGGGCGCAGCCTCGTTGAGCAGCGGGTAGAGGGCAAAGGCACCAGCGGCTCCCACGCACAGCCGGTCGCCCAGCAGCCCCAGGCTCTGCACAGGTGCTGGTGCCTGCAGCTCCCGGATGCGCCGCTGCCAGGGCCCTGGGCCCGGGCCCAGCTGGTAGCAGAGCACTTGGCGCTTGACAGCTACACAGAGTACAGGGGTGCGGGCCTGCAGGATGCGCCCGGCTGCCAGCGCCTGGCAGCCTCGAGACTCGGGGATCTTGGCACCCACCACCTCTGCGCTCTCCAGCTTGGCCAGGGCGAAGAGGCGCACGCTGGGGCCGCGGCCACACAGCACGACCAGAAGGCCCGCCGCGGGGCTCACAGCCAGCCGCTGCACCCGCCGGCACTCGCCCACCTGGAAGATGTCTTCGGGGTTGGCAGAGGAGAGTATCAGCAACCGTGCCCATCCTCCCCCCGCCCCTGGGGCTGACCCCCACCCAGGCCTACCCCCGCCCTGCCGGGCACGTACCGTTGCTGTGCAGGTGGATTACAAAGAGGCCCTCCTCAGTGCCCAGAGCAAGCCGGTCCTGGTCTGGTAGCGGGAGGGAGAGAATCAGGGCTCAGGAGGCCCATCGGCAGCTGCAGATGAGGCAGCCTGCCCGTCTTTACTAAGCCTCAGCTTCTCCTGAGGACATGGGGACGGCAAGCCCGCTGTCCCTGAGTCACCCGACCCTTTTCTCTCAAAGTCTGGGCTGGCTCTACAGGGGGCCGGGGGAAGGCCCACAAGGGCCAGGGGCAGAGTGAGAGGCCCCCACCCCAAGTTGTGGGATTTGGGGTAAGTCCTGTCACCTCTCAGAGGCTTGTCCCTCCTGAAGTAAAGTAGGGACAAGGGGTCCTTTCTCCCAGAGCTGCCCATGAGTGCCCGGCTCACAGCAGTCCCTGCTCAGCCAGTGCCCTTGTCCCCCCAGTGACCGGTGGACACAGGGGCCCTATGTCAGGAGGAGCTGCACAGTCTCTCCTGGGGTGCCCACTCTGAGTGCAGGGGGAGGCCCCAGGTCTCCAGGGCAGGGGCTGGCTAAGGCCAAGGTGAGCTGCCTAGGGAAGCCAGGAGGCACTGCTCCCTCACTTCTTCATGGAGGTCCCGCTGAGCCCCAGGCTCCTGGACGAACACAGCGGCCCCACAGAGGGCAGTATGAGGCTCCCCCGTGGTCTCCCCGCTGCCGGTAAGAAAGCCAGGATGGGAGCCCTCATTCATCTCTTGCTAAAGCACTTAAGATGCTTTGAGAAAAAGCAGAAACTCTGAGGCACAGAGAAATGGAGTGGCAAAAGCCTAGACCTAAGCCCCTGGCTCCGGGCTGCCCACAGAGCCATGCCTGGGGGAGGGTCACGGACATAATGCAGAGAGTCTGCAGCTTGTGGATGTAGGGACCCGGCAGGGACCGGGCAGTGACCAGGCAGGAACCCTCCCGACAGGCCCAGGCTCCTCCCCAGAGCCATGCGGCTCACCGATGATGGCGGCGCAGAGTGCGTGGGGCAGCAGCGGCAGCCCGTTGTCATAGGCTTCCTTCAGCGTGTACACAGGCCTTGGCCTTGGCCGCGTGTCCAGCAGCAAGCGCTGCAGTTCGCCCAGCACCTGCAGCCAGCGCTCCCTCTCGGCCTCGCTCTCGGCCAGCAGCAGCACGGTGCACACGGCGGGCGGCACGGTCAGCTGGGAGGCCGTCACCTGCGGGCAGGGGCCCAGGCTGGAGGGCTGTGGACCGACAGTCGGCCATCCCCTCCCTCCCCGGGCCGATGCCTCTTAGCACCATCGGGAGCAGTCAGGCGCCCGGCTGGAAGCTGTCTTCCAGCAGGTGATTTGCCAGGCAGGACAGTCAGACTGGCACACCAAGGCCAGAGCCCTGAGCCAGTGCCACGGTGGGGAGGGATGGGCATTGTGGGAACATCCAGCAGGGCCTGGGCCAGGCTGAGAGGGAAGGATGACCTCTGTGGGGAAGAGACGTTTCCGCTGGAGCCCCGAGGGTGAGTGGAGTAACTGGGAATGGTCCAGGCTGGGGAGAGGCTCAGGTATGGCCTGGGCCGAGCAGAGGACACGGGATGGGAAGGGTCCGTGGTTACAAGGCACTTTTGGAACTGGAGAAAGCAAGCCGTGTTCAGAGCAGAGAGAGGATCCAGAGGGAGGCCGGGGAGGCCTGCAGGGTCAGAAATGGGAGGACCCAAGGCCATACTCAGGAGCACCCTGAGGTGATAGGAAGCCACAGAAGGATCCTAACGGAGCAGGACACGGCCAGCGTCACAAACAGAAAGCGTGCTGCACTGTGGGATGGAGGCTACGGTAGCTGTCCCTGTGGAGGTGATGGGGTGGTGGGGGCAGGGGGCGGTGAAGAGGGCAGCCACGGAGAAGGACACAGAGAAGCGTGGCTGGAGCAGGGCCATGCAGAGGCGGACGGCGGCCCGGCTCACCCCGCCCGGCACTCACCCTAAAAATGCATGGCAGGTCCCTGGACTGGGCGTGGATGACATCAGAGGCCAGGACCGGGGTGGCTGAGAACTGGGGGTCCCTGGGGAGGTCCATGGAGCTGGTCAGAAGTCACAGGGCCCCTGGCTGCCTCCCCCCAACCCCTGCAGCCCTTTGCTCCCACCACCCCTGCCTGGTACCCACCTCAGATCCAGGGCCTGCATGAGGGCCCCGCTGGCCGGGCTGAGCCGTGGGTCAGGGGCGTCAAACAGGAGCAGGCGGGAGTCACTGAGGGCAGCAAACACGCGCTGCCAGCCGCGCCGGACGCCCGAGGGCCGCGGCACCTGCAGGGTTGGGGAGAACAGCAGGCATGGGAGGGCCCGCCGGGCTCTCAGCCGACCCGCACTGGCCTCCCCCTCCCTGGCCAGACCCAGCTCACCGACAGGAAGCCCTCGTAGGCTGTGCCCGTGCCCGTTTCGGGGTGCACTCCCAGGGCTGTGCGGAGGAGGTCAGGGGGCACGGGGCAGGGCGGGGCTTGGGGGGCACATGCTGAGTGACAGAAGTAGCCACAGGCTGTGGGGAAAGCAGAAGCCGGTGGTGTGAGGCTGGGTGGGGACAGCCTGGAACCAGGACTCTGAACTGTCACCAATTCCCCCATCACGTGAGAAAAAAAAAGAGAGCACGAAACAGAGCAGCAGGAAAACTGGGGTGCGTCCGGATCAGGGCGTCTCATTCCCTCCCCCAGGAACAGGAGCGGGGCGCGCAGGTGGAGTGGGGCGGGGTCTCACCGTCACAGCCCAGGCCCTGGCGGCCCAGGCCCAGCATCAGCGAGGTGCAGCGGAGACACTTGGTAGGGGACGGGAAGGTCCGGGGTCGCAGCGCATGCGAACCAGGCTGGGGAGGCAGGACACGCCTGTTACCCACAGCTGACCATGGCCTCCCAGGACTCTGTGGCCCATCCCCGAAGCCACCCTCCGGTGGATCCAGGGGACGAGCCTTGGCAGTGTGAGCCCAGCCCCAGTGAGCCCGTCACGGTGCTCAAACTCACCGCCCCCGTCCCCTGTGGAGTCTGCCAGCCGTGACGCCTGGGGAGGGACCCAGGCAGGGACCTGGCAGAATGGCTTGGTGCCCCCACCCCACTCCAGCCCTCTGGGTGCTGACCTTTGCTGGAGGACCTTCAGCAGGGGCGGTGGGAGCAGCGGGCGCTTTGGGGAACACAGCCTACGGGGGAGGCAAGTGGATGGGTGAGGAGGGCACAGGCAGCCCGGGGGGCCCAGCCCCCGAAACGCGGGACTCACGCCTGTCCTCACCCCCAGGCGCAGGCTGCGGCGGCCCTCTGGCCTCAGCTCTGGCTCCACACCGGGCCTCGGGGCCTCTCCCGAGAGACCAGCATCCTTGGTGGACTCCTTCTGGGCAGTGAGATGAGGAGGAAGTCAAGACCCCTGTGCTTCTCCCCAGGACTCCCTCCAACCGGCCCTGCCGCGCACAGTTCTTACCTCTGAGCTCCGGAGGGACAGGAAGGGAATCAGGGAGTTTGAGGGCTTCGTATCTGCAAACAGAGAGCACAGGTCACTGGGGGTGGGGCCCTGGCCCAGCCCTAACCCTCGCTCCTGAGGAACTGGGGGCCAGACCGTGCCTCAGTTTCCACCTGAGTGAAACGGAGCACGGACGGCAGGCTGTGGTGGGTACAGCAGGCGTTCTGTAAGTGCTGGGTAACAGTGGGGTAAGCAGCAGAGTCTGGACTTGTCTCCACAGTCTTGTAAGGCTGTCGTGGACCCCCCCTCAGTCCTCATGAGGCTGGAGCCGGAGGCCTCACTCCAGCACAGGCAGGCAGACAAGCACTCACCCTTCGGGCTGCGGGAGCACCCACCTCTGGGCTGTGGGAGCACTCACCCACCCCCACCCCCGGGCTGTGGGGACACCTGCTCCCCGGGGCCACGGGAGCACTCACCTCCTGGGCTGCGGGCCGCCAGCTCCTCTCGCAGCGCAGCCAGCTCCTGCTGCAGGCCCTGGTTCTGCTTCTGGGCCTCCTGCAGGCGGCTGGGAGACAGGCAGCAGAGGGCTCGTCAGAGGCCTCCGCAGAGGTCCCGAGCCCCCTTGGCGGGGCCTGCCCTTGCTCTCACCTCTCGGCCTGCAGCTGGGCCTCCTGCATCTGCGTCAGCCGCTCCTGCAGGCTCTGCTTGGCCCGGATCTCGGCCTCCAGCGCCGACTGCAGCTCCAGCCTGGCCGATGCCTCCATCTTCTGCAGCCGCCGTGCCTTCCACTGGTGGTCCTGGTGGCCAGGGGGCGCCAGCGTAAGATGCCTCCCAGGGCCTGGCTGCCTCGGAGGCCCCTCCCACCTGAGCGCACTGCTGTCCACGCCACCTGGCCAGACTCAAAGCGCTAGACTGGCTACTGGCCTGCTGTGAGCTCAGGCAAGTCACCGATCTTCCACGAGCTCAGTGTCCTTGTCTACCGAGGGAGGCTCCTGGGACGCCCGCCCCCCAGGGTGTTCGCAGGCTCTCACCAGCGGCCGGGAAGGGAGCGTCTGGGTGCCCACGTTCCGCAAGGACTCCAGCTCCTCGGCCATCTTGGTGGCCAGGGCCTGCAGGTAGCCCCTTGAGACCTTCTCGTCGTTCACCCTGATGGCAAAGGGGGTTCATGGTCATGGCCTGGACCCTCAGCCCCACCTGGGCCCAGCCCCTCCCCACTACCCCGTCGGCTCCCACCAGCTAAGGATGTCAGCGATCTGGGCCTCCCAGTTGCTCTCCGTCTCCCGCCGTTCACCCTCCAGCTGTTGCTTGCTCTGCTGCTCCCGTTCAAGCTCTTCCACCAGCTGGGGACCAGGCAGGAAAAGGGTCAGTCCCTGGGGGTCCCAGCACCCTCGAGCCCCACCCTAGTTTACCCACCATAGCTCGCCTGCCAGCTGTGGTGCTACCGGGCTGGGGAGACCGCCTGCTCTAGGGCCCTGGCAGCTCGGACCATCCCCCCCGCCAGCTCCCCACTTCCGTCCCGCTGCCTGTTGGTCTGTCCACCTCCGTCTGCCATGCTCACCCGCTCCTGCTCGAGGCTCAGCCTCCGGTTCTCTTCCTGTAGCCGGCACAGAGCCTCCTCCTTCCCACTCAGCCTGGGGAAGCGAGGATGGCCCGATGACTCCCAGCGCAGGCCCCCTCCGCCCCCCCAACCCCGGCGGCCCAACTCACGCGTGGCCACAGGCCTGCTCTAGCTGCGCGCGCAGGGCCGCCACCTCCTTCCTCAGCTGCGCTTCCTGAGGCCCGGCCTCCGGCAGCCCCGTGCCATTGGTCTCAGAGGCAGTGTGGATGGTCTTGGGGACACGGAGACAGGTCAGGGCAGGGGCCTGAGGAGCTATGGCCCACCGCACTCCAGGGACCCAGGCGGAAGTGCCCCTTGGAAGAGGTTAGACCGCCCTACCTTGACCCGGAAAGAGTCCTTCTCAAGACTTCGTTCCCTCTGTCTCTGGAGCTGTGTCACCTCCCGGCAGAGGGTAGCCACCTGGGCCTGTAACTGTGACGAGGAGGCATGGGGACAGCCACTGCTGACCATGTCCACACCAAGCCACTCCCCCGCCTTGCTACACTCTCTGGGCCCTGGCAGCCATGGCAGGGATGCAGGCAGTGACCGTCCAGCCGGGTCCCCCGGCCAACGCATCCCCTCGCTGGGGCCTCGGGCATCCACAGTGGGGGTGCGAAGGTGTGCAGTGTTGCCAGCACCAAGCCCCAAACTCCCAGGGCTTCTTCCAGCCCCAAGGGGTGTGTGTTTATGTGTGTGTGTGTGTGTGTGTGTGTGTGTGTGTCACAGCAGCAGTCCCCACCTGCCCCTATCACACACCTTCCTGCTGCTCTCCTGGGCTTCCTCCAGCTGGGAGCTCAGGGTCTGGGTCTGGCTGGCTGTGGCCGCTTCTCTCTCCTGGGCCTCCCGCAGCCTCTGGAGCAGCTCCTCCTGCCGCTCCTGGGCTCTGCGTAGCTCCTGAGCCTGCGCCCGCAGCCCTGCCTGAGCCTCGGCCAGCTCCTGGAGGCCCAGAGAGCGGGTGCAGAGGGCAAGGCCTGGAGTCAGGGCACAGATCTCCTGAGCACAGAGCCCTGGGCCGCTCCCCCACCACACCAGGCCCTCACCTGGACGAGCCCGTCTCGCTCCTGCCGTAGCTCGCCGTCCTGGCCCGGGCTCCCACCGTCTGTCTGGGCCTTGCTGTCCCTCGGCGTCTCTGCCAGGAATGGTCACTGAGGCCCTTGCATACTGATGGCCTCAGCCACTCCACATGCGCCAAAACCCTCACCCCAGCCCAAGAAAATGGGTCTTCTTGGCCCATTTCCTATGGGCAGGCTCAGAGAGTTTAAAATATTTCCCTAAGACCACACCTCGTGTCCAGAGTCGGGACACGACTGGAATCCAGGCTGGACCCAGGGGCGCCAGTTACACTGCTCAGCCTCCGGGGTGAGGATGGGGGTAAGAGAATGGGGGGGCGGGGGCGCGGGATACCTGACAGCCTGCCCTGTAGAGTCTGCACTTCCTTCCGTAGCCTCTCCAGCTCCCGATGGTCTGAGGAGAACTGCAGGGCCTCTGCGGGGCAGGGGGTGGGCACCCGTCGGTGAGCAGCTAGTCCAACAGTAGCTCTCGGGTCAGACCCCACCCCCAACCCCGGCCGGGCTGGCTCCCTAGTACCTTGGAGCTTCCGGCTCAGCTCCGTCTTCTCCTGCTCCAGACAACGGAGCTGCCGCTCGAGGCCAGCCCACTGCTCGGAACTGCTCTCAGGGTCCGGACTGGGGAGAGCAGGACGACATTTGGTGGCAGAAGCCCCACCCCACGCAGGGCCCCTCCACCTTCCCGCATCCACTCATCCATTCATCCAAGAAACACCCTCTGCGTGCCAGCTCCGGACCCAGCCCTGGGCTCTGTGCTGGCAGAAACAGACCAGACCGGACCAGACCCTGCCCCCAGGATCCCAGTGGGCAGGGCCGTGCCCCAAGATCCCCCAGACCCAGGTTCAAGCCCCAGCCCTGGACCTAAGAGGCTGCTTGAACTTGACTGGTCACCTAACATATCTGAGCCTCAGTTTCCTCAAGGCCCTCTTCCAGGGACTGGCATGAGGACAGTGATCAGGGCCAGCTGGCCCCATCCCCCGTACACGGTGGTGCTCAGAGTGCCGGTTGGATCCATTTGCTGGCTCCTCCGAGTGCCTCCTCACTGCTGCCGCCGTCTCAGGCCAGCCCCTCGAATGATCTAGGTCACCTGGCCCAGTGTAGAATGGGCATCAAGAGGCATAAAAGGCGGCTCAGGGACTGGGAGGGGCCCTTCCAACTCTAGGTCTCTGCTTCTGAGTCTGGGACCCTCTCAGCCTGCGTGGAGGGTCCTCTAAGGGCCAGATGCTGGGATGCGACCCAGACGGGGCATCGGCATGGCTCCACCAGAATTTGAGCACATGGGACTTGTCTCCCCGAGAGCTCAGAGTACGCACCCAGACTCCAGTCACGGACAGGCACCGGGTAGGCCATTCAACCTCTTTCCCGGGGTCCTAGTGGCCCATGTGCCCAGTGACCTCCAGGCCAGGCCTCCCACTAGGTATGTGAGGTCTAGACTCACCTTCCCGAGGTGTAGGTGAAGCCCACGAATGGCAGGTGGTGGCCAGAGAAGGCCCCATGGGAGGGCGGTGGGAGGGTTCCCTGCAGCAAGAGGGGAAGGAGTGTCACACCCCACAGGCCTGTCTCCAGGCTGAGGTTCAAAACCCGGAGACTGCCCTGGGACTGGGAATGCCGACCTCCTCCTGCTCAGATGGAACCGAGGAGGGTGACCTGGTCCCCACCTAAGCAGACCATGACCCCTGCGAGTCCTCACAGCCATGGCCTCCCAGGTGCCACTGAGAGTTCTTCCTCACAAGACCTCCGGTTCATAGGATGACACTTGAGGTCCAAAGACCTTCACTCGTTACAACCCACCGTAGCACAGGTGAACCGTAATGCCTGTGAACCTCTGGAGAACTTCTGGGGGCTTCCACAGCCAGCAAGGTCCAGCAGCGGGACCCACAACTCACCGGATGGTTGAGCGTGTCGTCATCCACGTCGAAGTTGGAGGTGTCCACGGGCCCACGAAGCTCAGGGATGTAGGGGGCCGTGCTGGTTGCCAGGCGCTCCCAGTCCACGCCCTCAAAGAAGGGGTGGTTCCGGAAGTCATCCAGCCCCCCACGGCCCAGCCGGTCCTCTTGGCGGCACAGCAGCTGGCGGATCAGGTCCCGGGCAGCGGCGGGCACGTCGGGCGTGTCCGAGGGAAACTGCAGGTGATCCTGTAGGCCAGGGGGAGGGAGGGTGCAGGTGGGCGTCCCGGACCCCACCCCCGCCCATGGACATCCCAGCTATGGGGGCTTAGGACTCCTGCCACCCTCCTGGCAGCCAGACCTCGTGGTTCATGATCTTGCCGTAGGTTTCCACGAGGGATTCAGCATAGAAGGGCGTCTCCCCGAAGAGCAGCTCGTAGGCACAGACGCCCAGAGACCACCAGTCACACTGTGGGCCGTAGTGGCCCTTGCCCTCCTCCATGGCCTGCAGGATCTCAGGGGAGATGTAGTCCGGTGTCCCCACCGCCACTGACGAATCCACCTGTGTGTGGGGGGGTGCGGGTGGAGGGGTGTCGACACCATGAGGACAGCCTTGGGCTTGGCTAGGCCTGATGGCTCCTCACCAGAGCCCCCGGGTCTGGCCCTGACACTCCCACTGACCCAGTGACCCCACCTGCGGCCTCGACCCCGTCCTTCCTGCCCTGGGAAGCTCTGCGTGCCAGGGGGCCCCTGCCCTCACCCTGGGGCCTTACCATGCCGCTGTTGTTGAGCCGGAGACACGAGCCGAAGTCAGCCAAGCGGATGTGACCGTTCATGTCCAGCAGGACATTGTCCGGCTTGACATCCCTGAGGGAGCGCAGGGGAAGGGAAGGGCTTGAGCCGTGTGTGCAGGGGTGTGTGCAGGCACATGCCTGGATGGGAGTACGTGGGCACACGCATGCTGGCGTGTATCTGCTCACACGCATGTCCGTGAGCACACAGGAACAGTGTGTGTGCATGTGTACAGAGGGCCGGGGGGTGGTGGAGGCTGGTGACGAGGCCTCCTGACTCCCAGGAAGGGAGAAGCTGGTTAGACTGGGAAGAAGGACCCATAAAGATGATCCCTGGAGGGAGCAGGGCCCACCATGGGGGATGCGTGAGTCAGACTGCCCCAGGGCAAACCACTAGCTAAACCCAAGCTAAGCCCTGACTTTCTCACCTGGAGACAAGGGCAGCCCCCCCTCACACAGGGTTTTGGTGGGAGGACTCAAAGGCGTCACGTGTACGAAGCAGCCAGCATAGGGCTTGGCACGTGCTAAGCACTCAACCACTGGCAGCCGTCGCCAGGGCAGTCAGCGGGTGGGCTGGGGGCCCTACCTGTGGACGTAGCCCAGCTGGTGCAAAGAGTGGATGGCCAGCACCATCTCAGCCAGGTAGAACTGGGCCAGCTCGGGTGGGAGGCGGTCTTCAAAGCGGCTCAACAGAGTGAGGAGGTCCCCCCCAGCATAGTAGTCCATCACCAGGTACTGGATGGTGGTAGAAAGGGGGGTGGCCAAGAATCAGACAGTGGGGGGTAACTGTCCTGGGGCCCTCGCTTTTGCCCACCGCCCCATGGTCCTGAGGGGTTCTGGGAAGGCATGAGTGTGTCCCAGCAGCTCTGGGGTCACTAGCATCCAGCCAGAGCATAGGCAGGGGCTCCAGGCCCAGCAGGTGGCAGGGAGTGGAAGCTTCATGGTTCCCACAGGAGGGGTCTCTCTCTCCTCGGACCCAGCATCTCCTTCATCCCCAGGCAACACCCCCCAACCTGGCTGAGTCCCCTCACCAGGTACTCGTCATCTTGGAAGGCGTAATGCAGAGCGGTCACCCAGCGGCTGTCCCCCTTCACCAGAACGTCCCGCTCCTCCCGGAAACAGGCAGTCTGCAGCAGTTTTGGGGAGTGGGGCAGGGGGGAATGGTGGGATCAGGGCCCAGGAAACCCTCCTCCCCAGCTCAGGGGATGGAGGAAGAATCAGTCAGTCTGGGAGCTCAAAATGAGGTTGCCTGTGTGAGCCGGGGCCTGCGCTCTATGGCTCTGGGCCTCAGTGTTATCATAAGGAAAATGGGAACTATGTTAGCTTCTAAGAAGGGCTTATCGTGGGGAAGCAATGGGGGAGGCATGCTCAGCAGCATCGCCTGCCCCTTCCCCGGTATGCCCCGTACACCCCACTGGCAGCACCCCCGTCCCCACCCCTTGCCCATTGGTAGGACGCCCAAGTCCCATCGGAGCCCAAACCGACCTCAGCCCTCTTTAGCATCTCCCACTTGTGCAGCATCTTCATGGCAAAAATCTGCCCGCTGTCCCTCTGCCTCACCACGGCGACCTGAGGCCACAGGGAGCACCGCGGTCAGCTCTGCCCAGGTGCAAACCCCCTCTCCCCACCCATCCCATGCCTTGCGCTCACCTCCCCGAAGGCCCCTCGGCCGATCACCTTCAAGATCTCGAAGTCATCTCTCTGCAGCCTCAGCTCTTTTACCTTCGCTACGAAGGGGCTGGCTGAGGGGACACAGAGCAGAGCTCAGGGACCCCAAGGGGAGGGCCCCGGCCCCGGCTCTTGCCTGGGGAAAGCAGGAGCTGCGACCCCCACAAGGCCAGGGCAGGGATGGCCTCCCCAGGGAGGGGGGAGTCTCTGGCCAAGTTGCTGAGAGGGGCTGCACCATCCCCGCCTCAGTCGTGGAGTAAGCAGCACGGAAGGTGGGCTTTGCTGACCACCTGGCCCCCAGACCTCCTGAAATCCAGGGTTCCCTGACTCTAGGTAGTCTTGGTTCCAGGGGCTGATGGAACTTGTAGTCCTTCCCAGTCTGGGGCTGACTCTGGCTGACCAGGTCACCCTGGGGAGGAAGGGGATACACCATTCCCACCCTCAGCTCAGAGTTCTTGGCACCTGGCAGGACCAGGCCCGGGCCTGTCTTGGGAAACTGGACAGACGACATTCCTTGTCCCCAGAGAGGCTTCCCTGCCACTGGGAGCTGGGAGCCCTGGTCTTGGGACCCTATAGGCACGGAGGTACCTGGCTGGGAGGGAGGCCTGGGGCAGCCCCAGAGGACAGGACACACGGTGGCTCTGCAGGGCTCCGGGAGGGCAGGCTTTGTGTGCCCTATGTGGGGCCTTCTCAGTCTGGAGGCATAAATAGGTCTGCCCACGTTCTCACAAGACTTAAAAACAGAGCCAAAAAACCTTTCCCTGGCGCCTGACGCTGGCACCTGAGGGAGTGAACCCTCAAGATCTCCTCCAGGCCTGACCAGCCCTACAACTCTAGGCCCTGCCTCCCTCTCTGGACTCGGCTTTCACCCAGGCGAGAACCCCCTCTTCTCCCAGTCCCCTATACTCCCTGGAGGGGCATCTCCAGCCACTCCCAGGCCCTTTCCAGGCCCTGAGAAGCCACAGGCCTAGGGAGGGGATTGGAGCCTGGAAACTCAGGGAGGCAAGAATGGGTGGTGGGGTTGGGGGGCAGCTGCAGTCTGGCTCCCTGCCTCAGTTTCCCCCGGCCAGCAGGTAAACTCCCTGCCAGCTGGGCGGGTCTGTGGGTGGGACAGAGAGCTGCTCCACAGGTTTATCAGGCAGAACCCCCGCAGCAGGGGTGGTGTGCAAACCTCATTACAGAAATTAATTGTCTCTTTCCCAGGTCTGTGTGTGCAGCTGGGAAGAAGCAGCCACAGGCATCCGGGGGGGGGAACTGAGGCCAGGGTGGCTACCTGTCAGCCAGACAAGAACCAAAACCCGGGGCCCACAGTCGGGAGGATCAAGGTCTCCAGGACAAGCTGCCCAGTCCTCTTGCCTTGCCACAGGGGATGGGGGCTCTGGGCTGGAGTGGGGACAAGTTGGAGCAGGAGCAGAGTGAGTCACCGCCCTGCTGGGTTACCTCGGGAGATGTCAACACACAGGCCCCCATGCTGGGGTCCTGGGCAGAGACACTAGAGGCTGGCAGGGAGGAGCACATGTGTGTGCAAATACACACACACGCGTGTGTGGGCGTCACAGCAGGTGGTGACAATGCGGTCAGAAACACAGGAGTAAGGTGCAAAAAAGTCCCAAGGGGAGTGGCAGGTACCAGAGGCAGGGGCTTCCTAGCTGCCCTCATCCTGGAGGAAAGGGCTAGGCTCGGAGCCAGCTCACTGGACTGTCTTGTGGGCCCCCAACCAGGCCAGGCCTTGTGCCTACCCAGAGCTAAGGAGTGCCGGGAACGCTAGTCACCCACTGGGCAAACACTGGCCTCACCCCACCCTCCCGGCCAGGCTTCATGCCCTCCCCCCACCACGGCCTGGCCAGGCATAACCAGGGAGGCCCAGGGCTGGTGCCAGGCTGGTGCCAGGCTGGTGCCCACACTGGGTTGACCGTTGCTCTGGGTCACCCATTTCCAGTGACTCAGAGGAGTCAACTAGGAGGGGGTGCAGACCCACCTCCAGCCGGACCCCCCCACCCCCACCCTGGGGAAAAGACTCAGGAAGCCTGGCCAGCGACCTGCACAGGGAAAGGGGCTGAGGTTGGTGCCTGTGTCCAGTTTGGGGTGGCCTTGTGTGCCATGAGATGGACGTGTTTGTGTGTGTGTGTGCGTGTGTAGGAATGTGCAAGTATGCAATCCCCATGGATCTGTGAGTAGTAGGCAAGTGTGTAACAGCCAGTGTGGCTGGGATGGCGTTCAGGGTGAAGTGTGGGGCTCCCCGGGTCTCTCCTTGAGCTGTGAGGATCTCAGCATGTCTGTGCGGTATGTGGGAGACTGAGAAAGCGTGTGTGTCGGTGCGTGAGACACACGGGTCTGCGTGTGTGCCTGTTTGCTCTCCAGGGTCATGAAGTATGACGGGTGAGTGAGGAGTCCCTGACCCGATTCTGTAGCACATGTGAGGTGGACACGAGTCTGAGGTCTACACTTGAGACCAAGCTTGTGTGTGTCTGCGTAAGTTGTGTATTGTGAACACGCGCCAGCTTCTGTGAGTGGGAAGGAGTGTGTGTGTGAGTCTGAGGGAGGGTAAGGTGTACAGCTGAGAGGGCCCAAGGGGTCCGGTGGCACATGTCAGGGCCAGTGCGGGCTCTATGCGGGTAGCTCGTCGGGGTGCCGCTCCCCGCGGGAGGGTCTGTGGGCGCAGGGCGCGGGAGGGAGAGGGTCTCCGCGCGGTGTCCCTAGAGCCGCCCCACCTCGGTCCCGCCCGAGTCACTCACCCCAGCTCAGGAACTGCGCTACGTTGCGCTCCCGCCGGAGGGGGGCGCTGCTGAGCTCGTGGTGCAGCCCCAGCAGCAGATCCAGGAGGCCGTCGAGCCCGGGGCCACCGCCGGCCTCGCCCCGCGCCAGCCGCTCCAGCGCGCGCAGCCGCCGCTCCATGGCTGCGGCCGGAGCCCCGCGCCCGGGCTAGAGCCGGGACGCTCGCATGCCAGCCCGTCGGCCCGTCCGTCTGTCGGTCCGCGGGTCGTCCGCGAGTCCTCCCCCCACCCCTCCCGCCCTCCCCGCTGTCACCTTCCTCCGCTGCCGCCTGCGCGCCCACACCTGGGCGCCGCGCCACGCCCTCTGCCCCGCCCCTCGACGGACAAGCAGGTGAGCTCCGGCCAATGGGACACGCGACTGAAGGTGAAGGTGGGAGGGCGGAGGCGCCCGGGGGCGGGGCCAACCCTCGGCCAGGAAGTGGGGGGGCGGGCCCCGAAGAGTAAACTCCTGGCTGGGCTGGACAGGGGGTTCTTTCCGTACGGGCCGGGAAGGCTGCCTACATCTCTGTGTGGTCCCAGGCCCAGCCCTACCGGGCCCTTCGCCGGCCCCTAACTAGGTAGGGGATGCCCGGGGCAGTTCAGCTTCCCTCGCTTCCTTGGGACAGCGACTGCGTCTTCCTTAGTTCAGGGAGAGGGGGCTGGAGACGCCCGCGGCCCCGGAGCCGGATGGGAGTTGTAGTCCCCTCGCTCCCCGGGATGCCCGCCGCGCTTGGCACACCCCCCTACCCCCAAGAGCGGGGCAGGGGTGGGAACCTCGCTAGTTTCTGATTTCATTTTATTTGTGTCGTTACAGCCGACCTGGGAGACAGGTAGGTGAGGCAGGGATGGTTACACCCATTTGGCAGATGGACACACTGAGGCTTGAGAAGGACGGAGGTGAATGGAGAGTCTGAGGGTGAGGAGGCCCCGCAGCTAGACCCTGGAGTGGAGCTGGGCTGGCAACTCCACCACAGGCTTTTCAAGCCTCGGCAGGAGCAAGGCCTGTGGCCAGCCTGGAACGTGAGGGCCAAGGAGAGGTGGAAGCTGGGCAGGAGGAGGTGGGAGGGGGAGGGACTGATTCTGTCCAGTGACATTTGATTTCTGCCCAGCTGTCTCCAGCTGGGCTGGACCGGACGCCAGGGGACTGTGGGTCTGTCCAAGAGGAGAGAACAAAGGGTGGGGCATTTTAGTGGCTTTAGACAACAAATTCTTCCATTAGGAGATCTCTTTGGGGATTTGCCTGCCCCCTCAGACGGGGACCTCGTTGAGTCCAGACAGGGTCATTGCCAGTGTTGGTGGAGGAGGCACTCTGTGAATGTCAGCGGATTTGAACCGAGCCTCCCTGGCGGGACACAGGGGACTTTCTCTCAGGTGTCCCATTTGCTGTCCTCTGAGACTTGCCCTGTGGCTTCCCTGTGCCCACCGTCAGCGAAATGGGGAAATGGAGTCAGGCTGTCTCACTCACTCCTGGCAGGGAGTGGGGGCAGGAGTTCTGGGGTGCTCTTACCTGAAGCATTCTGGGTCCTCCTCATGGGGCAGGGCTGGGGTGGAGCCCACAGGAAGAGTCCCCCCTCTACAGACCACAGGAGGGCGACAGAGACCAGAGAAGGGCCAGGTGCTCAGGACCAGTCCAAGTGCCCATTTCCTAAGGAACTAGAGGGTAGGCAAAGTGTCCTGGGTGGGAAGATGGGCCATTCCCCCTGCCCCTCTTGGACACCCTGATTCCCTGCTCCCAGCCCCCAGGGATTAGCAGTCACGGGCCAACCAGTGAGGCCTCTGGGTCCTGGATCACTCCCAAGTGCGACCTCTGGCAAGTCCCTAGCCTCTGACTGCTATTCTCAGACAAGGCTATCCTCTTGCCCAGAAGTCTCCATCCCCACAGGGACCTGAATGCCTGGAATTCCTGCCTTTTACTAGGGGCTCCCTATAAAAAACATCACAACAGGGGCACCTGACTTGGTCAGTCCCTAGACCCTGGGACTCTTGAAATCTTAGGGTTGTAAGTTCAAGCTCCAGGGTGTAGAGATTACTTTAAAAAATTAAAAATCTGGGGCATCTGGGTGGCTCAGTCATTAAGCCTCTGCCTTCGTCTCAGGTCATGATCCCAGGGTCCTGCTTAGCAGGGAGCCTGCTTCTCCCTTTGCCCCTTCCCCTTCTCATGCTTTCCTGTCTCTCTTTCTCAAATAAATAAAATATTTTATTAAAAATCTTAAAAAGAAAAGATTCCATGCCCACATTGGACAGCAGAGGGGAAACTGAGTCACGGGCCACAAAAATGGGAGTCCTGCCGAGGTCTGCTTGGGCTGAACTGGGACCAGGGCTCGGCACTCCCCCCTATCTGGTACTTGGTTCAGTTTGGTTCTGTATTCACTTTTGTCACATCCTTGTTCCAAGTCTCAGTTTCCTTATCTGTCAAAGGAGGTTGGGTGCTCTGCCCACTCCCGCGGGGCTCCAAGGTCGGAAAACCTCTCAGCACTCAGTCAGTGCCTGAACTCCTCCTCCAGCCTCCACAAGCACCTGTCCTCCAGCCCTGAGCCCAGAAAGCTCTTGTACCCAGGGTTGCTTTGTCTCAGTACATCTGTCTCTGAGCTTAGGTCCTTGCCCCAGGGACCCCTGTTGTGGGCCAGCCCGGTGGGTGCTCAGCGGGTGAGTCTGAGCAGGAAACCCCCCACTACTTCCCTCTTCCCTACTGCCATCTCGTTCACTGCTTGTGTGAGGCCCACCCAGATGTGGCACCTGCTGCCCTCATAACCTCTTCTCCCCTCTCTTACCCAGTCCGCAAAGAGCAGATCTCCGGATTACACCTCACATTCCATTCCTGCGGTGCTTCTGAGCATCTCAAAGGGACTGCAGATCTGTTATCTCCGCCAGGAGGGGGTTATTATTTCCCTCCTGTAATAAATTAATACCTTGAGCCTGGGGAGGGGGGAGGGGGGCAGTGCCAGCTTGCCTCCTGACCCAGGCTGCAGGTCTCCGCCAGCGCCGGGGAGCAGGAGGGCAGTGTGTTGTGCCTTTATGCTGGGGACAGGAGTGAGGAAAGACCAAATGACAGTGGACTTGACATAGAACTTCTGCAAAGGGCCTTAGACGGTGTGACCTGGGCTTAGTGGGGGACAGAGGCCAGCCCAGATAAGGGGGTCCCAAATAAGGGGCAGGGAACCCTACTTCTCCTGCCCCCCCGGAGTATAGCCCTCTGGGGCTGTGAGAAGCAAGACAGGTTCCAGGGTCTCTCACATTGACAGCCACATCGTAGGCCTCCCCAGCCTGGTCTGTGGCTCCCCTTTCCCCCAAAGTCGAGAGAGAGGCAGCCCCATGGCTGAGGCTGAACCCTTCCCAGCCGTGCTCGGGAAGCCGCTCTAGCAGATGGTCCCACAGGGGTGACTAGAGTGCCAGACTGCACTGGCCCTTGGCCGCCCCGGAAGCAGTGACCCACTCCTGCCCTAGAGGACTGGGGAAAACTGAGAGGCTGGCTGTGGCCTCATACAGCCCTCCCTACTGTTGACAGGGCATGTGGTCTGCGGCCCCTCTCTTTCTGGGCCGTGGTCTCTGTGCACCAGGGAGAACTGCCCAGCTCAGGCCAGAGACGCAAAAGAAGACGGACCACCAATGGCTGCTGGAGCTTGTCTGTCCAGGAAGAGTGTGTGGTTGTCGCGGAGGCAGGGTGGTTGCTGTGTCCTGCTGCTCAGGCACTCGGGTTTAAGGGCACTGTCTGTCTGTAGGGGTGGCTTTTCGGGGAAGAGCTGATGGAGATGGTGCAGTGGGGGCCCCCCCACTCCCCAAGCTAGTCTTGGCAGCCCAGCATGCCCACTCCCCTGCCCTCCCCAGCACACCGGGGGTGTGTCCTTTGAAAAGTCCAAAGCTCCAAATGGGTGGACATATGGTGATTTCATCATCCTGGTTTTTCTTCCAAAAACCTTCTCTGTGCTGCTCCAACACACTACAGGGGCTCCCACGCTCCACAGCCGTGGTGGCCCCACGTGGTTTTATAATTACCAATCCCTCTGGGTGCACAGGAAGCCAGGCCCAGGAGCCCCTCGGCCACCACCCCCTGACCCACGGGCGCCACCCAGTCTGTGAGCCGCTTCAGGGAAGGGTGGGCCCTGCCTGCTTTGTTCTGGGACTTGGGTGGGGTGCTGGGCTTCCCCGCACCAACCCTTAACACCCCACCCCCGCACCAACCATAGCGGGTGGCTGGAGTAGGGCACCCCAGGGACCCAGCCTCAGTGAAGCCGGGGTCCCTGCATTTGGCACCGAAAGAAAACAGTCTCGGGAAGGGAGAGGCTGAGTTCTGCCAAGTGGTGGAGCTGGGATTCTAACTCCTGCCTGCCTGGCCTGAGCCCCACAGTAGAAGAATAGAAGAAATGCTCATTCTGGTGTGTTCTCATGTGGAGCATGAATGTGTGAAACAGCTGCCACGAGGGCACCTAGGTGGCTCAGCTGGCTGGGCGTCTGTCTACCTTGGCATGGGTCTTGATCTGGGTCCTGGGATGGAGCCAGCTCCCTGCTCAGCAGAGCTCCCTCTGCCCCTGCCCCTCCCCCTGCTCGTCCTCAAGCTCCCGAGCGCACGCTCTCTCTCTCTCTCTCTCTCAAATAAATAAGATATTTTAAAAAGGGGCACCTGGATGGCTCAGTCGGCTGGGTGTCTGTCTGCCTTTGGCTCAAGTCATGATCCCAGTGTTCTGGGATCGAGTCCCGCATAAGGCTCCTCGCTCAGCGGTGAGTCTGCTTCTCCCTCTGCCTGCCACTCCCCCTGCTTGTGCTCTCACACTGTTGCTCTTTCCAGCAAATAAATGTTTTAAAAATATTATAAGAAAACAGAGCTGCAGAGTGCAGCTTAGACAGGGGTGGCACCCATGGCTCCCTGGGTGCTGGACTGAGGTGCCCCTCATTCCAGGAGCTCTGGGGGCCGAGTGCAAGCAGCCCCCTGTTCCCCAGACTAGGCTCTGAAGAGGGGTCTTTTGCCCAGAATTCTGGCCAGCTGTGGGGTGGGGAGGAGGAAGAGATGTAGCACCGGTCCTCAGGAGGGTTGGCCACACTTGAACCTCAGCCTGGGAGAAGACACCCCACTCCTCCCAGCTATAAAACACAGACTAGGGGGGCGCCTGGGTGGCTCAGTGTCTCAGTGGCTCAGTGGGTTAAAGCCTTCAGCTCACATGATCCCAGAGTCCTGGGATCGAGCCCTGCATCGAGCTCTCTGCTCGACAGGGAGCCTGCTTCCTCCTCTCTCTCTGCCTGCCTCTCTGCCTACTTGTGATCTCTATCTGTCAAATAAATAAATCTTAAAAAAACAACAACAACACACACACAGACTAGGGACACAGGCTCTGAAGCAGCAGTGGGGCAGACAGCTGCCGGGGGCCTCTCCTCCAAGCCTCAGATGGGCAGCACCCCTGTGCAGTGTGGGCCATGGCTGGAGGCGGCCGAGCCCGCCAGCAGCGCCTCTCACCCACTTTCCGTAAGAACTTGGAAGTTTTGTTTTCTTTCTCTAGCAGCTCGAACAGCACGCTCTACCTCTTGGGTGACCCCTGGAAATTAAGGACTGTCCTGAGCCTTCAAGGCCCTGGGCCGGAGTGACCGCAATGGACCTTCCGTGTGGGGTTCTCAAACCTGAGTCTTTCACACAGACTTTGGGAGCACAGCGAGCTTTTCTTTTCTAAGATTTTATTTGTCAGAGAGAGAACACAAGCAGGGGGAGAGGGCAGGCAGAGGGAGAAGCAGACTTCCCACTGAACAGGGAGCTGGATGCGAGGCTCGATCCCAGGACCCCAGGACTATGACCTGAGCTGAAGGCAGACGCTCAGCCGACTAAGCCCCCCAGGCGCCCCATGAGCGATTCCTTTTTAAAGGCTGCTTCCGAGCGCTGGTAGTCTGCAGTCGGGCCAACCGGGCTGGAGTCCCCAGTTCTCCCCAGTCTCCGGTTCCTGGCAGTGAAATGGGAAAAAGCGATTTCCTGGGTCTTGGTGGTCAAGGCAAACCCTCGGAGTGGTACCGGGAGGGCCGGCGAGCCCCCGCTAGCTCGGCCACTGGCCATCAGACCAGACACCTGCCCTGTGGGCTGCGGCCCACAGCCTGGCCCTCAGAAGCCACGGGCACCTCTCTGTGACCTGCTTTTTGCTCCGGCTTGACCGGTGTCCACCCCAACCACATCTCGAGTGTTCTACCTTCCAGGGTGCGTTAGTTTCAACTGGCCACGGTTCCCTCTGGAACCAGCCCTTCCTAATTGTGTTTTTGTCGCTGGTGTGCCTGCTGGGCCTCAGGGTCTCCAAGCCACCCTGAGGCTAGCAAGCCACCCTGAGGCTAGCATGTAGACCAGTAAACCCCTGTCTAGGTGATCCCTCCTGGGGCCGAGCGCCCCGTGGCACCCCCAACTGCCTGAGGCTAGGGAGGGGCCCTAGCCCCTACTCCCGCTTAGCCTGCACCAGCACAAGGACCAGAGGCCATCAGCAGCATGGCAGGCCTCACTCTGTGCTGCCGAGCTGAGCATCCCGGGGAGGGGACCCCCCCCCCACTGCACCCCGGCAGGCTTGCCCAGCGGCCTCTGTGGGCGCCTCCACCCTCCTAATGCTCGTCTGGCGTCCCAGCAGGTGCTGTGTGGGGCGCAGGCCCCAGGGAGAGACAACTCAGCACCAAAAGCCAGCTTCAGTGCAAGTCAACTTGTTTTTTAATGCAAGGGGGAAAAAAAAAAGTCGTCTTCTGTTGCTTTTCCTTGCCATAGGCAGGTGGGCATGAGCTAGGGTCCCTCACGGCGACTTCCCAATCAGGAGGCTGCCGCGGCCCTCAGCGGATACTGCACACACCCGTGGGCTGAAGCCAGCGCAGGTAACTTAGACCCTGCGAGAGCCCAGGGAGCAGCCCTGGGGGGCTGGGGTCAGGGGGCGCAGAAGAGGTCCGACGGAGGAGTCCCTGAGACCTGGCCTGGGGGGGTGCCCGGTGGGACGTGTGCTCCCCTGCCCGTGGCTCCAGCAGGAAGCCAGTGAGTGGGGTGTGTCCTGGGTCTCCCCCACCATGGCTCTGCTGGGAGAGCCCGGCCAAGGCAAAGCTGAGAGGTGGCCTGCCCCGGCTGCTCTGCTCACTGCCTCCAGTCCCGTCCCTCAGTCCGGGGGGATTGATTCTGAGGGCATCCGAGACATCCGCTGCCCTGCTTTGCTCGAGGGGAGAATGGAGGAGCGGGAAGGGGCGGGTTGTCCCTGGTCTCTGATGTCTGGACCTGAGGCCCCGGGCGGGAGCACCAAGCCAGGCCAGACTCATGGAGGCCACCACCCATCCGAGGTGGGGGAGGAGGAACACCAGAATGTTCCAGGAGCATGAAAGGGAGAAGGAGGAAACACAAACCCTGGGGTCCCCAACAGGGTGTGCTCTCCAGGTCCCACGGCGCCTGGGTGGAGCTGCCCCTAGTTGGGAAGTTACTGGAAAATTCGGTCAAGTAGGAAAGGTGTCACTTCACAGAATAAAAGTAGCTTATGTTTTCCTGAGGGACGTTCTCACATCCCCCCTCATTCCCTGGAGCTCATAAAAATGGGAGCTGGGCTCGTTTCTGTGACTTTCAAGCTGGGGTGGGGGGATGTGAGAGCGGAGAGCAGGGCCCGCGCACGGGGGCTGCCCGGGAGGGCGAGGTGGAAGGCACCAGACCAGCTTATTCCGGGAGCGTGGGGAGGGGGCAGAGCCGGACAGGGAAGGAGCCACGCGCTCAGCAAAGCAGCCCTCAGCTTAGAAACCAGCGGGAATGCTGGGGTTCCTGTCTACACATGGCCCCGGGGTCCCCACAGCTGCTGGGGGGGGGGCGTGTGCTGTACAGTAGAGCCGGGGGCGGGGAGGACAGGGGCTCACGTGCGTGGGGCTGTCAGACGGAGGCGGCAAGAAAGAACGCTGCCTCTAACGTTATATATTAAAAATATCCATAGTTCTTGTGCACAAAATTCCATCATTCACATACAAGTACCACCCGCCTCCCTGCTGGGCCCGAGAACAGCCTGAAAAGAAAGATGGTGGTTTTCCTTCGCAAGAGCCGAGGAACCGCGGCTCAGTCTTTATGGCTCCTCCCCCCCCGGGGGGGCCGCGCTGGCGGTCGCGCTGGCGGTCACTCAGGGCGGTCACTCGTGCCTCCGCTTGGAGGGTGGGACCAGGTGTGGAGGCAGGTCCGCGGGCAGCTCGTGGCCCTCCAGCTTGACCTTGATGAGGTGGTTGGCCAGGGCAAACTCCTCGTCGTCCAGCAGCCCGTCCTTGTCCACATCGGCCAGCTTCCAGATCTTCCCCAGCACCGTGTTGGGCAGCTTGGACTTGACCATCTCCTTCTTGGCGTTGGCGCCCGTGATCTTGCCGTTGACAGGCGACAGGGTGTAGAAGATCTCGTCGTAGGTGGGCTTGTCCTTGCCCACCACCCACTCCACGTCGTCGATGCCCTCGCCGGCGCCCTCGCCGTAGCCGTGCCCGAAGGGCCCGTTCATGGTGCCGTCGAAGGCGCCGCCCTTCACGGCCTGGGAGGGCATCAGGGACTCCTCCTGCCGCACCATCACCATGAGCCGGGCGATGTCGTTGGCCAGCATGTCGTCCACCGTGTCCAGCAGCTTGGGCTTCAAGGCCTGGAACTTGCTGAAGTCCTGAGTCTGCAGGAGCTCCTGTGGTGGGCAGGGGAGGGGGGAAGGCCGGGTTAGGTCCCCGCAGATGCCAGGCCAGGCAAGAGCTGGGCCCAGGTCACGACCCCACCCTGGCTCGCCCCTCAGCTTTGGCTCTGGAGCTTGTAAGGTCAAAGTGGCAACAGCACCTTCCCTTGAGGGCTGGGGTGGGGGCAGGCGGGGGGGAGGGGGGTGCAGCGAGGGAGGAGCCCTGAGGGTGCTGGGAGGCTTGGTGCTCCGCCCTTCCCCCCACCGCTCAGGGTGAGTCACCACATTCCCCTCTGCGATGTCATGGCCCGCAGCGGGGTGCTGCCACTGAACTCGGGGGGCCCCTGTGTGGGAGGCCAAGTGGGGCAGCCATACCTGCATCTTGCGGAGGCTCGGGAAGTCCCCGGGGGAGATCTGATGCTCCCGCTCGATCTTCTGATAGATCTCTCCCAAGTTATTCACCAGCTCCTTCTTTTTGCTCTCTTTCCCAAACACATTGGGCATCTCCTTCTTGAGGGAGCTGATGATGTAGGCGTGGACCTGGAAAACAGGAAGGGACACCATGTCGGGAGGGGCCGGAGATGGGCTGCCCCAGGAGGCTGAGGTCACCAGGGACCGCCCGCAGCCGCCCAGGGCCCGTGCTCTCTGCGGCACCGGGCACACCCCCAGCTCCGCACCCCACAGCAGAGATACAGGACCTGCTGTCCCGCCATCCGCAAGCACACGTTGGGGGCCGCTGATGTCAAGGTCACAAAACCCCAACGCAGCCCGAGCTCTGCTCAGTTTATCACCCGGAATGAGTAAGTGTTAAGAAAAGCACATAAGCTGCTGCCCAGATGTTTTGAAGTTCCTCTAAGCTCGGTACCTTACTTCAACGTCTGCCAACGAAGGGCGGCACACCCGTCATTCCCCGCAGTGAGCTGGTAGCGTTGGCCGCCCTCCAAGGCCACGGGCTCTCGGATCCCACTGCCTTGCCAAGGAACGTCCAGGCATGAAGGGCTGCAGGCAGCCAGCCTCACCCTCCTATTCCCAGCCCTGGCAACTCGATCCCCTCAAAACCCCCCTATAAGCTGGACCCTGTGTGTCCCAGGCTGGGAGCCCCACCGGCTGAGAACAGCTCGAGGGAAGCAGGCCCGCCGCGGCAGGGCAGCCCCCGCTCTGCCCGTCACCGGCCCGTGCGGCTTGGCACGAAGAGCCACTCGCTCCAGGAAAGGGAAGCCGTCTGGAACCCACAGGTGCGGGACAAGATCGGAAGCCTTGGGGTTTTCCGGGCACGGTGACTCAGGGTGCCCACAGGCCAGGCGATTACACACCACTTGTCGGTGAATGGAGAGCCCGCCCGTCGTTCCCTCCCTGAAGAAGGCTGCGGGAGGGCACAGGTGGCCCCTCTGGTGGGGGATGGTGTGGGGGGTGCACTGGACAAAGAGGGAGGAGCTCTGCCCTTCCCTGCAGCCTGGAAATGGGAGGCCAGGAGCCAGCGACATGGATTTTCTCACTGGTTCCCTTCCCAGAACCACCCCCCTCCCTGGGAAGCTTCCAGAAGTGAGACATGTGGAAAACTGAGGGTTCCTGGATCCCCCAGAGCAGATCCTGCGACCTCACTGTGCAGACAGATCCCCAGATGGTTCAGTGATGCAGGGTGGGGCCCGAGAGCTTGTCCTTCTAGCACATTCCGGTGGGATCCACGAGCACTCTAGGTAACCAGTGTGGAGACCAGGACTGGTGGTAGGTGAACGTTGAGTTCTTTTTACTCAAGACAGTAAGCACCGGGGCGCCTGGGTGGCTCAGTGGGTTAATGCCTCTGCCTTCAGCTCGGGTCATGATCTCAGAGTCCTGGGATCAAGCCCCGCATCGGGTTCTCTGCTCAGTGGGGAGCCTGCTTCCTCCTCTCTCTCTGCCTGCCTCTCTGCCTACTTGGATCTCTGTCAAATAAATAAATAAAATCTTTAAAAAAAAAAAAAAAAAAAAAAAAAGACAGCGAGCACCAAAATGCCACCTGACTTCAGACCTTGTGATGGCGTGGCGCAGCCTGAGCCACTGTGTGGGGCCCCTGGTGGACACTCAAAAGCCAGAACTGCACACGTGCGGTGCGTTCCCAGAGCCAGGAGCCCGGGACTCAGGGTTCCTCTTGGTTTTCGCCGGAGGGGGCCTGCCACTGGAGAGGAGGCACCCCTCCTCGGTCCTTTACTGGGGAGCCTGGGGTGACTGTCTTACCAGCCACAGTACTGCCTTTGCCAAAGCCCTAACCCCCACAGAACCCCTTCCTACACCTCCAGAGCCCCGAGGCAGGTGTGAACACCCCTGCCCTCCACGGCCAAGTCGTCAGAGAAGCAGTGATGCTCAGGGTCCCCGTTGAAGCCGAGCTTGGAGCTCCATGGATCCAGGATCTGCGCATGTGCACAGAGGTGGCCGGGCTACATTGTGGGATATGTTCTGCCCCTCCGTGACCGAAGGGGCCTGCTGGTGGCATCCACCTCCATTCCCAGCCCCAGCCAGTCTCCCTGAAGTCTGTAGGCAAGTGTCGAGATTCTAGGCTTTTGGGCGATCCAGATGCGCCAGCAGAGGCCAGCGGGCCCTGTGCCTCCCCAGGGGGGCAGGATGGCTCACAAGACCACTGGGGACCAAGGCCACCCAGGGTTCTCCCTCGGCTGACAGGCTTGCCCCCCATCTCTCTGCTAGCTCCCTCCTGTCCTGGCATATGTACCCATGCCCACCCGCGGCCTCCCAGTGGCCACCTTCTGCGGCATCCCACGACAGGACAAACGACTGGGCCTGGCTTTACTCCACACATTCCACCTTCCTGATACGACTAGGGCGCGCTGGAAGTGCGTGTCAGTCCCCACTGTGTCCCCAGCAGCCCACCCGTGCGGAATGCTCGACAGGCCTGGGCGGGGATGCCGGTAAGACCTGCCCTCGCCTCCTCCCCACTTCCCAGGCTGCCCCTGGCCCAGCGCACCCCTCCTGATTAACGTCTGCATGCACCAGGAGGACTCAGTTGAGAAAGGGCCGCACCCATGGGTGCAGAGAGGACCCATTTAGACACAGGGCAGAGGTGCGGCAGTGGGTTACGGGGATGGGTCTCGGGCACCCCAAGAGCCATGGCAGCTCGATCCTGGGGCCCTCCCCAGCAGTCCCCCCCCACAAGTCTACCTTGGCCAGCCGCGCCCGCTTGATGAGGTCATTGAGCTTCCGGAGGGCAGCGTTGCGGGGCAGAGACTGGATGTCTTTGAAGAGGTCCTGCTCCTCCGCCTCAAAGAGCTTGCGATTGTCAGGGATGAGCAGCGGGTGGGACCAGAAGGAGCCGATGTAGACCCTGACCACCTCAGGAGTGTTGATGATCTTGCCCAGGGACCACATGAGGGCCCCGTAGACCCGCATCAGCTGCTGGGTCTCGATCTGGTCCGCCTTGTTCAGCACCACGCGGATCTTGTCCTCGTGGTTCTTGAGGGCCTTGATGACCTCGGAGAACTCGTCCGAGATGTCCAGCTTGTGGGCGTCGAAGAGCAGGATGATGCGGTCCACCCGCTCGGCGAACCACTCCAGCACGGCGGCAAAGTCGTACCCTGCGGGAAGAGCGGGCTGAGCTCGGGGGCACCGGGGGCCAGGCTGCTCTGAGGCTCTCCTCCCCGACTCGACCTGGGACTGCCCAGCCTGGGCTCATTTAAATCCCCACCGTGTCCGCACGGGGCCAGCACAGCACCCAGAGCGCAGGGCCTTGGGTCCCCCTATTTCTGTGTCCGCCCGGTGTGACCCTCGCCCACAGAGCACCTGGCACGGAGAGGTGCGCCACAGATAACGCAGAAGTCGTCACAAAATCCAGGGGTGCCTGGGTGGCTCAGCGCGTTAAGCGTCTGCTGGCGGCTCAGGTCCTGGGATCCAGCCCCGCGTCGGGCTCCCTGCTCGGCAGGCAGTTCCCCCCCTCCCAATACCTCCCCCCCACTGTCCTGCTTATCCTCACTCTTGCTGTCAAATAAATATATAAAATCTCAAAAGAAAGAAAAGAAGTCACGAAGTCTGAGCTCTAAGGCGGCAAGGACAAGGAGGGGAGCTCAGCACAGAGAATAAGAGAGACCCGGCTGCAGCCTGCCCGCGACATGCTCTTGTATGACAAGGACAGTAAGGAACAGCCGTAACACCTGCAGCTGCTACTTGCGGGGCACCCGTGCCGGCACCCCCTCCTCTAGGAACCTCAATTATTCTCCACAGCAGGGGCCGGCCAACAGCAGCTGGCCCATCACCTGCTCCGTATGTCGGAGTTTGACTGGGATATGGCCACATTCCTCCGGACCGTCTGTGGCTGCCCGGGTCTACAGCAGCAGAGTTCAGCTGTAGGACGGAGACCACAGGCCTACGGCCCAAACCATGAACTCTAGCCCATCTCTGCCGCCCAGATAAGCCTACGCAATGCTACGCATCACCACCCCCAGGTCTTCAACACTTCTCTAAAATGAGGTAGCTGGACTACATCAAGTCTAGCTCTCAACTCCAAGTCCCCCACCGTCCAGTGGAAGCCTCCTGGTGGACGTGGCCATCTGTAGCAGAAACTGCTCATTGGAGCTCTCCCTCGAATGACAGAATGGACCAGTTCTAGCTGACTTCTGGCCCGCTAGTTTAAGACCGCATCTCCTAGCCTCTCCTGCAGCAGACATGAACAAGGTTTCTAAGACCTTTGTCCTCTTTTCCCTTCCTAAGGAATGGAATGCAGATGTGATAGCAGGAGCAGGAGCAACCACCTTGAGTTCGGAGATGAAAGCTGAACGTTCAGGATGGCCTTGAACTGTTACTTTTCACGTAAACTAGCGGATATCTGATTTAAGCCAAAGGATTTTTGGGTCTCTGCAACAGCACTTTAACCTGTACCCTATTTCTTTTTTAAGATTTTATTTATTTATTTGACAGAGAGAAATCACAAGTAGATGGAGAGGCAGGCAGAGAGAGAGGGAGGGAAGTGGGCTTCCTGCTGAGCAGAGAGCCCGATGCAGGACTCGATCCCAGGACCCTCAGATCATGACCTGAGCCGAAGGCAGCGGCTTAACCCACTGAGCCACCCAGGCGCCCCAAACCTGTACCCTATTCCACAGCCACGTCTCTTCGAAATGTTTCCACTTCTTCCACTGCCCCCAGAAGGAGGGAGGTTCTATTTCTCATCTTGTATTTTTTTACTTGTAATATTTCTTTCTTTGAGAGAGAGAGAGCGCGCACGTGCGAGCACAAGCCAAAGGGAGAAGCAGACTCCCTGCTGAGCAGGGAGCCCAGCACGGGGCTCGATCCCTGGACCCTAGGATCCTGAACCGAGCTGAAGACAGACACGTACCGACTGAGCCACCCAGGCGCCCCTATTTCTCAACTTTTAGGAATAAAGATGAGAAGATGTAGGAAGACCACGTGACAACAATGGCCTAAGAGTCTTTGGGAAGCTTGGCTCAAAGCCCCCGAGCTACCATTTCCTCTCCGGGTGATTCTGGGCAAGCCTCCTTTGTCCCTGGGCTCCTGGTTCTTCACCCAATCCCCACACGCCATGTCCGACACAGGCCGGGCCTCTTAAGCAGCAGCAAACATACCCCAGAGCACAGTCGAGCTCCTGAAAGTAAGCTGGAGAAGCTGTTTCCCCAGAGAAGAGCCTGAGACCCCGGCCAGCTACGGCACCCCCACCCCGGTCCTGACAGCCGGCCCCAGGCTAGCATTGCCTGCACAACATGCTCGCCACCCTGAACACACTGGGATGTCGCCATGCGCTGTGTGGACTACAGGTTACAGAAAAGTACCAGGTAGAGGGAGGGAACAGAGAAAAAGGACAGAGTGACCGACGGTGCCATGAGGAGGGAGGGCAGCCCTCCCTGGCCCCAGGGGAACCTGCTCAGTAGGTCAGCAGGGAGGTATTCAGCTGCTCCGGGTCCTGCCAAGGCTCCTGGACTGAATGCAGGTCCCCAAATGGGCTCCTCAAGAGACGACTTCTACTCAGGCCAGAACCGGGACCCCACTGCCAGGGCTTTAAGATATACAGTTAACAGTGGGGCGTGCCGAGGGGTGAAGCATAAACATTCTGGCCACCAGGTCCCCCAGGTTCAAGTGCACTGCAGAACTGTATGCCCGAAGCCACAGCGTTCCAAGCCTCGCCCCACACTTAAGGACTCAGAAAGACCGTGGGCTCTTAACCAAGATAGACCTGGATTCGACTCGCAGCGCCAGGCACTGACTGAGACCTGCTGTCCCTCACTCCTGAGTTACGATTTCTCGATCTGTGGAATTCCAGAAACAATTCCTCCTTCTATGACTATAGAGCAGATGAGATCAGGTCACACACCCACACACGCACGCGCACGAGCGCGCACACATGCTCCCACAGGCAGGAGCGGCCGAGGGGCCTGGGCCAGCACTACCAGTCAGAACTGAGAGTCACCAAAGTTCAGCCTGGTCCTGGGGCCAGAGGCCAGCTTTCGTCCTCGGGGTGAGACTGAAACCTCAGGAAAACCTCAAATTCACTATTTCCGTTGACTTAGCACGCAGCCTCGCCACAGCTCCAGTGGGCAATCCGTGCCCCCGCCCAGTGTGCCAGGGAGACAGGCCACCCTGATCAGAAGCGGCCCCTCGACCAGCTGGAGTTTCCAAAGGGGGTCAGTGGGAAGGGAGGTGGACCAGGGCGGAGGGGGCAGGGGTGGGGGAGGGGGCAGTAAGGCCTCGGAGAATCTGAACTTGAGCCCAGGCAGGGCAGCCATTCGCCTACCCGAGGCCCATGCTGAGGGTCAGAAACAGCCGGACCACCGAACTGTCCGTGCCCAGAAGGTGTGAGGAGGCCTGGAGCCAGCACCACAGGCCACCGGGGGCAGAGGATGCGGCCCCCACGGCCCCGGACACCACGCGGTTGGCTCCGAGAGAAACTCCTGGCAGAAACCGCGAAGGGAGGGCAGAGCAGCAGGCTAGGGAGACTCAGGACTGAATGACGGCTCCCGCTCAGCAAAAACAAGGCCCAACTCCTGCCCTCACCACCCTGCCTGTCCTCAGACCTCCACACGCTGAACGAGCCCAGATTCGCACGGCTGGGGAGGCAGCGGCGCCAGAGGCGAGGTGCTGGAACCAGGGGTTCCCTGATGGGCCGGGCTCCAGGCCAAGTTCATTTTGGCCCAGGAGTCAGGACAGCGCAGAGGGAGCTGAGCTCAGCCCCCGGCCTCCACCCAATGTCCCCCGCTGGTAGGGGCCCAGAAAGACTCCAGGAATGACAGAGAGGAGGAGGGGGAGCAGCCATCTCTGAATCGTGGCGCCCGAGTCGCCACGGGAAGAGCCAAGAACTCCAAGTGCTCCCTCCTGCCCGCCCCCCCCCCAAGCCCCGTTATCCGCCAACACCTGAAGCTGGAGCCAACAGAGCTAAGTCCATTTTTTTTTTGTGCAGGTGAATGAAATTTCCTGTTTATTATGAAAAATGCTCCAAGTTTTGGGGCGGGAGACATGGTGCCTGGCCAAGTACGTCCACGGGTCACGAAAAGGGTCACGGCACTTAGGCACATGGGACGTCATCACAGCTGTATGACCGCGCACAACCACGTGGCTGCAGCCTCTGCCACGCCCACCCGGCACCCATCTGTCCACCAAACCCTCACTCTGGCCTGATGGATGGTGTCTCCAGGGCTGGACCCACAGCAGCAGCAGCACCAAAGCCTCAATGGAGGCCAGTGCCCCCACCGTAGGCATCACCCAAGGCGGTGAGCCTCCAGGCTTCGGGACACACGAGGGGTCAGCCTCGGCCCCAGGACGCATTGGGCCCCTGAATCCACAGTGTGAGGAAAAGCCGGTGCCGTCTCTGATAAGGGGCAAGCCCTCGCACAGAAAGCTCTGGGACTTAGGAAAAATTTTAAAATAAGCCGGGCACAAAGGGACCAACGCTGCACGATTCCATGCATCCAACGTCCGCAGACACAGAAAGGAGAGCTGAGGGGGCCGGGGACTGCAGCGAGGGGGCCGGAGAACGAGTGGTTAACGGGGTGCTGTTTCTGTCTGGAAGACGGAGAAGTCGGAAAGGCAGATGGTGGGGACCGTCACACAACGCCACGAACGTACTCGATGCCACCGAACCGTGCACCGAGAAGGGTTATTACTGCGGTCAGTCTCAGCGCACAGGCACAGACCTGGGGACCCGGGAAGAGGGGACAAAGAAGAGTCGCTTGTGCCCTCGGGGCAACCTGGCTGAGGGCTGGGCTCGGCCTCGGGAAGCAAGCACACAGGGCCACGCGAACAGGACATCCAAACGTGCCGCCCGTCTCCGCTCTGTCCTCACCCGGCCTCGTCTGGGCCCCTCGGGCTCCTCACCAGGTCTGCCGTCCTGACAAGTGTCCCGCTCCCCGCCACGGGCACAGAGGTGAAAGAAAGGAAGTTGTGACAGGTCCTCGCCCTCTCCTGGCGCCCTCCAAATACAGGTAGTTCCAGCAGCTAGGGGAAAAGCTGCTTCATACATTCCAAGTTTCTAGAACATCAACAATAGAGGGCTTGTCTGCAAACGACTTTTGTTTCCTGCCATTCAAGCTGCGTGGGCCTTGGTATTTCTTGCCGTGGCTCCCACCACACACGTTTCCAACCGGTGCTGGGCACGGGAGAGGGGGCGCAGGACAGCAGGGGGACGATGAAGGAGATGAGAGAGAACCAACGTGGTGGCCGAGATTCCTCTGGCGGGCACTCTCTTCCGGGAAGGACTTTCCTGGTGTCACTCAGCGGCGAGGAGAAAGGGGCCTCCCCACTCCTAGGTATTTACCCAAGAGAAATTAAGAAACTGAACTCCATGGGGCGCCTGGGGGACTCAGTATGTTAAAGCCTCTGCCTTGGGCTCAGGTCATGATCCCAGGACCCTGGGATCAAGCCCCACATCGGACTCTCTGCTCAGTGGGGAGTCTGCTTCCTCCTCTCTCTCTCTGCCTGCCTCTCTGCCTACTTGTGATCTCTCTGTCAAAAAAATAAATAAATAAAATCTAAAAAAAAAAAGAAAGAAAGAAAGAAAGAAAGAAAGAAAGAAAGAAAGAAAGAAAGAAAGAAACTGAACTCCACACTGTACTATGCAAATGTCTGTAGGAACTTTATTCAAAAGGGCCCCCAATTGGAAACGCCAAGGCTCTTCGGCAGGTGAATGGATCAGGCATGAGGTACACAGGAGGAATGATGGGTCAATGTTCTCAAACATGACGAACACCCCCAAGCATGGAAGACTTGTACCGGGCATTCTAGAGAAGGCAAACCCTCACGGATAAGTATCAGGTCCGTTGATACTGCCGGGGACCAGAGGGGATTATGAAGGGGAGCAGGGAACTTTCCAGGCTGATGGAAAGACCAGACGCTGATCATGGCGATGGTTACGCAAATGCTTCCTTGAGCTGCGCGCCTAACAAGGGCGAAGACCTCAGTAGCTAGGACTGGGAAATGGGCAAAGGGCGGGGAAGGACCGATGGCCTCTGCAATCAGGCAGGCACTTGAATCCAGAGCCCTCTACTCCGCAAGCAGCTGTGTGACTCCAGCAGGCCGTGGCCCCTCTCGGAGCCCACTTCTCCGTCTGTGACGCGGGGATGTCCCGTCTCTAACACGTGGGGCTGCTGTGGGCACCGAAGTGGTGCCTGGTGGCCTGTAAGCGCTGGTAAATGTTTGTTCTCATTTACACCCAGGAACTGTATTTCGGGCTCAAGGAGTGCAGACTCAGAGGGCTGTGTGGGCAATGATCACCTCTCATGCTCAAAGAATGCCCCGTACCACCAAATATAAACAGAACATTCACAGGCGCCCGGGCCAGCTGCCAGCTCACAGCCCCCCGAAGCCAGCAGGTGCCGGGCGCCGGCTGGTCCCACTCCTCCGCAGCCAGCGGCCCACGCCCCTCGGCAGAGCTGCTGCATTCCCACCAAAGGCTGGGCCAAAAGCTGTCCGGGGACCAGAGTGGGGGTGGGGCGAGAGGGAGGCCTGGAGGCGGCCAGGGGGCCAGGAAGGGAAACTCCGGCTGAGTCAGTGCTTCCCTAGCCTCTGGACTCCTCAGGGTGTTAGTCAGAGAAAGGTCTTTCTAATCAAAGTCTGGGAATTCCTGGATTTTTTGGACATCTGTTTGTAATTAGCTGACGCTGCCTAAACATGTCACTGAGCATGAGATACTAGGGCAAGGGGCCAGCACACGGGCTGCAGGAACTCCCCAGGGTCCCTGGCTCAAGTACGGAGCTGGGGCCCGAACCTTCCGACCTCATCCACTCTGTGCGCATGCCGAATCCAAGAAGGGTGCAGCGCGTGGCCTAGCCAGAGGCTTGCAGGCCATGTCATGGAGCAGTCTACGGACTGCAGAGAACCCCGACCTCGAAGGAGGGCCTTTAGGGATGGGGCAGCTCTGGAGGCAGTCGCAAGGGTCAGCAGGAACAGGGGGCTGCCCACAGCGCGGGCCCCCTCAGAGTCAGAGGACTTCAGGTCTGCCCCTGGAAGGCCCTACCTGCCTACTGGGGCGGTTTCCAGGCTTGGAGGGAGCCTGGGAACCAGGGGTCAGTCAGTAGGAGGGCCAGTGAGAAGCCAGCCCTGGCCAGGGGTCCTACACCCATCCGCAGAGGGTCTGGGGCGGGGAGGTGATCCTGGCTAGAGCCTGAGAACAGGGAAAAGGAAGAAGAGACCAGCATGGTTGTTCCAAGCCCTGGACCTCGGGTCCATTTGTAAACTAGGAGTCTGACTTCAGGCTGGGAGAGAACTGTCAGGAGAGCTCAGAAGCCCCGCAACGTCACCACCCAACAGGTCAAAGACATGCCCGATCTGGGCTCTAAGTGCTGTTGTAGGCCGGGCTGGCGTGTGCCCTCTCCGTAACGGGGTGGCGGGTGGCTGGGGGGGCTGGGGGGCGGGAGCACTGCTCCTGCTGGGCCCACAGACACACACCTGCCCGTGCAGCCTTGTGCGAACGACTTAACCTTCCCAAGCCTCAGCCTCCTCGTCTGGAAGGCAGCAGGGCTTCCCCATGTGTAGCTGTGTGACAGCTAAGGGGCGCCGGCTCACTCCGAGGCATTGGTACAGACCACATACAAAACGGCGGGCCCAAGGCTGGCCAGGTGTCAGCTTCCAAACCCAAGCTGAAGGAACACTTCCCTGCGGACACAACTCACGTGAGGGAAATCAGGGCACAAAAGTGACAATACCCAGCTCACAGCCACAAGGTGACGATGGCAGGGAGTGCCCCGGCCAGGCCCCTAACCCCCAGGCTCGGGCCTCCGCCTGAGTGCACCTGCCCCCCACAACCCCGGGACCCACTGTGGGAAATCCCTGCTCTGGCTTGTGACTGCGCAGGCACAGGCGGGAGCCTGGGAGCGAAGGGCGCCCGCCCCACCAGGCCCCGGATGCTCTTTGGAATGCCCTTTATCAGTCACATGGCACTCAAGAACGAATGTTGTCCCCACAAATCACCTTTCTCTGCTGACACAGGAGAATGTTTTATCTTTAAAGTCACTCGGATTATGTGCACCTGGATGGCTCAGTTAGTTAAACGACTGCCTTCAGCTCATGTCATGATCCTGGAGTCTGGGTATCGAGTCCCACATCAGGCTCCCTGCTTGGCAGAGTCTGCTTCTCTCTCCGACCCTCTCTCTTCTCAAGCATGCTCTCTCTCTCAAATAAATAAAATCTTTAAAAAAAAAAAATGTCCCTCCAATTAGCACACCAGGGAAGTGCAGCTTGAGACCCCCACGGAGGCCCCTTCTTCCTTGAGTAACTCTTGGGAGTCTCTTGCAGAGCCTGGCCTATATCCTGACTGCTCTGGGCCTACACAGCCCCTGTGTTATCTTTCCAGAAGGTATTTCCTCACACATTAGGGACCACAGGAAAAAGGGGAAGAAGCCAGGAGGGGCCTGGCAGATACGGTGGGAAATGGACATAAATGTAATTAACAACTCTAATGCAAAAGAACCTTGTTTCCAGGGAACAAGATCCGCAGACCAGAGAACTGCACGCTGCTTGCCCAGGACCCGTGTTTTCTGCTGGTCCTATCTTGCTGAGAGGGAAACACCTGCTTTCCATGCTGTCAGCAAAGGGAGCAGACAGGAGAGCTGGCCGCGGAGCCTGGAACGCACTGCCCTCCTCTGACTTCCTCTGCTGGACAGGGCCACACGGGACCTTTGCAAAGACTGGTGGGTGGGGCCTCTGAGCAGACGGCGACTCCTTTCCCTGTCCAGCTAGCGGCCACCTCCCTCGAAGACCACAGGCAGCACCGCGGAGAGGTAATGCGCGATGGTCTCTCTCTGGCTGATAAAACACTCACACCAAACATATTGCAGAGCAAATCCCAACTTAGTAACTTTTAGTAAAAGAAACCAAGACACCTTGGGTCCTGGAGGGAAAGAACTGTCCAGTAAAATCAGTTTGATCTCGCTATTTCACAAAAGGAAGCCCTGCTCCAATCAGATTAAACCCCACTCCACCTTCCTGCCCACCATGGGGTGGGGGAGCAGCTGCCCCAGGACAGAGAGGGGTCAAGTCTCACACCTGGAGGGGGGCAGAGGCAAGCAGGGGAGAGCCCTGGCGTCCCCTGCTGGCTTCCTCTGCTGAGAATCTGCCACCTGCACAGACAACTTGAGGGTGGAAATCGCCCTGCACACCTCATGTCCCCCCCCAAACACCTCCCCCATCACATGCACCCTATGTCCACAGATCCACCCCCAGACAGCCCAGGGAGGCGCCGCCGTGGGGCCCATCCCAGAGAGAGAAGGTCTAGACACCGCTGCCCACCATTTGCCGACCAGGAAAGGAGGCCAGGGGCAGAAGGCGCATCCCAGCAGAGAGGGCAGGGTGCCCAGAGCAGCCAGACCTACCCTCCCAACCCATCAGCCTGCTGGGCTCCCTGGACCCAGGCTGATGTGTCAAAGACACACCCCCCCACCCCCCCGCTGCAGGGGCACGCCACAGCACTGGGGGAAAACAGTGGTCCCCGGGGTCATAAGGGTCACAAGAACCCCGTACCCTTTCCTGCAAATGCCTGAACTCCCAGCTCTGAAGGTCACAGTGAACACAGCCTGAGATGTTAAGCCTCTTTTTGTAAGCTACGGTCCCTATCCCGGCCCCTATCCGAAGACCTGCACGCATCGACTGACCCCTGGGCTGGGAGCGTTGTGCGCAGCACAGAGGCGGCTTAGTTCTCTACCCCATGGCCCCAGTTACAAGTAGGCCCCATGCCTACTCTTCCAGATCATTCTGAAGATACCACTAGGGAGCCTCCAACGAGGTCCCTCTAGGATAACTCAGGCTGGAAGTAAACAGAGGATAAATCCCTCCTTGTGGGTCTTTCTCTTGAATGCTTACCAAGCATTTTCTTAAAACCAGCTTGGAACAAGAGCAGTAAGAAAGGAAAAACAGCCTTGCTCTTTTATTTTTAAAGGTTTTTTTTTTAAGATTTTACTTATTTATTTGAGAGAGCGAGCAAGAGCACAAAGGTGGGGGAGGGCAGAGGGAGGAACAGACTCCCCGCTGGGCAGGGAGCCTGAAGCAGGACTCAATCCTGGGATGCAGAGGATCCTGACCTGAGCCAAAGGCAGACACTTAACTAACTGAGCCACCCACACGCCCCGTATTATTTCTTTAAGTAATCTCTACACCCAACGTAGGACTCGAACTCACAACCCTGAGATCAAGAGTGCGCCTCCAACTGAGCCAGCCAGGAGCCCCAGCCCTTGCCTTTTCAGAAGGGGTCCCAAAGCTGCTCCCTTGAACTCCCAGGACTGTCTTTCTCACTGGGGTGCAGAAAAGAGCTTAAAACAGACTGAGAGACAGAGCAGTTTCAGGGAGCTCTGAGATAAGCCCTTACTGGCAGAGGCCCACAGCCTGGATTTAAAAAAAAAAAAAAAAGAGAGAGAGAAGCAAGGCTTCTCAACACCAAGAACAGGGCCCCCACCCCCTGGGAGCCACAGCAGACATAAACATCCCCCAAACGCCAGGTCACCAGGTCGCTGGCTTCAAATGCAAACTTCACCAAAACTGGGCAGCTCAGAGGGGAAGGGCCATGGGGAATGATTTGCAAGTAAATGATACACAAATCTGGTCGCTTCTCCCCCACCCGTGGTCTGAGCCTGATTTTTCCTTTCCCCATCTGCAACTGTAGGCTCTGCTCCTGGCCTGCCCCCGTGCAAACCGCCAGAAAGCATTCAGGCCCCGAGGCTCCCCGCCCCTCCACAAAAAGGAGCCGCAGCAGAAACAGAGCCCAGCTCAGGTTCATCCTGAACCGATCTTCAGGAAAGCGTGGCAAAGTCAAGACAGGAGCCGACACAAGCAGGGGCTAGCTGCCCCGGCACTCAGCCCAAAAACCTTCCAGCGTGCACAGCCCCTGGGGAGGCTTCTGACTGCCAACCCCCAAGCAAACTAAACCCTTTTCCACGAGCCCCCAAACGTTTAACAAACCCCTGCAGCTTCTCCTGTTGGCCGGCCTGCTAGAGTCAAGTGCTCGCTCACAGACCTGCTAGGCTTACCAGGAATTCAGACGGCTTAGCCTTTACACCCCAACTAAGGTGAGGAAGTCCTAGGGGAGCAATGATGCTGGCTGGGGGACCTGGAGCCCGGACACAGAGTGACTTCCCGTGACCTCACAGCCAGCCCAAGGTGCCATCTCGCCAGCCTGCCCATCTCCCAGCATGCCCCAGGGGCTGGAAAGCACGAGAGTCATAAGATTGGCTGTGCTTGCCCCCAGACAGCTCTCTGTAACTTCGGCCCGGGAGCCAAGGGAGAGAGTAACTCCTGCCCCGTCAGGGCTCAGCACGCCGAGCAGACACCTGGCCGATGTCAGATGGGTTCTCACTTGGGCTGGGAGGGACCTCAGGGGCAGCACTGGTCCGGGTCCCAGACCGCAGATGGAAGGCACCCTGGGCTGTGTCAGAGCCTGTTTACCTCTGCTGATGCGCTGCTTCTCTCCAGACAGGATCCCGGGAGTGTCGATGATGCTGATGCTGTCCAGGACCGGGTTGGGCAGCTGGGCACACATGAACCTGCAGGGGAGCGAGAGCCAGAGGGGACATGTCAAGACTCAGCTCTCGCTGCTCTAAAAGTGACGGGGCTTTCTGTGCACCTTCCTCTCCACCTCTGCCTTCTTTTCCCAGACCAAGGAGTTTAAAGGAGTTTCTAGCGTATCCGGGGTGGCCACTGAACTCTGTACTGTCTTTTTTAAAAAAGATTTTATTTTATTTTATGAGAGTGCAAGTGAAAGCGCACGAGCAGGGGGGAGGAGCAGAGGGAGAGAGAGAGAGAGAGAGAACCAGACTCCCCGCTGGGACACTGACTGAGCCACCCAGGCGCCCGCCCCTCCACTCCGTGGTGTCTTAACTGAGAACCCAACCAGCAGCCAATCTGGCCTGCCTCAGCATTTCCCTCACATTAGCTTTTCCCCCAGGGTTCAAGAGTTCAGCTTTCAAGTTGCTGATGTGTTAGTGCAAACTGCACGAGCCTGAGTCACCATTCCATTCCAGAAGGGAAACATAAAGGTGACAGTAGGAGTTAGTAAATTTCCTCACACCCGGAAGGTGGGGAGAGGCTTCCTTACTGCTGCCGGGACCAGCCGACCCCTCCACCCAGCTGCTTGGATGAAGGGATGGCAGGGGGCGGCCAGTAAAAGCTGGGGGATGCGTGGGCTGGTTGGCGGGACAGGGAGTCTGGACCGGGAGTCTGGACCCCATTCTCTGAAAGCCGGAGCAGGCTGGAGGAGGGACAAATTTAAGCCGCAGAGAGGTTGGCAACTCCTGGGCCAGGGCCTAACCGTGTGTGCCCAAGTTCCCACTAAGCACAGAACAGCCCAGAACAGCAAGAGGCTGTCCCAACTGATATCAGAGATTCTTTACTGGACACAGAAAAAGCTCCTTTAAAAACCTCTGAAAAAGACATTGTGAGCAAAGAAAATACTGACCCTTTGTCTGTAGGATGCAGGCTTAAAGCTGCCTTTCCAACTGTGGGGAGGAATCCGAGCTGATAAGGTTCTCCTTTTTCGCCCTCCCCCCTCCTACCCCCAAGTGACCAGTGGCCAGGCCTGGGGCAGACCGCCAGGGCGAGGGGTGGTGTCTGCAGGCACAGCGGGGCAGAACCAGCTGACCCTCAGACCTTGGACCCGGTGACTCCCCCTGCCAGCAGCAGCGCACGCCCTGATTATCGGTGCGCCAGCCCTGGGGATCCTGCTGGGGAAGGGTCAAGGAGAGAAGCCCCCATTAAAAGAACCAAAAGTAGAACTGGCTGGAGTGGTGACATTACACAGCACCGCCTTTAAAGGAGACCTGAGAGTAAGGGAATGGGTAAGACCCGGAAGTGAGCTGTCCCGAGGAGCCCTGGGAGCCTGGTGGGAAACAAGAAAGGGAGCAAGCAGTACAGACAGAGGCTTCATCTCCCACCAGCAAGGACACACCGACTGCATCTCACCCCACAAGTGGCTGGTGGCAGCCACACAGTGAGTTTTCATAGGCTGCTCGTAGGATACCTTGCCTGCAGCCTGCCTCGGTCTGCTCCGTTGGATTTTAGTCTTAGAGCAGACACTTAATGGTGAAAAGGGCAGAAAGTCAAGTTCATGACTCAATAGGTCTCTTTAAGCTGCTGGGAGAGGCTGTGTCAGCCAGAGAAGAGCCCCCTTTGTATGGCCTGGCTGGCCGGCTGGCGCGGCTGGCGCTCCTCCGTGCACTCCACAGGCTGACACAGCTTGGGGCCTCTAATCCAGGGCAAACCCGTGCCCCACCTCCTCCCCACCCCTGGGCTGATAAGGACACTTAGTGATCAAGAACCCTCTGGAGATCAAGTGGCAAGAGGAAAATAAGGGGCACCTGGGACTCGTCAGCGGAGCCTGAGACTCGATCGCAGGGGCAGGGGTTCAACCCCATATTAGGTGTGGAGCCTACTTAAATTAAAAAAAAAAAAAAAAAAAAAGGGAAATCAAAGTGTGCTTCTTGAATCCCGAGGCACCAACATCATCAGAGTGTCTGTCCTGGACCCAGCATCCCTGACCTGTGTTTTTTTCCCAGGCAGAAGCAGCAGTAGGCAGTGACCGGACACATGAAGGCCAGTCAGCCAGCTGGCCCTACAGTAAGCTACCCCGGTGAGCTCAGTAAATCAGCAGAGCCCTCTAAGCGGGCACGGAGATTGGGGGGTGTGTGTGTGCCCAGATGAGTCTATGATCCCATCTGACTGAAATTTTAGGTCTCCAACTTCAGAAACACGTCGCATACTCCATTTCTCCTTTCAAAAGCTGTCTGCTCTCACACTCAGAAGTGGAGGCCCAAGGACCCAAGGCGCAGCACCCCTCCTTCTAGCTTCCCATAGTTGTGTGTGAAAGTCAAGACCTAATAATGCTTGGAATTCCCAGCACAGCAGCCAAACTACGCACAACGCCGTCCGGTGCCCACCAGCTAACAGTCCCGGCCAATCGCGGGTCCACTGGCGCAGTAATTCCGGGACACAGCGATTCTCCAGATCAAGGTGAAGAGGGCCGTGCCTCTCACTCAAAGGGCTCTACACAGCTCCGGCCGTGACACACAAATGCCAACAGCCATAAAACAGGAGGCCAGGCTTAAATGCCCGAAAGGGGCAAAACAACGTAATATGAGTCTGCCTGTCTTCTCAAAGTCAGCTCTGTGCAGAGAGGTAGGCTGGCCACTGGCCTGGATCGGGAGCAAGCTGGTTCACCCTGTGCGGCTGGACAGTGTCTGGAAAGGAATGTGATCACACAGGGTGGAGACCTGGAAGGCAAGAGTCAAGGATTCTTTCCTAGGCTCTTCCCTGACACACACTTTGAAAGGCATGTGCAGTCACTCCTTGAATGGGGGGTGGCAGGAAGGGCAGATCTGTGAAGTCCTTTGGTATGTCCCTGGGGGTAGGGGTGGGGACGGGGATGTTAGAACCACTGACAAGCGCCTTTGAGTTCCTTTAGAGAAGAGTGAACTTGGCTGTTGGACACCACAGAAAATCAATGTGTTTCCTTCCCAGCAGCATGAGGGTTAGACTCTTGGAGGATGACCTGTATCACGAAGAAGCAAGATTTCCTCCGTCTAACTGGGGAAACTGAGGCCCAAACAGGTTAAGGTACCTCCTAGTGAGGGAGTCAGGGCCTGGATCTCATTCGTGGGCTCCCAGTGCTATAGACAGGCTGCTTCCTGAAACCCTTAAGAGAGCACAGGCCCTGTGGAGCTGCCCCCCAGGGGGAGTGTTCACACTCCATCTGTCTGCTACCTCGTGGGCGGCCCCCAAACTCAGCAGGCCACAGCAGATCCTCCTTGTCCCTCCCACACAAAACCAGCGGTCCCCAGGGAAGCACAGCATAGCACAGCACAGCAGCAAAGGGAATGACTAAAGTTTCACATATTTTTCCAGGACACTTATGCAGCAGCCACTTGAAGGAAGAGGGGAGGACAGGGACTGGTTTGAATGAATTCGGTGCATCCAGCCTGGGACTAACTACACTGGGAGGAGGTGGAGACAAGAATCTCTCACCTCCCCAACTCTGACCCCGGTTCTGAGGAGAGTGGGGCTGGGATCTGCGGGACGGTGCGGGAGTTAAACTGATAACCTGGAAAATTCTGGGGTGACCGAAGCGGGGGAGGGGGCGGCGATACCCACCGCCAGACCTCCCGGTGGGTTTCTCGTGCGAAGCGGCAGGGGCCCCGGTCCCAGGGAGCGGTCGCAGAGGGGCTCGCTGGGGCCTCGGAGACAAAGGACGATGGGGTGGGGGGCGGGCCACGACCACAGTACGGCCGGGACCCGAGTGCGGCCGCCCCCGGGGGTTCCCCACCGCCCCCCTCTCCCCGGCGCCAGGGGCGGGTACCTGTTGAGGAAGGCGTTGCCGAAGGCGTTGAGCTTGCGGAAGGGACGCCGCGGGTCGACCACCAGCGCGTTGCCCGGCACCACGCCCTCGGTGGGGCCGTGCATGACCGCGATAAAGGAGTCGGTGGTGGGCTCGGGCCCGATGCGCATTCCCGGGAAGTCCTGCTCGATCAGGTGCCGGATGAAGGTGGTCTTGCCCGTGCTGTACTGGCCCACGAGGAGCACCATGGGCTTGTTGTCGAAGTCCGCGTCCTCCAGCGCGGGCGAGTGGAACTCGTGGAAGCGGTAGTGCTCCTCCAGGGGCAGCAGCTTCTGCGCGTACAGCTGCCGCAGCCCCTCGGCCACCGTCTGGAAGAGCTCCGGCTCCTTCTTGCGGCGGGCATCTTTGCTGACCCAGCTAAACATGCTGGCGGGAACGGGGCTGGTTGCTGCGGGGCAGAGCGGCGGCTGAGAGCGGGGCGAGGGCGCGGAGCCGAGGCGGGGCCCGGCCGGCCGGCGGAGGGGCGGCGGGGCAGGGGGCGGGGAGCGGCCCGTACTGCGCAGGCGCACTGCACGGCCCGCGGAGCGTCCTCTGCGGAGTGGGGCGCGCGCCTCGCCGAGCCGCCTTTATAGGGCCGGACCCCATGCTCGGGCGCGCGCACCGCCGCCGCCGCAGCCGCCGCCGCAGCGCCGAGCCGCGGAGAAAAGGGCAGGGGAGGAAGGAGCCCCGCCCGCGAACTCCGCGCCACGTCCACCCCTCCCCCGCCTCCCATTGGCCTATTCCAAATATCGCGAGCGCCGCTCGCTCTGCTCCCCGCCCCTGGCCCGGCTGCCGTGGCAACCGCACCTGTTTTCGCCCCTCCCTCGGTGGGGCCGCGCACGCGAGTGCTGCGGTTGGGACGGCGGGAGGAGAGAGTCGGGCGCGAAGAGGTCCCGGAGCCTACGGGCCTTCGAACGTCCGCGAGACGCTCAGTTAGACACCCGGGTCCCCGGCTGCGCGGCCCACCCGCAGTTCCCCCACGAACGGTCCTCCCTCCCCCGCTGGCTCGGAATCCCCGGCAGTAGCGGCGGACCCCCGGGGAAGGGGCGGCCCGCGCCTCCCGTCGGAGCCGCCCTTCCCCGCCGCCTCCCCGCCCCTGCTTCCCTGATACTACTTCGCACCCTTCTTGATCTGCTTTGGGAGAGGGAGAGAGAGAGGTGGTAGGGGAGGCGGGCTGGTGAAGAGGGAAAGGGGAGTGGGGAGGGAGGCAGAGGCCCCTGGGGAAGATCCGACTGGCCGCAAGACGCCTGAGCTCCCCGCAGGCCGGTGGCGCTGGGGCTTGGAAGAGGCCCGCGGCAGTGGAGGACACAAAGGGCACTGGACATGTGGGGGAGACGAGATGGCCTCTCCGCAAAGGCTGCCTCTGCGGGAGGAGGGGTGGGGGTACGAAGGAAGTGGAGGCCCTCTGGCCCGAGTTTTGAGGAAGTGAAATCGGAAATTCCCTATGTGGGGAGGAGGCGAAATGTGGGGCAACAATGAAATCTTGTGGGAAACTTAGGGGAAATTAAAAAAACCCAAATACTTCTGCTTTCCTCTCAGGGTCACCAACAGTTACCCTCTTTTACCTCTGGCCCGGGGGTCCCCCCCCCCCCACCTTACCAGTTCCTGGCTGTTCCATTACGCTCATTCCCCCGCCATCATTCCTGGCCACACATCGGCCCCCTTGGCTGGCCAGGCTGGTGAGAATCTTCAGCGGGTGATGTCAGAGCTGTGGGGCCGGTGATTGTTAGGTAACCGGTATCCGGACACCGAAGTGGAGGGGGAGGGGTGGTGGCACAGCGGGGGGGGGGGGCGGGTTGGCAGGGACTCCTAGGTAGATCTGAAATGCATGCAAGAGCTTGAAGACCTCATGTCCAACCTTCTCGCTTCTGGGAGGTGTGGAATGGAGGCAGGAACTCAAGTCTGAGAATGAGCAGAGTTCTTAAGTGGGCTGGGTCAAGTGGGAGCCAGAAGGGGCAAAGTGGAGGGGGAGGGGAGGCCTCCGTGTCTTCTGAAGAAAGAAAATCTTCCCTCCATCGCCTCCCTGTTGGAGAGCCCTGTCTGGACTCTCAAGCCCATGACTTTTATTTGCTTTTATTTGGGGTTTCATTAGCATTCTTTTCATCAATACCAGTAAACCAGAAGCCACAAGACTCTTTTCTTGGTGGCCTGCTCAAAAGAACATATTGAGAACTCCTAAGCAGGGCTGTCACCAGAGGCTGTGTGCCAGCTGGTGATGGGGAACCTTGGGTGGGCCCAGTCCAGACTTCCTGGGCCAGCCTTTTCTAAGGACTTGCCTCCTCCATGGCGCTTTGAGGGGTCCACCCCGGAGATGCAGTTTCTGGACTGTTCCAGGGAAGGGCTCGGGGCTGAGGCTCCTGAAAGAGGCGGTTGTTCAGTGGCCTGAATGAGGCTTCTAGAAGGCCCCTCTCGGCAGGGTTCACACTGACCCGCCAGGGTCCTCACATCTCCCCAGAGTCCTCTATGCTGGGAATAGCCAGCCCAATAAAACTGAAAACAACAAAATGTTCCTGGGTTATTTATACATGAAACTCCAGCCCCCTGTTTGTTCTATAGGGCCCTTGACTTTCTCCAAGGAACACAAAGGACTGGAAGAAGGGGTCTCTCCCTCAGTGGGGCTCCAGGGGGGCGGAAATTAGTTTCCCGAAATTCATGGAGTTGGCGCTTGGATCCTGGGCAGCTTCCTGATCTAGTAATTCCCAGATTGTGAAAAAGTCCTAACTCTCTTTTTGTATTTGAAGCCCTGTGGATTCTATTTGGTGGGAGTTTTGTAAATCATTAAGTGAAACATTTCACTTTTGGTTTCTCTGTTTCACTTTCTGTCTGTCTTTGCCCAGGGCTGTGACAAAAGACTAAGGAAGAGTTCAACTATTTTCCTTTTTCCGTGGAAATGAGGCCCATCCCCCACTCCTAGTGTTTCCTTCGTTCAAATTCACCAACGCACACCTGCCCAACCAGGCCTTGTTCTCTAGGTCTCCCCAGAGAAAAGGCTTATCTGCTTCCCCTGGAGGTGATCTGCTCCATCCCGTAATGGCCTGGTCTGCAGAAGATTCTACGTACAAGGCCCCTAAAAACAACTTAAAAAAAGAGAGAAAAAAAGCAGACTTTTGTCCAAATATGGCAGAAGAGTCAGGCCGGCGGGAGGTGGGGGGACCAAAAACACATAGGTTTGTTCCTGGAAGAGTGGTTCATTCTTCCTGCTGAGAAAGTCTGTGTAGAAACAGCTTTTCTGTCAGGAGGAACAGATTTGGCCAACAGTGAGTTTTGTCAAATCAAGGTAAAGAACAGGGGAGGTCTGGTCCTCTGCAGTCTGGGGTGTCCAGCACCGGTCACAAGGGCATCCTCTGTACCCCGCGAATCCTCTCAAAGGGGAACGGCAGTGCACGCGGCCATAGTGCTTGGGTCCCAGCAACAGTTGCTGCGCTCCAGGGACCTCTGAAGGTATCCAGCGGCTGGGACAGGCCCAGCTTGGAGGTGACGCAGAGTGTCAGGGCCGCTCAAGATCTCTGCTTTCTGATCTCAGTGACAAGAGCCCAAGGCCCACGGATGGTGAGTGCCCGGCCTGGAGTCACTCAGGCCGAATAAGAAGCTGGGCCTTTGGAATCTTAACACGGCCCTCTCCACGCTCACATCTTGAAGTTGCAAGTTCAGGGTCGGGCCGGTGGCCACGCAGTGGGAGAGGGTTTCCAGAACCTTCTTTCCAAGTGCAGGCTGGGGTGAACTCTGCCTGTGAGCTCTGCAACCCCGGGGCCCCAGCCTGCAGGTTGAGCAGGGTGCTGTGGGTACAGAACCCGGTAGTGCTTTGCGGAGCCGAGCCCCAGAAACCTCTGAGCGCTTGGTGGTAGACACTTCGCCCACTGCTGGGCTTCCCAGCACCCCCATCCTGCGGGGGCCCCCAAGCCAGGAGCTGCTGCTGAGCCCAGAGCGCTATGTTAACTCTAACCCCCACCCCCCCGCAGGAAGGAAGAGGCTGAGGTTAGTGGGAGCCACGGAGGAGGTGAGGAGGCCATCGGCCACTTAGGAAGCTGCCAGGACTGGTGGGAAAGATTGGGACGTTCGGTCTCAGCAGTCGGAGGGGACACCTGAGGGGCTCAGATGTTGCTGCCCGAGGGGCCACAGCTGTAGCCCCACCCGTGTGAGTACAGGCCACTGCCCCACCTCAAGTCCCCTCCAGGCACGCTTCTCTGCTCCAGCAGAGACTCTCCCTCACCATAGCCTTGAGGCCCTGTTCCCCCATGGCATGGGGTGGGGGCTACCCTGCGCCCCACAGGCTGGGGGCTGGACAGCAATTCTGTGCCCAACACGGTGTTACACATGTCTACCCAGGCACAAGCCAGCTTCTCTGGGCTCTAGACCTGCCTCCCACCACCCACACCTCTGTGGGGGCCAGACACTGTGCCCAAAGCCACCCTCCGGGCCCGTCTGCTGACCTCCAGCTCCCTCCTCCTTCCTCCGCTCGGTCTCCCTGAAGTTGGGGTGGTCCGTGCAGCTGCCCCAGGTGACCTACTCTGCCAAGACTCAGTCTCTCAATTCCCTTTTGGCCTAGCTGGAACATTCCTCTGACCTGTGTCTTCTTCATCCTGCCCTAAGTACGGGCAACGAAAACAGGCCATCTGAAAAGGGACTGGGATCTGGGGAGATGAGAGGACCCAGGCCTGCAGAGACACAGGCTGGGACTCATCCAAGGGCAGGGGCGCAGCAGGACCCTTCCCAGAGCTGGCGTCGAACCCCTGTTTGCTATTCGGCTAGCCTGGCCTCCGGCCCCTTGGGTTCCAAGACCTCGCCCTGAGACCCCCCATCACTGTCTGCTAGTCATGATAGGCAGAATTCTGAGCTGTACCCAATGTTTCCCACTCTGGTGTACACACCGGCTATAGAGCCTGTGGTTGTGACTGTGATGGCTTTCCTCTGTGATAGGTCACGTTCAGTGGCACAGTTGACCTTATTCATTTATGGATTTATTTTAAAGATTTTATTTATTTATTTGAGAGAGAAAGAGAGAGCTTGTATGCACAAGAAGGGAGGAGGGACAGAAGGAGAGGGAAAGGCAGACTGGAGCTGGACGCGGGGCACGATCCCATGATCCAGCGATCGTGACCTGAGCCAAAGGCAGACCCTCAACCAACTGAGCCACCTAGGCGTCCCTGCAGTTGACTTTAGATAGGAGAGTCTCCCAGTGGCCTGACCTAATCACAGGAGCTCTTGAAAAGCACAGATATTCTGCCGCTGGTGGCAGAGGAAGGAAGTCAGAAATGCAAAGCACAAGAAGGAGTCAAGGGGCCAGTGTTGGCTTAAAGATGGAGCGTGGCCATGTGGAAGGAATGTATTGGCCTCTAGGAGCCGAGGCTGACAAGTGGCAAGGAAGCCCAGTCCCTGCGAAGGGATAACAAGAACAGGCACGGAGGGAGACTCCTTCCGCCCCCGAGCCTCCCGCTGAGAACTCAGCCAGGGTAGCCCCGGCATCAGCATCTGAGACTTGGGACTTCTGACCTGCAGAACCAGGAGCTAAAAAACATTTTTTTTAAAACACTCTATTTAAAAAAAAATTTCTTTTTTAGATTATTTATTTATTTATTTGTCAGAGAGAGAGCGAGCGAGAGCAAGCACAGGCAGAAAGAGTGGCAGGCAGAGTCAGAGGGAGAAGCAGGCTCCCTGCGGAGCAAGGAGCCCGGTGTGGGACTCCATCCCATGACGCTGGGATGATGACCTGAGCCGAAGGCAGCTGCTTAACCAACTGAGCCACCCAGGCGTCCCACTCAATTTTTAAAATTTTTTTAAAGATTTTATTCAGGGGCACCTGGGTGGCTCAGTGGGTTAAAGCCTCTGCCTTCAGCTCAGGTCATGATCTCCGGGTCCTGGGATTGAGCCCCACATCAGGCTCTCTGCTCATCGGGGAGCCTGCTTCCTCCTCTCTCTCTCTCTGCCTGCCTCTCTGCCTACCTGTGATCTCTGTCTGTCAAATAAATAAATAAAAATCTTTAAAAAAAAAGAAGAAGATTCTATTCATTAGTTGACAGAGAGAGACACAGCAAGAGAGAAAACAGAGGTGGGGGAGTGGAAGAGGGAGAGGGAGAGGGAGGAGCAGGCTCCCCGCGCAGGCCAATGCAGGGCTCGATCCCAAGACCCTGGGATCATGGCCTGAGCCCAAGGCAGGCACTTAAGACTGAGCCACCCAGACGCCCCATAAGTGGTTGTTTTAAGCCACTGAGCCGTGGTGGGTGTGTCTTTTGGTCAATGAACTATTTCTTCAATTGGCAACACCTGGCGGCCAATCGTGACAAAAAGAAAAGGAAAGACACTCACAGTGATCTTGGAGTCAGTAACTGATAAAGCAGATTGCAACACTGAACAGGGTGCTGCCTGGCTTGATACGCGCGCACGCATACACACACACACACACACACACACACACACACAAGGCTCCGAACAGAGATTTCCCTCCCCAGGAAACATCTGGAGACATTCTTGGAGGTCACAGCTTGGGGATCATTGCTGGCATCTGGCAGGCTGGAGTCAAGAATGTTGCTTACTGGGGTGCCTGGGTGGCTCAGTGGATTAAGCCTCTGCCTTCAGCTCAGGTCATGATCTCAGGGTCCTGGGATCAAGCCCCACATCAGGCTCGCTGCTCAGCAGGGAGCCTGCTTCCTCCTCTCTCTCTGCCTGCCTCTCTGCCTACTTGTGATCTCTCTCTCTCTCTCTCTCTCTCTATTTCTCTGTCAAATAGATAAAGAAAGAAAGAAAGAAACAAATCTTTAAAAAAATGTTGCTTACCATCCTACCACACACAGGACGGCCCCCAACAGAGAATTACCCAGCCCCAAATGTCCATAGAAGGTTGAGATCCCCCCCCCCCCAACTTGCACCCAGCCATTGTTAAGAAGCAGTGTAGCCTAAGGGCCAAGTGGAAGGTCAGGTTCCAGTTCTACCCACTGTGTGATCTTCAGCAAGACTTGAGGTCTCTGAGACCAGATGTCAGGAAAGCACCTACCTCTGGGGTAAAGGAGTTACTGTGCAGCGTGCACAGAAAAACAAAGTCAGCTAACTTGAGCGATCACAGGAAATGTCTACACCGCTACGCTTGCATCATAGGAGCTGGGGCAATTTTTGTTGACTTTTCTATATTGCCCAAACTTGATATAATGGACACATTTGATTTTCTTAATTGAGGGGAGAGGGAAAGCTGAGGGACAAAACAACTGGCCTGTACTTTAAAAAAATTTTTTTTAAAAAAGATTTTATTTATTTGACACAGAGAGATCACAAGTAATCAGAGAGGCACAGAGAGAGAGAGAGAGAGAAGCAGGCCCCCTGCTGAGCAGAGAGCCCGAGGCGGGGCTCGATCCCAGGACCCCAGGATCATGACCTGAGCTGAAGACAGAGGCTTAAGCCACTGAGCCAACCAGGCGCCCTGGCCTGTACTTAAAAAAAAAAAAAAAAGTGAGATCTTGAAAAACAAATCAAGGCTAAGGACAATTGCAGACTAAAGAAGGCTGAAGGGAGCTGGTAGCCACATGTGAGGTGTGATCTCTGATTATTGGGACAGCTGGTGACATTGGAAAGGGGATGGCAGGGGCGCCTGGTGGCCCAGGGGGTTAAGTGTCTGATTTCAGCGCAGGTCGTGATCGCAGGGTGGTGGGATAGAGCCCCCGCCCAGGCTCTAGCTGGGCAGAGTCTGCTTGGGATTCTCTCTCTCCCTCTGTCTCGGCCCCTCCCCCTGCTCCCAAACGCTCTCTCTCTCTCTCTCAAGTAAATGAATAAATAAAATCTTTTTTTAAAAAAGTAACAAAAAAATAAAGTGGATGGCATGTTCCATCACAGCACAGGATTGCTTCACTGTCTCCGGGCCTAAATTTGGGAACCATATCTCGGTTGTGTAAGAGATGTCATTGGGGGGGGGTACATGTTGAAATATTTAAGGGTGAAGGGTCATAACCTATGTAACCTTCTCTCAGATGGGTCCGAGGAAATTCCAGGGGTGTGAGAAAGAGAAAGAGAAACCAATTGTTGCAAAATGTTACTCTTATTGGTGAATCCAGGTGAAGGGTTCATTGGTAACTTTTGCTCATTGTACTTTTCTTGCAACTTTTTTGTTTTGGCAAAAACAAAATCAGGCCTGTAACTAGGTGCTCCTCCCCCGCCACCCCCTGGGGACCGGGCCAGTGTGAATTTGTTGCCCCCTGCCGGACACAGCCAAGCGAAGTCCATTTATAGTAAAAGGGAGAAACCGACTGTTTTTCCCTTGGTGCGATGGAGTGCCGCACCGCCCTGAACGCACGCTAGTGACCTCCGGGGACGGACGGACCGACGGCAGGGTTCCACTGGTATAATAAGCACACGACAACAGCGACAAATGCAGGCAAAACGAACACATATTGTTTTAGGCTGCATACATGGTGGGGGGGGTGGTGAACAGGGAAGGACAATGAAGCGATGATTGTAAAAGGCAGCACTGTGCTTACCTAGGGAGGGGTCACCTGGAAGGACACTTGGGGGGGGGGGGGAGCAGGCTCTGCAGCGCAGATATTTTCTTATATTTATTTATTTGAGAGAGAGAGTGTACGAGCGTGGGGGAAGGGGCAGAAGGAGAGGGAGAGAGAATTTTAAGCAGACTCCCTGCTGAGCGAGAACCACCCCCCTTCCCCTCCCCCGCCACCTTCCCCGCATTGATCCAAGGAACCTGGGATCATGACCTGTGCGGAGATCAAGAGTCAGAAGCTTAACCGACTGCGCCACCCAGGCACCCCAGAGATTTTCTTTTTTGAGTGATAGTTACACGGGGACTTACTTTATAATTACATAAATATACACTATACATTTATGTTTTATACATGAGTAGCAGCTGTAAAAGTGCCAGCAAGGAAGCCCCCCACTTTGTGCCAGGTGCGCCCTGAGTGCCTGGGACCCGCCACTGTGTTGAGGACACTAACTAACGGATTCTGGCCGCCGCCTCCTGGGAAGGCTGGGGAGGACTCCCTGCGGTGGGGAGGAGGGTGGGAGCGCCGAGCCCCGCCGGCTAGGGAGGGCCGCGGCGCAGTGCTCCCCCTGGTGGTGGCTGCGGGGAGTGAGGCTTGCAGAAGAACCGGCTCCCCTCCATCCTAACCCCCAGCCCCCTGCCTCCTTCTGTCTGCCTCTTTTCCCCTGTTAGTGCCTCCTCCTCCAGGGTCACCACCTATTCCTAGGATTCACCTCAGGAGAAGCTGGACTCGGACTCCCCTCTCAGGGAGACGTCCCTGGGGAAAGGCGCTGCACTCTGACCTTTGCTTCCCTCATTGGCTCTTGACTGTCAGAACAGTGAATTTGCATGCCCTCTCTGCACGCCTGTCCTTTCCCAAAAGTGTGGTGAAGTCTGGCCCTTACTGAGGGCCTCCCCGCTGCCCGCGCTGGCTGACCATGACCGTGGCTCCAGGGTCGGATGCCTGCCTCCCCCCAGGCATCTCCCTCCACTATCAGTCCCGCAGCTTGTGTTTATAAAGATACCACTCTGCGCCCGTCCCAGGTTACAGGAAACCAAAAGTCAGTGGCTGATAATGCCCGGGGTTCACAAGTTGGGCGGGAAATAGCTAGGCATTGGTGGTGGCTGTGATGCGGACCCTAACAGAACTCCCAGAACATGAATGGGACAGCGAGCAGCAGGGGTCCCAGAGGGCTCAGGAGGACGTGAGAGCAGGATCCAGGTGAGGTGAGATGGGCACAGGCCAGTGAAGAGGGAGGAGCCTGTCCGCGGCAGCTGGGTCTGCCTTGCTCGGGAGTTGGAATACGATCTGTGGGAGCCCGCAGAGGCTCTGTTGAGGCCAGTGGAGATGGACACTTAAGGCAGGGGACGTGGTGGGTGGATCTGGAACACTTACTGCGGGGGGGGGGGGTGGGGCAGGCTGGAGGAGTGAATCATGGACTTTGCCCTCAAAGAGTCTCAGACCAGAGCTGGGGTAAGATAAGTGCACAGAGCTCTCAACCCTGCATGAGTAAGACAAAGGGCTGGTGGGAGAGGCCCACAGCGCCCCAGGTGCTGTAGAGGGGAGCAGCTCCTGCAGTCACTGGAGGGACCTCTGAGCTAGATAGAGATGGGGGTCCAGGGAGCCGAAGCAGATAGGGCCCCCGCGAGCAAAGCCACCCTGGGAAAAGTGACTGTCGTAAGTGCCAAGAGAGGGTGCCTGGATGCTTGTCTGCTGCCTAGTCCGTGGAGAGAGAAGGTTCAACTACTCTGTGCCCATATTATTTAAAAAAAAAAATCTTATTTATGGGGTGCCTGGGTGGCTCAGTGGGTTAAAGCCCTGCCTTCGGCTCAGGTCATGATCTCAGGGTCCTGGGATCGAGCCCCGCATCAGGCTCTCTGCTCAGCGGGGAGCCTGCTTCCTCCTCTCTCTCTTTGCCTGCCTCTCTGCCTACTTGTGTTCTGTCTGTCAAATAAATAAATCTTTTAAAAAATAAAAATAAAAATTCTGTTTATTTATTTGATAGGGAGAGAGAGAGAGCGAGAGCATGAGAGAGCACAAGTAGGGGGAGCAGCAGAGGGAGAGGGAGCAGACTCCCCACTGAGCGGGGAGTTCGATGCGGAACTCTATCCCAGGACTTGGGATCATGACTCTGGGATCATGACCTGAGCCGAAGGCAGATGGTAACCGACTGAGCCACCCAGGCACCCCTGCTGTGTGGCTTCAGCAAGATGTGCCCCCTCTGAATCTGTGTCTTCACCTCTGGAACAGGCTCATGATGGCAGCTTTGCAAGGTCGTCGAGCTGACCCCAGGTGACGGACCTGCGCAAGCGCCCAGCGCGTGGAGAGGCACAAGAAATGGCTCCTGTTATTATGCAACTCGAACTTTATTCTTAGGTGTGTGTTTCCAGTTTTGAAAAGTGTATCTTTTAGCAGCAGAAGCCTTTTTATTTAAATGAGAATATCTCCAGAACTGCCTCGTATCAAAGCCAGGCAGGAGTGAGGCTGTGCGGGAAACTGGCGCAGGGGCTGGGTAAGCTGGCAGAGAGACTGGGTCTGAGTCCTAGTGGGTCTGGCCCCACTAGGGTCTACACCGCAGCTGGTGGCTGGAAGCGGGGAGCCTGTGGGGTTGGGGATCCGAGAGAGAGGAGGGGGGCAGCTCTGGGTCCTTGTCCTGGGGGGGGAGCTCCAACACAGACCGGGGTCCAGGGCCCTTGGGCTCTCTTGGCCACATGGGACATGGGTAGTGCTCCCTTGGGGTGCACGACAGAGGCTTAGGATCTGTTCAGACATTTATTGAGCACATACCTGGGCCTGGCCTGGGCTGGGAGCTGAGCTCCCAGGTGATGGGGTGGATAGAAACCCTGGGAGAGTCCAGTCCTCTAGGGAAGTGCAGGGTGCTAGGGGAGTTGGGATCAGGTGGGCTTCAGGAAGGCTTCCTGGAGGCAGCAAATTCATGGGCAGAGCTTGGAACAGTTAGTAAGGGTGAACCTGGCCAAAAAAGAAAGAAAGAAAGAAAGAAAGAAAGAAAGAAAGCAAGCTGGAAGGTATTCCAGGCAGAGGGAACAGCATGGGTAAGGCCCAGAGGCTTGCCGCAAACAGTCCATATGTAAGTGAGGACCTAAAGCAGTGAATCTCCCAGGAGGGGAAATGGAAAGGCAGGAAAAAGACAGGAGGGAGTTTGGCCCGAGTGTGCATTAGGGTAGCAAGTAAGTCATCATTGCCCTGGGGTACCCCAGCCCAACCCTTCCCCGCAGGTCCTGGCGGCTGGCATTGAGGCGAACATACCTGTGACCTATGGAATTGGCAGCCAGAGGGGAGATGAGAGCACTGGCTGTCAATTCATAGGTCAGAGCCCTGTGCACTCGGTCTCGGCAGCCTGCGGATGGCCCACCGCCCTTGGCCAATCTGGGCCTGGGAGCATGGCCTGGGAGGTCCCTGGTGGTCTGCTGGGCAGCAGCCGGTTCCCCTCCTCCATAGGTACTGGCCCCCGTCCCCGATAACAGCAGCCCCACTGGAACCAGTGGGCACTTCCACATGGAGTTGCTGTTACAGGGGGTGGGAGCCGACTGGAGGCCGGGGCCCCGCCTGGCTGGCAGCTCCCCCCCGGGCACAAGTCTAGGGGAGGATCTCGTGCCCACCTGTCGGGGCTGCCCAGGTCCTCATGACCACAGGCCCATGGTCTTTTTATTGAGGCTCCTTATCATCTGGGCCCACACCTGAAGGCCCCACACCAGCCCTCCTTCTCCGGGCGAAGTCCAGGCTCAGCCCCGGCGGGGCTCATAAAGCCGGGAGTGGCTCCGATTTACAGCTCCTGGGCAGCCTTTGCCCACTGGGCCACCCCCACACCCTCTGTCCCCAAGTTCCTTGCTTCCGCCTTTCTTTCCCAGCCAGCGCCGGGCCTCCACCCTCTGCCCTTTGCCTACCCTTCCTGCCACAGCCTCAGGGTGGACAGACAGTGAGGGACACCTGGGCATCTGTCAGTCTCCAGGGACCGCCGACTGCCCAGATTCCTGGGGATGGCCCCAGATGAGAAGCTGGAGGCAAGACTGAGAGGGGCGGGGGAGACAGAAAGTAGGAGAATGAGGCCGAGAGGCCAAGAGGGAGGCAGATGTGGAACAGGAGGGAACTAGAACGGAACAGAGCACAAAGGGACTGAGAAAGGCCAGGGGGAGGGAGAGGGAGAACAGGGAACGAAGAACGCTTAGCACCTCAGTGGCCTGAGAGCCAGCAGGGGTCTGGGAGCTGGGTGACCTTTGAGCATGTGGCTTAACCTCTCAGAGCCACTGCTGTTTCCTCACATGCAAATCAGGCCTTGTGAGGTCCCTCCCGCCCTCTGGCCCCCACTGTTGGGAAGCCACCCTCCCATCAAGCTCTGGTTCCATCCCTGCTGTGGGGAGTGAAGGGGGCTGCTTGCTGTGGTCCCTGAGCCAGACCAGGACCCCCAGGAGAGCAGACTTTTCTCCTGCAAGGTGTGTTCTCGCCCACCCTCCCACCCCCCCGACAGGATCTGGCCCGAGAGGTTTCAGTGACAGGTTCCAATGCCAGTCCTCCCCATCTAGGGGACATGTTGGAGAGAACCCAAAACTTCTAGAGAGAAGGGGGACCGGAGATTCTGAGCCTTGAGAGTGGACTTGGGCCATGCCCTCCTCTCCCGGCAGTGGAAACACCCAAAGAGGCAAAGGAAGCTGCCCAAGGTCACGGAGCCGGGCCTTGAGGTCCGTCCCGTCTGGCGACTTCGCTGAAGTGGCCTCCTTCCCCTTGGGATGCAGTCAAGGTAGGATGGGGGGTGCCCGGGCAAGAGTCCGTTGCCTGGGCGGACAGGCCTGTGAATGAAGACACCATAGCGGGTGACACTGCCCACCCGCCAAAGCCCAGAAGGGCCTCCCGAAGACACCCAGGCAAGGCCAAGCGCCAGGCTTGGTGGAGGCAGTAGCGGTGGCCCCCCAAGCGCAAGTCCTGACCCCCTCATCTCACAGGTGGAAATGGAGGCCCAGGGCCAGAAGGGACTTGCTTAGGTCACCCAGCAGCTGCCTTGGCCCTTCCCTTTTTTCCTCAGAAGGGTTGGGTCCCTTGCAGCAGTGGCAGGGCCCAGGAGAGCCCTGGGGCCAAGGGGGGCTGTAGGGGTCTGACGGCCTGGGGCAGGCTCTTACCTGGGTGCCTGGCTGGCCCTCGGGGCGCGAGGAGGAAGTGGGGACGCCCTGGGCCCTGTGCCTTTTGAGCCGTTGGCCCAGCCCCTGGCGATGGTTAATGATTACCCTGCTGTCTGTCCATACGGAGGGCAAGTGTGGTTCGAAGGGCATGGAAGCCTGGACTGTGCCCAGGCAGGGTGGGGCACTTCTAGGAAGCATCAGGCTGGGCCCCCATCCATCCCTTCTGGGGCATCAGACCCCCTCCCCCTCATTTCGGCTTACCGGCCCAGTGACCATGGACAGAACTTCTGCGCTATTCATTTGGTGCCAACACAAAGGGGACAGCAAGGACCCAGAGGGGACTGGGGGGACCTTTGCTCACCCAAGAGGTCTGCAGATAGCAAGTGAGGGTTCTCTAAGTCTGTGCCTCTTAACCTGAGCCTCAGTTTCCCCACAGGCCCACCTGCTTCCGTGCAGTGCTCGTGGGGAACCGTGGTGGGGTATGATCAGATTAGCTCCTTCTTGTTCGGAAGCAACAAGGTATGTGTGGGGGGCGGGGGGGGCGGTTTACGATGGGCATTTTCCCTACACCATGTCAGTCTCTGTGCGAAACTGACCCTGCTGGTTGCTGGTTAGGGATTACCAGGAGGGACCCGAAACTCAGAGACCAAGGGCACAGCCTCAGAATACATGGTCAGGGTCTGAACCTTCTTGGGGTACCCCACAGCCTGACCCTTTGCTCCGGCTCAAGTGTCCTCCCAGCTGTCCCCTCACCCAGGCCCTAGGTAAGGCTGGATCCTGGGCTCTTGCAGGGCTGGAGGCAAGAAACATGGTCTGGGTGAGGCGAGCGCCAGGCCGCCTCTTTCCCGCTGCCCTGGGCTCCTGCCACACAGAAGCAGGGCCCATGGCGAGGAGCACAGTGCAGGGACAGTCGGGGGAAGGACTGTGGGGGCGGACAGTCGCTGGGGCCAGTTTGAACCTGCTGGGGAGGTGTGGTGACCCCTGCTGGTAACAGGGGAGGTCCTGGGGCAAAGGTGGGGATCTGGGTATGGGCCAAGGTCAAGGCTAAGGCTGAGGCTGGGGCAGCGCAGGCACACAGGACAAGGGGGCTGGCGGTGGGTGCAGTTTATTCCACGTCATGCAGACACGGACCCACACGCTCAAGGAGCTTAAAAATACATTGAACCACACAGTGTCTGTCCCCTACCTCCCCCCAGACACAGAAAGACACTTGGCTGAGTGGGGATGGGGTCTGAGGGTCCAAAGGCCTCCGTCCTGGGACAAGGTGGCAGTGTGGGCCCAGGTAGTGGTGGAGGCAGTGTCCTTTCTCCCCAGAAGAAAGTGCAAAGACGGGGCTGAGGCCCCAGGCAGGGAGGCCTCATTCTCACAGCGATTGGCAGGTGGGCCGGGCAGGGTCCTTCCAGAGCCTTCCCCTGAGGGTTTGCCCGGCTGTGGACCGAAAAAGCTCTGGGGAGGTGCAGGAGCCATGATGGCCCTGGGGCTGGCTGGGCGAGGAGGGCGGCCGTGCCCCATGTCCTGGGTGCCCAGTGCTCAGTCTTGGCCTTCGTCCGAACGCCACTTGAGAGCGTGGTCCTTGTGTGCGTCGGGAAGGATCTGGTTTCGCATGCCCCCAAGCAGACTGGACGTGGCCTCCGTGGCGAGAATGAGGGGCTTCACCACAGTGGGGGGCAGCTGGCGGATCACGCCCCCCACGGCGCCCGTCAGCCCCTTCTGCTCGTGCCCCCGGGAGGCCACATCACAGATGGTCTGAGCCGTGTCCAGGATGCCCTGTGGAAGTCGGAAGTCAGCCACTGGGGGGTGGGGGGTGAGGAGGCGGGTGTGGGACTGGGAGGAGGGCAGGGTCGCATCACCTCTCGAACGGTGTCATAGGCCTTTGCCACACCCTCCCGGAGGTCAGCGGGCTGGTGGCCCTTTCGTAGCCTCCGCACTGAGCGCTTGTCCTGCAGGGAACGGGGGATGGGCGCGGCTGGGGACAGGATGTCGTACACAGTCTCAGCTGTGGCCTGAGGGAACACAGAGGGCACCCGATGAGGAGCCAGCCCAGGCACACACCACCCCCAGCCCTGACGTCCCCAGGCCAGCCCCAGAGGAGGGTGTCGAACCCCTGGCCAGCCCGGGGTGGGGTGGGGGGGCATCACGCTTCCGCCTGCCCCTTGGCCCTGCGTTATGTGCTGCTCCTGGGGGTCCTGCCGATGCTTCCAGCACCCAAGTCAGGGGGCTTCAGGTGGAGGGCATACCTCCTGAGGGGATCATCCTCAAGTCCTCTGGACCCCCAGCCCTCCTTGGGTGGACCGCCACGCGTGGACCCTTGCCCCATCTGGGGGTCTCTCTGGGGCCTGCTTCTCCTTCCAGCGTCCTGGCTGGACATCTCGCTCCGGCGTACAGGGGGCTGCGCATGCAGATCCCAGAAAGCACCGAGCTCCCCATCATCTGCGCGCTCATCGGCCGGGACCGTTGCAGAGGCCTACCTCCCCTCGCCCTCCTACTGGGGTTCAGGGCACTAAACCACAGCTGCTTGCAGGACTCCCACGCCTCCCCGGGGGTCTGTCTCTGGGCCTGGCAATGTGCGGGGCTTGAATGAGTGAGGGCCAGTCTGTGCCTCAGTTTTCCTGTCTATAAACAGAGCCATAGTCCCCCCCCTCCTCTCCAGGAGCTGGCCAGGAGCAGACTCAGGAGGCTGCAGGGCGCCCACATTCTGGGGGCTTGCTGTGGGAGTCACCAGGCCTCCCCCGTGCAAGACTGTGTCTCAGAGAACGAGACTGCGCCCCCAGACCTGCCATCCTCAGTAGCGCTTTGGGGACTGATGGGGCACCGTGGGGCAGATCCGCTCGGCCCTACCCGGCCTGGAAGCACGAGCCCGCTCACCTGGATAGCCTGCACCAGGCGGTTGCTGAGTTCCAGGGCGGCCGAGGCTGTGGATGAGCCAAAGGAGGCAGCCCCCCGCTGCAGCCCCCGCATGAGGCGCCCATCCTTTCTGTACTGCTCGATGGGCAGCCAAAGCAGGTCCCGGAACCCTTGGACTGCAAGCACGGGGTCGTCAGACATGCCCGAGGCTGTGCAGCCCGCGCTGACCCTGGTTTAGGACCTCCTCCCTCTCCTCCCAGGGCAGCGTCTAGGCTGCCCCAGAGTCAGAGCCATTCCCAGGGCCCCCACAGCCGCCACTCACAGAGCTGGACCACCGAGTGCATGGGGCCCACCCCCCCCAGCAGGCCGGGCAGCTGGTTCTTCCGGATGTCCTGCAGCCACTCGTTGAGAGCGTAGCCCAGCACCTTGTCCACGCCCAGCAGTCTGGGAAGGGGAGAGGAGAGGAGGGTCTGGAGGCACAGCCCCACACGGAGGGCCAGGGCCTGAGGTACCCCCCCACTCTCCCCAGCAGCCGCCCAGCCCAGTGCAAAGGATGACTGTGGCCACTTTACAGAGCGGAAACTGAGACACCAGAGGAGTAATGACTCGGCCAAGGCCTCGTAACCTGTCAGGATGTGGCAGGGGGAGACGGGGGACCCTGAAGGGAGGCTGGGGGTGCTCACCCATGTCGGCAACAGAGCCGCTTCAGCTTCAGCTCGGAGCAGTTGAGCTGGGCCAGGCCGATGAGGAGGCCGGCGAACGTGCCCTGGGGAAGGAGAAGGGATTCGGGGCGCCACCCAGCCCATCGGAGGCCCTGGGGACCGACTCAGCCGCCAGTACAGCCCGGATACAGGCTCCGGCCACACCCGGGCAGAGTGGGGACCCCCTAGAGGGATGGCGCACACAGCCACTCCACGGGACAGCCCCACTTACCACCTGGTCCATGGTGACGTGCTTGCCATGGTAATCCAACCAGATGGGCACCTCGGACGTGAAGCGGAACTCCCTGGGGATGGAGGGAGAGCGGGCTTGGTTCCCGCCCCCGCCCCCGCCGCCTGGGCGAGGACCCCCAGCAACCCCCCCACACTACCTGAAGTAGATGGGCTGCTGCTCGGCTGAGCAGCTGTGCCCACCGCCCGCCGCCTCCCGGGAGCCGGTCATCTCTGCGTCCTCAGGCAGGCCTTCCTGGACACTGCTGGGCTGGACTCGGGTCTCGGGGCGAGCTAGGGTGGGGGACACCGATGGGGGGGTGGACCCAGGGCTGGTTGGGAGGGCGGAGGTGGGGGGCCCAGGCCCTCCCCTCCCAGCTCAGCTTCTCACCCTCAGCGGACGTTTCTGCCGAGACCACGGGGTGGATGCCAGCCGCCAAGCTGGTGAAGAAGTCCTTGAGGAAGAACAGGGCGTCCTGCCGGGGAAGGTGCGAGTCAGGGGGGCCCAGCGGCCGTGGGGCTCACCGCAGGACCTGCCCCTGCCTGGCCTGCTCACCTGGTCCACGTTGAGCCGCAGCGGCATCAGCGAGACTCGGAGACAGCACTCGGGTCCACCCGGGTGGGTGGCGGGGGCCACATGTAGCGCTTTGATGGTGAGCTGGGGGACAGAGGGCAAGCTCTGGGTACCTGCCGGGCCCTGGGCCCCGGCCCCCACCCTGTGCTCAGCCGTGGCTGCATCTGCACACGTGGTGCCCTTGGCTGGGCCCGCCTGAGCCCCGGCATTCTCCCGGGCCCCCAAACCCCCAGGCTCGGCCCAGGGTGGCCAGCGGGGGTGGCCGGTACCATGTTGGAGTGGGCGCGACGGGGCATCCGCTCGCTCGTGTGCAGGTACAAGAACTTGTTGATCTGGGAGGAGGCCAGCCGGTCTCGGACCTCTAGCTCCTGCACAATGAACACCTGGCGGGACAGCGGCCGCTCCTCTGGCTCCTGGCTGGGGGCTGCAGGGCCCGAGGTGGGCTCCGCCGGGTACACCTCGTGCTGGAAGCTGACCTGCGAGGCCGATGGAGGCCTGAGTCAGGGAGGCAGCACCCCGCCTCCCCCAGCCCCGCGCCGGGCTGCCTCCCCATGGTCGTTCCAAGAGCATTTTAAACTCCGCTTGGCACACTGAGCTCTTGACCTGAAGTTTTCCCCTGAAGCCACTGGCTCCCAGTCCCTTCCTATCACCCAAGAGGCCCCCGTGTGCCTGTCACCAAGCGCCAGCACCGCCCTCTGCCTCTCCATCACCAGCCGCCGCCTGGCTCCTCCGCACATGTCTCCAGTCTCCTCGTACCTGTGTCGGCCTCCACCCCTGCCCCCTGGCCTGGAGGCTGCTGCCCCCTCAGCCCAGGACAGCCTCCCACCTGGGCCCCTCGGCACCTTCTCCACTAACCCAGAGGGATCTTCATCCAGCACCCGCCCACCCACCTTGCGCCCTGTGAACACCCCCTTGGGGCCTGGAGGGGCCCAGCCTCTGCCTTGCTCGGACATGCCAGCCCCACTGGCCTCTCTCTTGCACCTCGAACAGCTCAAGGCCTTTCTCGTCTTTGGAACGTGGCCCTGGCCTTCCCTCTCCCCCACACCCAGTGCTGGCTCCCCAGCCCTACTGGCTGCAGGGAGCCCCCGAGTTTTCCTGGCATGACAGCCCCGTGTGCTGGGGGAGAAGGTCCGCACCGGGTCGCCCTCAGGGAACCGGACCTCCACTCACACCACCTCAGGTCAGCCTGGCAGCCCACCCAGCCTGTGGTTCCTCCCCATCCAAGTATCTCCAGAAACGGACCGCTGTCCCCAGATCTGCGGCTGCCCCTACCCTCCCTGCTTGGCCACCGTCACCTGCTGACTGCATCTCATTCTGGTAAAATCCAAAACCGTCCTGTGGTCTGCAGGGCCATAGGCCGCCTGGCTCCTGGTCAGAACCACGGCCACCCTCCTGGCCCGGCTGCGGTCCTGCTGGCCACATGCCCCCACACACAGCGGAGATGCTCGCGGCCCGTGGCCCTCATGCTGACACCCTCAGCCCGCCCCCTCCCGCAGGTCTCCCTCCAGCCCACGGGTCTCCGTGCCCACGACACCTTCTCAAGAAGACGCGGGGCTCCTCCCCCTGCTCCCTGCGCTCCACCCCGCCCTGGCTCGCTTTCCCCAAACATTTATCTCCTGCCACACCGTACAGATCCACAGACCCGTAGCTCCCTCCACTACCACACATTATGACAGGGAAGCGGGGCTTCTTTCTGCCGTGCTCACTGCTCCCTCCAAAGTCTAGAACAGCACCTGGGGAGTGGCATGGCTGTGCCCTGCAAACACTCGGGGACATGGTTCCTGACTGGGGACCTGGAGCTAAGTGGCCGTGGTGGAGGGCTGGCTGGGTGCCAGGGATGGCATGGCAGGCCTGTCCCCCATCCAGGTGGCTTTCTATACTGAGCCCCCAGCTCACCTTGCTGAGCTGGATCTCCATGAGGACATGGTGCTGCCTCCCACTGCCCCCCTGCGTACGCCAGGAGTTCTGGGGCCGGTTGGGACCGGAGCAGCGGGAAGGGGAGCCCCTAGGGCCCATGAAGCTGCCTCTTGCCCTGGAAGAGGGACAGGGAACAAGCTGACACGGAGGGACACCCTTCCTGTCAGAGCGGGCCCTTCAGCGCGGGGCAGGAAGCCCTTTTTGGCCTCAGCCCCGGGGGTGGGTGTGGGGGACAAGGAAGGAGAAAGAACAGAGGCCACTGAGTCAAGGACGCGGCTTAAGATTATCAGCTGCTGAAGGTCAGAGCTGACCTCCAGCCCAGGCCCCATCTCCTGGCCGGGTGGGCCCCATGGCCCTAGTGGCCGCCTTCACCCGTCCTTCTCACCTGTGGCCAGGGTGGGGGCCAAAGTCCCGGCCGCCATAGAGGTGCCAGACGAGCGAGACCTCCCGGAGCACCACACGGCTGCTGGGCACGGGGAAGTGGGCAGGTGCCCGCAGCAGGTCCGTGCTGCCCAGGGGCCGGGAGAAGTACCCGTCCTGCACGATGATGGGGCCGGGATGCAGCTGTGTCACCACGGGCTCCCCATCTCGGGGCTGTAGAGAGGCGGGGGTGAGTCAACGTATGTGCACAGACACCTTCCCCAGTCCAGGCCACCCTCTCCCAGCTTCCCCCCCATCCTCATATCTCCCCCCCGCACCCCGTTCTGGACAAAAGGTGACTCTCCTGGGTCACCATCCCCAGAAGCTGTGTCAAAGTGCTCTGTCCTGGGGGCCGGTGCGGGGGGTAGGGGGGTAGGACCCAAGTGCCCCGTGCTCTTGCCAACCCTATCTGCCTGGGCCTGGGTCTCGCTTGCATGTGGCCTTCCCATTGGCTCCTGGGGACCAGCCGGTCCGCACCCCACCAGTCAGACGGTTCTCTCTCTCCTGCTAACCATCCAGCTCCTCTTCCTCCCTTCCCTTGATGTCCTGTCCTCGGCCCTGGATGTCATTCTCTCTCTCTTCCTCTGGAAATCCACTTGCTCCCTCAAGGCCAGTATTCACAGGGACTGTCAGGGACCCAGACCTGCCTCCCCGGTGGCAGAGACCACCTCCTACCCCTCTAGCAGCAGGAGCTCTAGAAGGCTGCGGAAGGAAGCCACCCTCTCCTACCACTTCCTGGCCCTGCCCAGCCCGCCCCCCCCGCACACCGGGATGCCGAGGCCGGGAGCGTCAAGGATGCAGAACTCATCACTGTCCAGAGTGTCTCCATCTCCGTCTTCCTTTTCATCTTCCTTGACCTCTGAGCGGGACCCCAAGCTGCTGGCAGGGGCCACGACAGGGGGCAAGTGGGGCTGGGCCCCGCTCCGTTCACCTGGGAAGAGGTAGACTGACACGGGCGAGGCCTGAGGGAGGGGGCCACCTGTGGAGCGAGATGCCAGTTTTGGAGGGGATGGCTGATTTGGGTGACTGATTGTCCTCTGGCCCCAGAGCACCCCCGCACCGCACCTGAAGGCTGGGTCAGCTCCCGTAAGCTGCGCTCAGTGTCCAAGAGGGCGTCGGCCAGGTCCCGCTGGTTGATGAGAGCTGTCTCCACTGGGGGGCAGGAGGGCAGGGAGGCAGGGCTCTCGGAGAGCTGGGCCAGGCCGGGGAGGGGTAGGATGAATGAGCGACAAAACGAGGGGTGCCACCTCCTCCTTTTCCGATGCCAGGGTGCTGGGGGAGTTCCCGGAGCCGGCAGGGCCAGGCCTCACCTGTACCTTCTGGCCGGCGATCTCCGTGGGGCTGGGGGGCCGGGGCGGGGGGTGCAGGTCGCCCTCACTCATCACATACTGCAGCAGGTTGACCAGCAGGGCGCAGGAGTCCGCACAGCTGTGCACGCGCACCACGTTGTTGGAGCAACGCAGCTCGAACAGCGGCTGGCTCTGGGGAGGGGTGCGGGGTACAGGGGCCATCAGTCGGGGCTTCATCCCCACCACGCACAGACGGGGCTCGGCCTGGTCTTCCCTGGGCTGGGCAGCCTGCCGCCCAGCACCTCTGCTGAAGGAAGGAGCAATTGGAGCCCAGAAAGTGAGGGGGCTTCCCTCAGGGCCACGCAGAGAAACTGGAGTGCCCTCCCCCCCGTGACCATGTTCCAGGGCCCGGTCCTCAGTTGCTCCCCTTAGCCTGGCCACGTGCAGCCCGTTACCTCCATCTGACCAGGGAGGACACAGGCCCCACAGGGCCCGCTGACTCCTAATACACTGCTTCGGCCCTGGCCGCAGCTGCCCCCTGGTGGGGGGGTTCACACGATGGGCCGCCCTGCTGGCAGGGGGACTGGCCCAGAGCCCAGCATGGAAGGGCAGTTAGTGACTGGAACCTGAGCCCAGACCCAGGGAGCAGAAGGGATGAGACGGTTCAAGAGGAAACGGTGACCGCCTGCAGGCTTCGCCCTCCCAGCCCCTGCGACCGCTCTGGCTCTGGGGGACTCTGGGCAACTCTCACCAGCTTGCCCTCGGTGCTCCCCTTCCAGGTTTTAATCACGAGCTCCAGAAGGTCAACATCCAAGACACAGACATAATCTGCAGCAGAAAGCGAGAGAAGTTCCAGTTGCTTCTTCACGCTGAGCCCCTGGCCCAGCACCCGAGCGGGAGAAGCGGGCGTTGATCTAAGCGCAGCGCTTGGGGGCGGGTGGGCGCGGGTGCTGAGACCCGGGCCAGCAGCTGGGTGAGGCTGTCCGGCTGCTCCGGGTGCGGCCTGGGGCTGTGAGCCCTCAGAGGGGAGGGGGCCCCGTCCAGGCCCTGCCCACCTCGCTGCAGGTCCGGGGTCTCCACCTCACACTTGTCGGACAGGTACAAGGCTGAGTCATCGAGGATGAACCTGGTGGGGAACAGGGCTGAGAAGGGCCCAGGAACCGCTGCAGGGTGCAGCTCCGTGGGAGCCACAGGGCGGGGGCCCCCAGAGACAGGCAGAGGGGCAGCCACAGGGGGTCCCAAACCCACAAGCAACTAGCGCTGGGTCCCCTCTGGCCTCAGTCTCAGTGTTCATCTCTGTATACTGGGCCTGTCTCCTGGGCCGCAGGCCCCGAAATAACGCAAGCTCGCCTAGGTCAGAGGGCAGAGTGCACGCTCCCAGTTTCTCCCGCTTCTCTGCCTCATCTAGGCCTCAGGGCCTCTTTTCTGAGGCCTAAGGAAAATGTCCTGCTCCCTTACCGACTCTCCCACAGCATTCACTGTTCTTTCAGTCAGTCCTTATTTTAGTGGCAACATGACACGAGCTCCTTTAAGATGTTCTAAAACACAGGACTAAGAAATCATCTCTAATCATATTCTCTAATCCCGAATTCTGAGAAAAGCGCCCTATGCATTTTCTTTTATCTGCTCTGTGAAGCCCCAGAGTATACAAATAAACCTTCATAAATCTTAAAAAGCACCACCACCACACAGAGCTTTCTAGCTCGGGTTTTCAGTAAATGCTGCATTACGACGGCTCTCGTGTTCTTCAATGTCATTCTTCAACCTGACTTTAATGGTCAGGTAAGCCACATTTACTGACTCAAGTTGTCATCTGGGGGCATTTAGGTTATTTACAAGTTTTAAATGATACGACAAAGGCATTGCATTCCGCCCCTGTTATCTGTGTATCCTTAGAACAAGCTCGTCTGTGAGATGATCAGCTTAGCACAAATGCTTTCAAGGCTCTGACAAGGAGAGCAACTGTGGTCCAGGAAGGTGGAATCAATTCTCATTCCTGAGCAAGGAATCGTCACCCAAATGTATAGAAAGGCTCAGGGACGGGCCTGAGGACACATAGCAGGTAGGCAGGACCCTGGGGGAGTAGCAGCTGCAGCCCAGTTTTGGGGGCGGTGTGTGTGAGCTGGGTGGAGGTGGTGCGTACCTGAGCAGGAAGGTTGAGGTGTCCATGATGATGTTGCTGGAGAGGGTGAAGGTCTCCGCGGTGACAAGGACACGCACAGGGAGGTAGAGGGGCCTGGAGGGGTGGGTCACACATGTGCTGGGGTGGGCTCCTTACTGAGAGCCTACCCCCGGCCCCTGGCTCTCGGCCCACCCAGCCTGGGTACCTGTAGTCCACGGCGCAGGAGAACAGGTGAGTGTGTAGGACAGTGATGACGGTTGGGGGCAGGTAGCCCAGCACTGGGTCATCAAGCACATCTAAGAACTCTAACAGCTTTGGGGGCCAGGACGGGAGGGGTGGTGAGGATCAGGAACCTCTTCCTTCCTCTAACCGCCTCTCCGCCACACCCCGCCGCCCCAGGATGGCTCCCCACGTGCTGCCCATCCCTCCTACCATACCCCTTGCCTTCGCTTGGAAGCCAGCTCTGGCCCAGCCCAGGCCCCTCACACTGGCCTCCACCTCTCCAAGCCCAGAGACCCGCCTGCCCACCCTACTTTTGCTCACCTGGGAATGCCAACTTTGTTCTGGAAGAGCCATGAAGTGGCGCAGGGTGGCCCTGTGCAGCCGCAACGTCACCAGGAACTCCTGGAGGTGGGACACAGTCAGCCCAGGGTACCCAGACCACCAGGCACCAGGAGGCAGTAGCCCCTACCAAGCGGGTAGACCAGAAGCAGGCACTGTTGTACCTTGACATTCTTGTGGGGGTCCAGATGGATGCGCACAGCTGTGGACAGCATGTGGGGCCCCCGGCCCTGGCCCCTGGGGCCCGAGGCTCCCCGTTCAGTCACCCCTTCCTCCGACGGGTAGATGGTTGGGGCCAGCTGGGCCGGAGGGGCAAAGCTGGGCAGATCCAGGCGACTGGGCAGCCGGGAGTCATCCACAGTCGCTGGGGAAGCAGCTGGTGAGCCCCTGCCACGCTGGCTCACCGGCAGCCCCCCTCCCAAGGCCCTTGGCCCTCCGGCAAGTCCCCTCCCTTCACACCTCGGTGGTAGAGCTTTGCCTTCTCCGCTTCCAGACAGAAGTAGCCGAGTCCTGGCTGGCCTCGGTACTGGGAGACGCTGAAGATGGTACCTTGCTCCACATCCAACACCAGCTCCCCATGTGATGTCTCCAGCCGCTGCCCAACCTCGTCCTGCACACAGAGCATGGGGCGTGGCCTCACCAGGGCCCTCCCCCAGGGGCGTGGCCTCCCATATTCTGCCTACATAGGACCAGCTCTGGCTCCACCCAGATTCACTGACATCCCAGAGCAGCACCTGTTTTTTTGTTTTTGTTTTTTCCTTTTTAGAAAGAGAGTGGGAAGGGGCAGAGGGAGAGGGAGAGAGAATGTTTTTTTTTGGCGGGGTGGGGGGCATCCTAAGCAGACTCCACGCCCAGTGTGGAGCCCGATACGGGGCTCTTGAGATGATCAAGAATCAGACCCTAAGCAGTCTAAGCCACCCCAGCACCCCATCACTTGTGTCTTTTGCCAGAAGGAGAGTTATCCCTGCCCTACTTGCCATCTGGCGTGAGACATTGCCACCCCCTCCCCGGACCTCTGGTATGACACCTTCCATACAACAGGGGCCAATGGGGTGTGTTGGGATGGTTGGGGAGGCATGGGTGGGTTCTGCTCGCCAGACACACCACTCTCAGCCACACTGGGCTTTCATTTCCTAGATTCCCAAACTGGAGCTGCTCACACTGGTCTTCCTCTCCTGCCAACAGTGGGTGGGGGCACCAGAGTCTGCGGGGCTCACCTCACTGGGGCTGCCCTCACCTTAGTCTCACAGAGGGCTGTGATCCGACCCTGCAGCACAGTCACCAGTGTCGAGAAGGTGCTCTGGGAGCGAGGACTTGGGGACTCAGGGGCAGGGGGCTGGGGAGCACCCGATGCCCCTACTGAGAAGAAGTGGGCATCCTCTTCATCGGAGTCTGAGTCTGGGGTGAGATCAAGGAGCCAAGTGGGAAGGAGACCTGGGAGGGCTGCCTGAGCCCTGCCCAGCTCTGGGTGGTAGGGAGCTCAGGACCCCAGTTGGGACGTCCCTCCTACCCAGCTTGAAGGCTGACTTGCACATCTTGAAGTTGTCGTGCCAGAAGCCCGAGGGGCCCGGGAAGCCAGCGGGGTGAGTGGCGGGGGCGGGGGCGGGAAGCAGGTCTGCAGGCTCCCACATGAGCAGGTCGTTGTTGATCCTGGGGCAGGTGGAGGGACAGTGGCGGTGAGGGTGGCCCAGCCCCGCCCCTCCCCACACTCCGCCCCCACCTGTGCCCGAGTTTGCACCTGTTGTACAGGCTCTCGTAGACCTCCTTGCTGGGCAGGAAGATGTGGGCGCTGGGCAGGAGCACTTCTAGGCTGCAGCGTGACAGCGCCAGGGCCCGGCTCTGGAAGGTCCTCATCTCCTCAGGGTCTCCAGGAATCACCATCTAGACAGGCGAGTGGAGAGAGGCATCTGAGAGACTGGGCTGGCTCGGGAACCAGACCCCGGGCTGCACCCTGACTTCCTATCATTCATTCTTTCACTCTCATTTGTTCATAGGAGCCCCTCTCTGCTGGGACGGATGGCAGCCAGCTCGTGCGAACGCCGACCGTGTGCCAACCCCGCGATGAGGGAGGACCCCAAGGAAGTCAACTCCTTTCACCTCGTGGTGATAAGCCTGTGACGCAGGTCACTGTATCCACTTTCAAGACGAGGAAACTCATCCGTGTGTAACTCTGAGATTACACCAGTTCCAAGAGGACGAGACCACTGAATGGAAGTGCCTAGATTCAAACCCAGACCACGGGGCCCAGAGACCAGGTCCTTTACTGTCTCTCACTCAAATCTCAGCACCCCCAGAGAAGAGGATGGTGAGGTCCACACATACATTGTCCACAGACGTGGTTCTGACCTTCCCGATCAATGACCTGTGCCGTCCGGGGCCTGCCCTCTCCAGTGTCCTCACGCCCAGGCCCCATGAGCCGGGGCCACCTGACTCCCCACTGGTCTAAGATGACGGAAGAGATGACATTCTTGCTGGTGCCAGGTCACATCCCCTGGTGCCTCAGGCGGTCCTGTCCTCCTGTCCCACAGCCACCAAGTGGCTCCCCTGGGTTCGGCGCCTTACCTCCTCCGTCTCATACATGGTCCTCTTGGAGGAGAAGGGTGAGGGCTCCGGCTCCCGCAGCTCACACGGACTCTCGGCCGACCGCTCCAGCTCCTCTCCCTTCTCGGGGGCCGCTTCCCACTGGGCGCTGCTCAGCTGGGGGTGTAGCGTCACCGCTATCCTGCCAGGGCACGGGACTGTCACTGGCCTGCCAGGCCCCCGGAGCCCCAGATCCCAGCTCAGGAGCTAAGCGCTCCTCTCCCGCCTATGCCTTCCAGAGCCCCCCCATTTACTGGGGCAGGAAGTATTTGCGCCCGGGGCTCTTGGGATCCAGAGCTTTGGAGACCCGAAGGCAGGGGACAGGTGGCTTCTCTCCATCTTCGTAAGTGCCTGGAAGGTAAGGAGGAGCAGAGGTTGTCACAGCTGCCTCTCCCCATTCCTTCCCCCGTGGGAGGTGAGGTCGGGGGGCCTGGAACCTCCACCTCAGTGACTGTCCTTTATCATTTACAGGCCCGTGCTCTCTCTTACACCCACAATCTGTTGCAGACCAGCAACAAAGGGCCCGCTCTGCTCGCTCTCAGGCAAGCCTAGAAATAGGCAACGCTGGTACCTCACGGAGCTGGTAAGGTTTGGGCCAGAGTCTGTCCCGATGTTGCCTCAGTCCCTTCCACACCTCTCCCACGGGCCTGAGGCCCTGCCCTGGGGACTGTCCCCTGGGAGGCTCTCACCATGCAGGTCGGAGCAGGTCAGTTCCAGGCGGGTGGGGATCGGGGGACCAGGACCGCTGTTCAGCTCTGACCGGAACTGGGGCTCACTCAGCTCCAGCCGCAGCTGCTCGGCCCGCACGGCCCGGCCTGCCCAGGGGTCCCGCTCGGGCCGCAGGTCAGCGATGGGGAAGCGCAGCTGCAGCGTGGCCCGGGGTGCCGACAGCCGCACCACAGTCTGCTGTTCGGCAGCTGGTGGGGGTTCTGTCTGCGGGAGGACGGCGGGGGTGGGGGGGAATCAGAGCCACTGCCGGGGGCCCTGCCATTGTGGCTTCGAGCCAGAGGGTCCGCGCCAGCTCCCTGGCCCAGCCGGGTCTCTTACCAGGAGGCCAGCAGGTGGCTCGGGAGGGGGTACAGTGGCTAGGCGCAGCACGGCAGCCAGCCGGTCCAGGGACCCCAGCTCCACATCCGCCTGGAAGTCAGCCAAGTCCAGGGCCAGCTCGGAGTGGCAATGGCAGGTAGCGGGGCGCCGGGGTCGGCTCTGAGGGCGAAGATGCTCAGGTCAGCGAGGGCTGTAGGGCAGTTGAGGGCAGGATGGGAAGGCATGCCCTTGAGCAGAAATGAAACACAGAGCCCTCCCCAGTGGTGGGAAGGAAAATTCGGGCAGAGGACCTGGAGAGCCTCAGCACGCTGCCTGAGAAGGATGACCATGTTTGTTTAATAAAAGCCGCCCGATATTTGGAGACCCGCCGGGGTTTGCCCAGATGAGCCAGGGAAGGGGCAACCGGGCACAGAGGATGCCTTGCACAGGGCCCAGCCCCCGAGGGCTCCCAGATGGGGAGGTGCGCTCTGGCTGAGCACGGGCACAGGCGGTGGAGGCGGGGAGCAGGGAGGTACTAACGGAGGCTGAGAGGCGGGAAACAGCCAGGGGGTGGGGTGGGTTACCCTGGACACCCTGCGGAGAGTCTGTGTATGACGCAGGTGGGCACAGGGCCGAGCTGAGGCCTGGGAACCGTGGCTGCTGGGGAAGCTGAGGACCTGGCACGGGACACAGGAGGCCAAAGTCAGGCTGAGCTTCCACATCCGCTGGAAGCTGCAGGCTCCGCCGTGCACACCGGCTCTTGGTCCTCACCTCTGTGTACTCGGGCTCTGACGTGTCCCTGGGCCACAAGCACTCCAGCACCTCAAGCTGCCCGAAGTGCACTTGTGTGCTGGTAGTCCGCCGGCCCCTGCCCGTCCGCAGCTCCCAGGACAGCTGCACAGCTGTCCCCGTTAGCCTGTGACGAAGCAGCAGGGTATCAGAGGTTGGGCTTATGGGGGTGGAGGGAGTCTCTCTTTGGGGTCCCTGCCTTGGGCTTGTACCGGACATGGCTACAGGGACAGGCCCTCTGGAAGCGCGGCCGGAGATGGTGGAAGTCACGGGAGCCGAAGGGCCCATCTTTGGTGGCATCAAACTCCGAAAAAAAGTGGGTGGTGAGGTCAGGTGGTCCGGAAGATGGGGCAGACGTCTGCAGCAAGGTCAGGGTCATACCCCCCAAGGTCATCTTCACTAGCGAGTCCGGGCGCAGGGTGTCCGGGAGGGGTGTGGGGGCCATCTTGCCTGAGAGGACAGAGGTGTCACCAGGGCCTTCCCAGGGCTCATGGGTACCCCAGGTAGAGGGTTGCTCAGACACCAGGCTGGGGGCTGGGAGAAGCCCCAGCCCTGAAGGACTGTAACTCTGGCATGGGGCTTGGCGGGGCGGGGCTAACCCAGAGTCTCCTTAGCCAGATACCGACCTAGGCTCAGTCCAATCCTCTCAAGGAGCTGGAAGAACAGGGGCATAAAGCACTCAGACTCGTACCTGTCAGACGCAATCCCTCAATAAACACTGGCCAAACCTCATAGCCTGGCAAGGCCAGATCTTACTAGAACCTTTTTACGGAAAGGGAAACTGAGTCTCCAAGAATTTAAGTGCCTGGCCCCAGATCACTGACTTTGAAACCTGGCCTCTATCCACTGTGGTACCAGCCTCCCCCCTGAGCATCCCCAGGGAACCAAGTCACCCACGGTGGGCCGTAGCATCGGTGGGGGGCCTCCTGTGGGCACATGACATCACTCGGGCACTGAGGCCTCCTCCAGCTCCTCTCGCCCCGGGAGCACTCACCAGTTGGGTGGGCATGGGCAGAGAGCCGGCGGGAGGCCACGTCGCTGTGCATGGAGGAGCCCAGGTCTACATCCGAGAGGGAGAGCTCGGAGAGTGCTGAAGCCACACTGCTCGTGAGGCCCGCCATGGAGAAGAAGAGGTCTGCGGGCGAGGGCAGGGGAGGTCAGGGAAGGCCACACTTGGCCCCCGTGAGTCCCGCACCCGGGCCCGCTGCCCCAACAACCGCCAGGTCTGGCCCCACGCCCACCAGTACTGTCCAGGTTGACAAGAGGGTTGCTGAGGGGTTCTGGGCTGAGGGGCTCGGCCACAGCCCCTGCCTGCAGCTGCTGGTTCAGGTCCTGCTCGATCAACCACAGGTCTTCGGCACCTAGCGGGCGGCTCTTGTTCAGCTTGTCAACCAGGCCCCCGGGATCTACGGAGGAGGACACGTCCTTGTGTGGGTCCAGCCCATCCGGCCCCTCCCCAGCCATCCCAACATCTGCAGCGCCCGGAGGCCTCACCTGCGAGGCTCACGGCGCTGAGCAGTTCTTGAAGCTGCTGGAGCTGCTGAGGGGTCAGGAGCAGGTGCAAGGAGCCCAGCTGTCCAGCCACCTCCAGCTGGGGACAGAAGGGGCCAGAGGGGCCCACCATGGAGCCTACACCTGCCGCCTCGGCCCTCTGAGAGCCGCCGCCCACCTGCCCTCACCCAGAGGAGGGAGAATGCCAGTTGCCAGGCTGCGCACCCTCACCAAGCAGCTTTGTGACCCTGGCCACAACTTGACCACTGAGCCTATTTCCCTACTGCCAAGAAGGCAGTAACTTTCCCCCATCAAAGAGCCTGCTTTGTACGGGGTGCGGGGGAAGATTGGCACTGCCGAGGAGTATCCTGAGATGGGGCCCGCTCCCTCCTCCACGGGAGCCGGGGACCCACCTTGGGGCCTGGGAAGGCCTCATTCTGCTTCAATTTCACTGTCAATTCCATATACCCTGAGCAGCTGCCGATCTGCAAGGGGGGTTTCGGGGGATCTTCCTGGAGGCAAAAGGGTATAGGAGGGAAGGGAATGAGAAGATGAGGTCAGACATGCTCAGGAGGGATGGGGCCCAGTGGGGCAGGCGGACAGGAGAAAAGTGGGGAGGAGAGAAGAAAGGCAGGGATCCGAGTGAGCCCACCTGCGCGGGGAGCTCCTCGAAGTGCAGGCGGACTCCTGCCAGCTGCAGCAGCTTGTGCAGGAAGGCGGGAGGCTGGTGCACGTCCACCGGCGGTGCCTGGCTTGGGTCCCGCACTGCCTCATCACAGTACTCCAGTCTGGCGAGTGTAGGATCAGCCCTCGCCCCAGCCACCGCAGGCTGGAGCCCCTCTCCCCACGCAGTATGCTGTTCTAGGGGTCTGCGGCCAGAGAGGCTGGCCGACAGAGCTGGCCCGTCACAGCCAGACCATACTGGACCTCCAGGGCCAGCCCTGGCTCTTCAGACCCTCCATGTGTAACCTGATCCTTGGGAGCCCCAGCCACCCTGGACCGCCAGTACCCCTTGGCCCCTGGATACCACTGCGGGCTTGTAATATGGTTTCCCTACCACCATGGCCACCACCCAGTCCCACCCAAGCTTTGCCGTGCTGCTTCCCAGGAGCCCAAGCTGGGGAGAGGGGCAGGGGCAGGGCCCATACTGTTCAGCAGCCCCTCACTGCCCCCTGTCTGCACCCCAGCCCACCCCTCGGGGCACGCCCCTACCTCTGTACGTGGACTTCTACTGCCACGCCGTGCTCCCCATCACCCGGCGAGTGCTCAACCCTCACCACAGTGTCCAGGAAGGTCACCTTGATCCTGCGCAGCACTGAGGGATGGGAAGTGGTCTCAGGCCAGTTGGGACAGCAAGAGGTAGGCAGAGTTTCCCAGCTGGGGCGGCCGTGTGGCCATCCTGCTGTCTGGGGCCCCCGTCTTGTGGGCTACGGAGGGGTAGACAGCAGGATACCCACGAGAGGCCTATTTACCAGTCTCAATGGTCTGGGCAAACATTTCCAGGCCCTCCAGGGGCTGTGGTGGCTCAGAGGGCTCGGGGAGCCCATCCCGGAGGCACTCCTGAGCCAGCTGCAGGCTCGTGGTCATGCATGAGGCCCAGCTTTGCGAGTCGGCAGCCCCTGGCCCTGCGAGGAGGAAGAGGGTATCAGAAAAGGCAGGCCTACTCCTACCACCGGGCTCCCCACGCTCGCACCCCAGCCTTGCCCTGCCCTCACCGGGGCCCTGGCGAGGCTGCAGGGTGAGCTGGAGGCCTGACACGTGCACAGTGCAGTGGTCGGTGAGCAGCGCAGCCCAGGGCACGGCCACCTCGATAGAGCCCACGAAGCCTTCCACCAGCTCCAAGGGTGACTCGATGGACTCCAGCACTTCGTTCACGGACTAGGCACGGGGAAGAGACAGAGCCGGCTCAGGGAAACCCCAAATGGGGCTGTCTCCTTGGCTGCCACACTCCTTGTTGGTCTGCCCTAACCCTGGAGAGCTCCCTGGTTCTCCCGGCCGCCACCGTGGGCTACTACAGAGTTCTGCCACTGCTTTAGCTGGTTCCTACTCTTGGTCCATCCAAACGTGCTTCAGCCTTTAAGCCAGAGGAGGGGGCAGCTGAAGCATGAAGAGGAGGAAGCCAGGCAGAGAGGATGGAAGGTAGCATGCTCCAGGCATAGGAGCGGCATGTGGAAAGGCCCAGCGGAGTGCAGCACCTATGTTCTCTCTGGGCAAGGAGTTCAAGGAGTTCAAGGGGAGGCTGGCAGAGGACTGAACGGAGCCAGAGGTGACCCCCGCCCCCCAACTCTGAACACTTGGTACAGCTGTACCTCTTTGAGATACAAGGCTGAGAGCCCCTGGTTACCAATGGGGAAAGAGCACCACCGCCATCAGGGAGCTCCGTGAAGGCAGGAAGCCACCTGCCTGCTCCGTGTGATCCCAGGTGCTGTATGGTACCACCCAGAGAAGTTGGATCCAAGAACCAACAAACACATGGCAGAACTAGAAGGCTTATAGAGGTCAAGCTGAAACTCCTTACCCAGAGATCCACAGATGGGAACTGAGGCCTAGAGAGAAGGAACTAGTTTAATCACTCAGTGTACTGTGAGGACTGCGACTAGGAAGACAGGCCTCACCCCATCCCAGGCTCCCCATGCACTCGGCTTCTTCTGGGGTCTTCCTGGCAGGGGTTGCAGGCTGAGCCAGTGGGAGGAGGGGCTGGCTATGAAAGGACCTGCTTTCCACCAGCGGGGGGTGGGGGGGGACGACTCCTCCCTGGAGGCCAGCCCAGAAAGCAGCCTAGCTGGGAGTCATTTCAATCCCCACCAAGAGGGCAGGGCAGGGCAGGGCAGGGCAGGGTGGGAGTGTTTTCTGGAACTGGAACTACAAAGAGGCAGCCTAGAGGTCTTCGCCATTTCTTTCAGGCCAGCCTAAAAGTCAGAGGTCAGAGAAGGCCTTCACTAGGATTCGCAGACAAGAGGTTATCAGGAGGTGTCCCCAATTCTGGGCTTGGCGGTCTCCCTCTGCCCCTACATTTGCTCAGCAAGTCCTGGCCTACCCCTAAACCTAAAGCTCACTGCATTTAGGCCGAGAACCCTGTCTGCCCAGACAGAAATTTCGCTGAGAAGCCCCGACCCCATGCCCACCCCTGCTGTTCTGGAGTTGGGGGGCAGGGTTGACCCAGTGCCAGCCTTGGCCTGACACCTCTAACTGGTGGCTCCCAGTTTGGATGAGTTGTGAGTCACTGCCCCTCAGCGCCCCCAGCCTCCGGTTTCTGACCCAGACTCCTGCCTCCCTGCCTCCTCAGCATCTCCCTAGCCCTCCTCCCCACCTGAAGAGGAACCTCTCCACCCTTCCTCAGGGGCTTGCCGGCAGGTAGGGAGGCTGATTCCCAAGCCCCTCCCCAAACCCCACTGGGTCCATCCCACTCTCCCCAAAGCAGGAAGTAGGCAGCCGCAGCAGTCACACGAGGTGTTGATCAACACGGGTGCTGACGCGGTTGTTGACATCCACATCCTGAGGCGGACGCCACCCACTTGGCCCAGGATCGGAGGGTCAGGAGGTCAGAGCACCTTTCCTACAGGTGCTCCCAGCAGGACTCTAGACCCCCACCAGCCTTGCCTGACCGGCTAGCTGCACGGCCCCAACTCTGTCCCCGCCCTGGTCCCGTCCTGTCAGAGCCCCCTAGTTCCTTCGCCTTTCTCAGCCCCCAAGGACCACAGCTCTCAACTCAGGCCCCAAACTCGATGTGCTTATTCTGGCATTCCACAGACAAGTGACACCCCCCTCCTCAACCTCACTTTCTCCTACGGTGAAGTGGAGGCAGGGACCCCCTTCCCACCCAGCTTCTGGCTCTGAAGCCGATCAGTCGCCTGGAAAGGGCCTGACTCCCACGGCCTCTCCACGCCCTCTGCCCGGTCCCCCAGCCTGACCCTTTAGCCAGGATCCTCAGGTCTCGGCGCACCGCCCCGGCTTCCCGATCTCGGGCCTCGTTCCTCACCCAGATCTCCAGGTGGATATCCCGCAAGGCAACGCTGCCCTTGTACAAGTCGAGGCTGAGCTGATCCAGGCTGAGGTGCTCCTGGAAGAAGTGACCCAAGTAGTGGTGCAGCAAGTAGCGGCATACCCGCTCTTTCACACAGTTCGACCATGGCCACAGCCATCGTGACATCTCGGAGACCGCCGGGCCCAGGCCGCCTCTGCTCGCCGACGGCCGGCGATCCCTGTCCGGCTTCGCAGTTCACTAGAGCCCCCGGCTGTCCCCGCCGCTTCTCTCAGCGCCAGGCCGCGCCCCCGGACCCTCAGCCACGCCCCCCACGCTCACTGCCATTCGCCGTTGTAAAGGGCGAGGCCTACTGATTGGCCGTGGAGGGCGGAGTCTTCGAGCACGAAAAAGGGACTGGGCTCTCCGCATGATATAGTGCTCCCAAGCTTGATTTACGCCTGCGTAAAAATTCTGTGTGGGAGGACCTTTAGCCTCCCTTCTACGGGCTCTGGGAAGGCTGGGGCTCGAGGTGTCAGCCCCGCAGAGGAGTGCGCATGTGCCGACTCTTCCACCTCCTTGAGGTAGTTGGGGAGTATTTAAAGGGACAGTGTCTCATCAAACTTACCAGCAAGCTTCCCGGGGGAATGAGTCTGTGTGAAAACTCCTCCAGCACGCGTCCCAGAAACAATTAAGTGAGTAAGCGTTTGCATTTTACAAAACGCTTTCCAACTTTTATTTCATTCAAACCTTACCATCCTCTAAGGTGGCGGTTTTACTGATAAGAAAACCATCTTAGAGATAAGAAAGCAAGTTTACAATGCTTGCTGTTAAGTTCATCGCCCAGGAAATCTTTTTTCACCAGTCCTCACCTGGAATGCAGATCAGGAAATTGACCCAGCCTCCCTTCTCTCTGCATTTGGTCAGGCCTCCAGCTCCTCTGAAAAAAAACAATAGTTTTTCTTATCTCTAACCTAAAATTAATAACGAATGGATTCTAAACCCCTTGGGCAGGGTTCTATTGGTTTTGTACAATTTTTATTTATTTAAGTTTTTTTTACATTTTTAAGTAGTTAAAAAAAAATAGGATTTCATAACACTTGAAAATATCCTGAAATTCACACGTGAGTATCCATAAAGTTTCAGTGGATCGCAGCTACACACACTCGATTAAGTACTGTCTGGGTCCCGCAGCAGAGCTGAGCACTTGGTGCAAGGTGTGGAGGGGGGGCGGTTGCAAAGCCTCAAATAATTATTTTCTGGCCATTTACAGAAAGTTTGCCAACTCTTGCTCAACAGGGTTGGTCACCCAAGCCCTCTTACATCATGGTTGACTTAAAGGATACCCACAGGTAATTATAATCCTATTTTAGCCTTGCTAGGGAGGTGGACTCTACTGCAGTCTAATGCTTGAAGTCAGCCTGAAGCAAGGGCAGGACGTGAGGGCAGGACCTGGTTTCCAGTCCTGTGTGGCCTCAGGCAAGTTACTGTTCCTCCAGGCGCCTGTTTTATCCCCTTGTCACCAGAGGTTCGATTAGTAGGTGGTATAGCTCATTTTCTTGGAAGGGACTAAGGAATAACCTCAAAGAGAATTCAGGGAAGCACTGGGAAGGTTCCATTCAAGGAGGCAGGCTAACAGGAAAATACTTGTGGAATGAATCAAAAGATCAGCCTTTCCCCGTGACAGGCCAGGGGCAGTGTTGTATTCATAGCACATATATTCAGTTCGTAATAATTAAAGTGATAGACACCATGAATGGAGCCTGTGTGATGTCCTGGGCCACGGCCTTGTCACTTTCTAGACATTACTTCATTTGCTCTTCAGCACACCCTTGGAGAGAGGTACTATTAAAATCCCCATTTTACAGGAGAGGAAAACTGAGGCCATGCATCTAAGAGCCTATGGAGCCAAGTGAATGAACAAACATCACTTCTCCCAAAGGCAGTGGGGATGGAAGGTATATTCTGGAGTCTAGGGAAAGTTGTCCTGATGTCCAGACTAAGAGAGGCGGTCATTCCCCTGCTGTGAGAATGGGGTACATCATGTTCAAGGCTTGGGAACACAGAGCCATTCCCAGTACCCAGGCCCCTGATCTGGTGTGGCTGCTTCATGGGCCAGCTTCCCTCCAGTGAGGCTGTACCCACATCTGTGACATAGCGCAGTGTCTGCACACAGCAGAGAGATAAACAGGACTCAGAGGGGCACAAAAGTCTTTCCTGCTGCCTCCCCCAGCGTACCATGAGATCCACAGAAGACCAGCTCCAAAGACATAGTAGTTCCAGAATCTAGCCAGGGCATTGGAGTAGGAGCTGAAAGGGAGAATAAGAAATACAGAGTAAAGAGAATGCTATGTTATCAGGAGGGAAGGTGGTGTGGGGATCCCCCAGGGGTATTTCTGGGGTGAAGACCCAGGCCATGGTTCCTCTCCACAGAGATAAAAGGGGGGAGGGTCAGGGTTTATGGGGCTCCTTGGGGGCCTCTCCATATTAGTTTAGGTACAAACTCAATAGGTGGGGCACCTGGGTGGCTCAGTGGGTTAAGCCTCTGCCTTCTGCTCAGCTCAGGATCTCATGAGCTCAGGGTCCAGGGATGAGCCTCGAGTTGGGCTTTCTGCTCAGCAGGGAGTCTGCTTCCTCCTCTCTCTCTGCCTGCTTCTCTGCCTACTTGCAATCTCTGTCAAATAAATAAATTAAATTAAAAAAAAGAAAATTTAAAAAAGAAAAAAAGAAACTCAACAGGCAAACCGGTTGCTGAAGGCCTCCAGGGCCCTGGGGGGAGGCTCTCCCTTTTCCAGGGATGGGCTGCTTAGAAGAAGAAGCCCCTCTGGGAATTCCCTCAGTGGCCTCTGGATAGCTATGGAAGGGATCATGGAAGGTAATCTGTGGGCTGTGGCTTTTGACTTGGTCCATGATGGAAGACCTAGATTTTGCATTTTGCCTAAATGGTGGTAAAATACACATAACAAATTCTACCATCTTAACCATTTCTAAGTGTACAGTTCAGTAGTATTAGGGATATTCACATTGTTGTGCAACCAATATCCAGAACTTTTTTTTTCTTTTTCCAGAACTTTTTCATCTTGAAAAACCGCAACTCTGTACTCATTAAATGCCAGTGCCAAAATCAGTGAACTGTATAGTATGTGAATGATATCTCAATAATGATGATTTTAAAAAAGGATTTTTATCTAATACCCCTCTCCCCCAGGTGACATTGTATCTATTTTGAGATCTAGTTCAAATGCTACTTCTTATAAGAAGTCTTATGTCTTCCACCATTCAGACCCCCCAAATCCTCAAACGGAGCACACCTTTTCTATAAAACATGACCTCTCCACACTCATTCTGGCCTGGAGATCCTCAGAGTTCAGGGCACTAGCCCCCAGGGAGCTGGGGTGGGGGGAGGCTGGAGCTGGTGTCCTCCTAATTCAGGCTGGGACGTCTGTGGTCCTAGCTTTGTGACCTTGGGCAAAGCCCTTCTCTTGTCTGGGCTGGGAAGGGGGTGGGTCCTCATCTGGCTGGAGGTGGTTCTGTGGGCCTGCTGTCCCCCAGCTTTTTTCTGCAGGGATGTGGGACAGGCTTCGCTTCTGAGCCTGGGAGATAGGCAAGGAGAAAATTTATGGGTTTTCATTTGACAGTTAAGGACACCAAGGGCCAGGTGGACAAAGCCTGCTGAAGACTTCCAAGCAGGGGGCTGCTGGCCACCTCTTCAGTCATAGAGCCCTGTACCCTGCCTGGCTAAACTATGGCCTTTGCTTTCTGTAGCTCCAGCAGATGGGCACCTCTCGGGGAAGATGGCTGGTCACCAAGGTATAAGGCAGGGTAAGAAGATTCTGAAAATGGCCTCAGTGTCCAAGCCTCATTGCTCTTTTCTTCTGCTTGCATGAACCGGTTAGTTGTTGATCCTGACAGAACTTCTGGATGAAGATTTCACAGTGTAGTGTAGGGGATGGGGTTAAGACATATAAAGGATATTGGGGTCCAGAGTCCTAAGAAGGAGGCCCAAGACTATAGGACAGGAATATTTGTCCAGAACGCCAAACTCCTGGAATCCCACCTGTACCTTGGATGCCCTGCAGTAGAGTTTTAACAAGAGACCCCACTATCACATCTTAGGGCCCAGAGGAGCTAAGGGTCTGTCCAGGGAGGCCTGCTTGCCCGGGAGGGGGGTGGCAGTGCCAGGGAGCACCTCCTACTTGGATGCTTTGCCATTCCAAGGCTGGCCCTTTAAACCCCAGACCATGATGTCACCATAGACAGCAAGGGATGGGAGGGGGACTGCAGGCCTGAGGGCGGACTGCATTTCCCAGCAGTCTTGGGTACACCACACCTCTCCCAGCAGGCACTGGCTCACTGCAGAATATTAACCAGTTCCGTGCCCGTTTCTAAGTCGGGTCTGCTGTCCGGCCGTTCTGGGGTGAGGGAGGGATTCCCCAGTGGGTGGAATGCTTGGGGCACAGATGAAGCAGGTCAAATCTTTGGGCCTGATATAGGATTGGTCCTCTTTCCTGCCAGGGTCCTGGCATCACTCCCAGCTTCCTGGTGCAGACTCCGGAGTCCTCTCTTCCGGTGCAGTCTCCTTCCTAGAACGCAGGAGCCTAGCTCCAGTTGGACCCCATCCCATTCTGCTTAAGCTTTGACCCCAGACTCCTGCAGGGGTTACCCCTGGTCTGGCAGGACCCTTTAAGCCGTGCGGGGACTACATTTCCCAGCGGCCCCGGGAATTTCCTGACGCAGCGCTCCCCTCCCTCCACCACCCCCCCCCAGCCCTCGGGGAGGTGCGGGCCGGGCGGGGGGAGGTGACTTGATGTCATCCTGAGCAGCTGGGCGGCGGGTGCCGGTGCGCACAGAGCCGGGGTTCCCGCGGCGCAGCGCGGCGCTGGGTCGGGTCCCAAGACTTGAGGAGAGGTCCACACGCTGCCGGGGTAGCCCAGAGCGCGCCGACCGCCTGCACCCCGACCTGGGGCTGAGCTGGGGGCATGCTCCGGCTCTCCCGGAGCGAGAGAGAGAGAACCCAGGAGCGCCGCCACCCAGAGCCAGCGCCCGGAGCGAAACCGCTGCGAAGGAGACCTGAACAGCCTACCCCTCCCCACTCGCAGCCCCCGGTGGTCGGGGACGGAAGTCGGGGCTTCTGAGAAGTGAGTGTCCCCCACCAGGAGGCAGATGAGATTTGGGGGACGAGGAAGGAGGAGCTGAGGTAGCGGAGCTTGCCAGATTTTAGAAGGGAGGGGTGGCGTGGGGATAGGGCCCCCATTCTTGGGGAAGTCTCTGGTGGCCTGGATTAGTGGAGCAGAAGGGGGCCCCATTCTGTTAGGGGCCAGGGATAAGGATGGGGTTCCCCATTCTACATAGGGACTGGTGTGGGGGATAGGCCCCATCCCAAGAGGGGTTGTTTTGGAGCCTGGGATCTTTCCATCTGGGAGAAGGGCGGGACATGCTCCTTTGGGAAGGGGTTGCACCTACTGTATTTAGGATCTGGGCGAGGGTAGGAGGGAAATGAAGATTTGAGCACTCGGACTTGGGCAGCCCCACACACTGTCTTTCCTGGAAGAACTGACAGGCTCTCTCTGTTTCTTTTGCTGGTCTCTCTGCCCTGACTTCATTTTCAAAAGAGCCAGGGTGAGAACCCTCACTGGACTCTTCGGGACCCCCAGGAAGGACCTGAGGCCTGAGCCATCCTCCTCTCTACTCTGCCTGCCCCCCCAGGACTGGGCAGTTGCCAAAGGCCCTGGGGGGGGGCCCAGACTGTGGTTGTGCCCACCCCCCCGCCTCCAGGATGGGCCCAAGTTAGTTAGCCTCACCCCGTTCGGCATCCTCCAGGCCCAGAGGGAACCCCGGGGGCTCTGAAAGCTTGACCCACCACCTGGCTGCCATGGAGACGAAGCTGCCCCCCGCAAGCACCCCCACCAGCCCTTCTTCCCCGGGGCTGTCGCCTGTGCCCCCACCCGATAAGGTGGATGGCTTCTCCCGCCGTTCCCTCCGCAGGGCCCGGCCCCGGCGCTCCCACAGCTCCTCTCAGTTCCGCTATCAGAGCAACCAGCAAGAGCTCACTCCGCTGCCCCTGCTCAAAGGTGAGCCGTGCTCCTGGCTGCCAGGGTCCCTGAGCCCGACGGTGGGCAAGCAAAGCTGCAGCGGGTAGTGACATGCAGCTGGCAGCTGCGGTTAGAGGGTTTAGATGGCCCCTTCCAGGCGAGGGACTCCACCACTAGAGATGACCCCCACCCCCCAGCCCTCCAGCCCTCTCTGCTGACGCATGGCCTGACTGGCCTGTCATCCTTGGAGGTGGGGCATCTGGAAGTGGCGCCACCCTGGGGGGCAGACCAGGGCCAAGGGTGGGGCGCATAGCCTGGGTTCCAGGAGGCCACAGCTAGGGTCCTGGAGCAGGTGCTCAGCCCGGCTCCCCGTGATCACCGTGTAGTTTCCCCACCGCTGGGCCGCAGGGCCCCCCGACTGGCTAAGCCAGGGAGCACCCAAGAGATCCTCAGCCCCCACCGTCCTCCCCCTTTCTGGTTCTTAGAACAGAGCGCCGGCTGGGAGAGGAAGGCATGGCAGTTTCAGGCACCTGTGGAAAGCCCAGGCTTCCGGGGTCCCTTCCCTGGCTCTGAGTCAGGCCATCATGCCGTCTGCGCCTGGGTTAGGAGGGAGAGATGCAGCCTTTACCCTGCAGGAGTGGAGGATGGGACAGAAGTCGTTTGCTCTCTGCAGAGAGTGGGGGATGACACAAGAGCAGGGGGTCTGGGGGCAGAGGAGGCCGCTCTGTGGATTCGGAGGGCACGCCAAAGCCGGGAGCTGTGGTAACTGGGGCACAGGCTCAGCCCCCTCCCTTCTCCCCAGATGTGCCAGCCTCTGAGCTGCATGAGCTGTTGAGCCGGAAGCTGGCCCAGTGTGGGGTGATGTTTGACTTTTTGGACTGTGTGGCTGACCTGAAGGGGAAGGAGGTGAAGCGGGCGGCACTCAATGAGCTGGTGGAGTGTGTGGGGAGCACCCGGGGGGTCCTCATTGAGCCTGTCTACCCAGACATCATCCGCATGGTAAGCGCTTGGCCCCTGACCTCTGGGGGAGGGCTGGGGGGACATGGAACCCTACTGACCTGCTTCTGCAAAGAAGAACCCGCCACTATCGGTCCCCCAGCCCCACTGCCTCCCTCAGCGCCTCCTGGGCCTGACCCACCATGCACTTCGACTTATGCCCTCCCGAGGCCCGGTGTGCCTGCCCACCACGTCCCTTATTGCCATGGCCTGGCTCAGGCGCTGCCTCTTCCACAGAGTTTCTTAATGTTTGAGCTAGAAATCTCCTTTGTGTTGACTAGAATGTCCATAGACCTTACCGCTTAACATCTTGTCTTCCCCGTTGGACTGTGCCCACTAGAGAGCAGAGATGTGTCTTATTTCTGGGTTCCCAGCCCCCTGCCCAAGGCTTCCGTGAGGCAGGCGCTGAGGCTCATTAGAACTCTGGATAGGGGACCTCCTGGCTTCTGCCTCCGACGACTCTTCCTAAAAGAACCCTGCCCTTGCCCTTCAGATCTCAGTGAATATCTTCCGGACCCTACCACCCAGTGAGAACCCTGAATTTGATCCTGAAGAGGATGAACCCAACCTGGAGCCTTCTTGGCCACATCTGCAGGTATGGGGGCTGGGGAAGGCAGGAAGCTGGGTTTCCGTAGAGGGGAGAGGGTCTCCTATGCTGTAGGGCTGTAGGGCTGGGGGAAGAGGGGGGCTGTTCCTGAACTCACCTTTTTGTCTGTCCCCTCTCCCAGCTGGTGTATGAGTTTTTCCTACGTTTCCTGGAGAGCCCAGACTTCCAGCCCTCCGTGGCCAAGAGATATGTGGATCAAAAGTTTGTGCTGATGGTGAAGTGGGGAGCCCAGGCTGGGTGGTGCCATGGGACAGGGGCAGGCTCTCTGAGGGGTGTGGGGATAGGATGGAAGCAGCCTGGGCTTGGGCTCCCCCCTGACCCCTGACCCTGGGTCCCCTAGCTCCTGGAGCTATTTGATAGTGAGGACCCCCGGGAGCGCGAGTACCTCAAGACCATCCTGCACAGGGTCTATGGCAAGTTCCTGGGGCTCCGGGCCTACATCCGCAAACAGTGCAGCCACATCTTCCTCCGGTGGGTGCCTGCTGCCTGCCCAGCTGAGACCTGGGGCGGGAGGGGAGAGCTACAGGGGAGAAGAGGGAGGCAGAGTCTCCCGTGAGGTCAGCAGGGAAAGGGTATTTATTTCCATTTTACAGATGAGGAAATACAGACTGAGGGAGATGAATTGGTTTGCAGGGACTAGGTCAGTCCTGGGAGCCTAGGATCAAATCTTCTGACCTTTATTGCTACCAAGCCATAAAGACCCAAGTAAAGAGATTGTTTCTGCAAACGTGGATTGAGCAACAGTGCCCAGTGGGGACAGGGGCCCACATGGCCTTGTAGTTGAGATTGGCTTTGGAGCTCAGTGGCCTTTCTGAGTTTGGTTCAAATGTTTAGGTGAACGTGGGCACATTATTTAAGTTCTCTCATCTCTAAAACGGGAATGATAGCTCTACTCCCCCGGGGATGGTCATCAGGGTGAAATGAGACAATGTCTCCAAAGCACACAGGATGTAGCTCTTTGGCCAAGGCTGGGAATCTGAAACATTAGCTCTTACGGTATTGGCTACAAAATAGCCGAGCCCCGGTCCCTGTTCTCCAGGAGCTCCGGGTCCATCAGATCCCCCGGCTTATTAACTTTGGGGCAGGAGTTGTTGAACTGCTGAGCCTCGATTTCTTCATCTATATAATGGATCTAATAAACCCTATCTCGCAGGATAATTTCGAGAAGTATGTAGCACAGAGTAGACACTCTTTAAGTGTTTGTCATTCTTTCGGTTGAAAGGCATGAAAGCCAAGGATGCAAGCTAGGGGGCCTGCGGACTGGATGGGGTCCCGAAAATGAGAGTCAGGGTCTGGGGGAGAAAGAGACAAGTTGGAATGCCTCATAGAAGAGAGGTCTGAGCACCAGGGCCTGGGCTGAGGAGGGTGATTCAGAGGTGGGTGTGGATTTCAGGGGGGCCTGGTTTGGGAAGGGAGCACAGCCTCTGGGTTGGGAGACAGTCAGATTAGTGTGCAGGGTGGGGGCGGCAGGCACGATGGCTGAAGGGGGCGCTGGGCCAACTCGAATTGCTCTGAACCCTTCCGCAACCTCCCCTTCTTCTCACAGGTTCATCTATGAACTCGAGCACTTCAATGGTGTGGCTGAGCTGCTGGAGATCTTAGGAAGGTGACTCTCTGGGCCTCGGCTGGAGCCTTAGGATTCTGGGAGGAAAAACAGAGGCCGCGTCATCTGAGCCCTCCTCCTCTCTTCTTCTCCCTCCACAGCATCATCAATGGCTTTGCGCTGCCCTTGAAGACCGAGCACAAGCAGTTCCTGGTCCGGGTCCTGATTCCCCTACACTCCGTCAAGTCACTCTCTGTGTTTCACGCCCAGGTAAGGCCCAGGCCTGGCCCTGCCACAGGAGAGAGATCCTGGCAGAGGCAGGGCAGCTGTGGGGTCAGCCCGCACTAAGTCATGAACTCCTGGGGTCTCCCCTCACCTTTTTTCTTTACCAATTCTGTTCCGTCTACCATAGAGAATTTCCACGACGCTTTAAGGCTGATGTCAGACATCAGCTTCAGGAAGCCTTCCCAGTCCTCTCCCTCCCGACCTGCTCTAGGCAGGATTAAATTCTTCTCTTTCCATATTCCCATAGATTGTGATGTAGATTTCAATTATGGAAACTTTTGTGAAATTTATAAGGGCTATTTTGGTGCCTCTTCCCTCTGGAAGGACACTCTGTGTCCCCGCACACAGAGCATGGTGCTTGGCCCAATCTAGATAGTCAGTCGGTAAATGCTTGGCGAATGAGGGAGGCTGGGTAAGGGAGCGAACATCTGGCGTGCGGTCACAGTCCCTTCCTGACCCCAGTCTTCTTTCTCCCCCCAATCCCCACCCCCCCTCAGCTGGCATACTGTGTGGTGCAATTCCTGGAGAAGGACGCCACCTTGACAGAGCACGTGAGTACCTCTGGGGGGGAGAGGCAGGCCGCACCCCTGCAGGTCTGACTCTTCTGCCTCAACTCCCACAGGTGATCCGGGGGCTGCTCAAATACTGGCCAAAGACCTGTACGCAGAAAGAGGTATGAGGAAGGGCTCTGATGTCCCCCAGAGCGGGGATGGGGGGCCCCGGTTCCGGCGGGTGGTCACATGTGGGTGGGGGGAGATGGGAACTGCGATCTCCTGTGTCCCGAACCCCAGGTGATGTTTTTGGGGGAGATGGAAGAGATTCTTGATGTCATTGAGCCCTCCCAGTTTGTGAAGATCCAGGAGCCCCTCTTCAAGCAGGTGGCCCGCTGTGTGTCCAGCCCCCATTTCCAGGTATGGGGTGGGAACAGGTAGGGGTGGGATCCGGGGTATGGACTAGGAGGGCTGGCCAGTTGACCTAACACAGCTCCCTCCAACCTCAGTTTCTCCTCTGGACCCACCAGGGTCTGATAACGGGGCGATAACTGGACTTCAGGTCGGGAGACCTAGGGGCAGGCCTCAGCCCTTTAACCCCACGGGCTAAAGGTCCCAGGCCATCATTTGGCACTCGAATCTGATGACGCTTCCTCATCTGTGGAGTGGACCACAGTAGTCTCTTCACAAGGTAGTGATGAGGACTAAGGAGAGTGTAGTGCTAACCTAGCTGGTAAACTCAGGTGTGCTCCAAAATGGCTTGTTATCCCCGCTCCCCTCTTGGTGGCTTTTGATGTCATGAGTCCCACTCCAGCGCCCAGCCAGGCAGTCCCACTTCCTCAGGCTGGTCGGAATTGCTATTTTCCTGCACGTGTGTGTGTGCAGACTTTCGCCCATTTGTCTGTGCCTTAACCTGGTGAAAATCAAGTCTTCCTCACAGGGAGTCTGGCATTGAAGTTTATTAAACACCTCGTTTGATTCTTACAACAGCCCTGGGGAGAGAGCTATTAAGAGCCCCATTTTACAGTTGAAAAGACCGAAGCTGAGAGGTTGAAGGCCTCAGCCTGGGTCATCTGTCCAGTGTGTAGCAGAACTAGGATTCAACCCTGAGCGGTGGACTCCAAATCCAGTGCTCTTTTGTCTTCACTATACTGTCTTCTCCAGTGGGTCAGATGAGCCCTGAGGATTGGGTGTGTGGAGGGTGGGGCACCCTGGGTTTGGTGGGTAGAGGCGGGCACCAGGCCTTGCACCTGCGGGGACGCCACTGCCAGGCGCCCACTCTGCCCCCTTGCTGTCCCAGGTTGCAGAGCGGGCTCTGTACTTCTGGAACAATGAGTATATCCTGAGCCTCATTGAGGACAACTGCCACACTGTGCTGCCTGCTGTGTTTGGGACCCTCTACCAAGTCTCTAAGGAACACTGGAATCAGTGAGTGCCTAGGCCTTGACCTAACCCACAGAAGCTGGGTCCAGGGCCGGCCGGTGCAGACCCGGGAGGGTCGGGGCTGGGGAGAGGGGCACGCTGAGAGCAGAGCTGTTCAGAGCTGCGTGTGCGTTTGGGGAACGGTGGGCAGAGTGCAGGGAGGGAGGCGGTGCCCGGCTGAGCTGTCACCGTTTCCTCACCCTCCCCGGACCCTGCCAAGAACCATCGTGTCTCTGATCTACAACGTGCTCAAGACGTTCATGGAGATGAATGGAAAGCTGTTTGATGAGCTCACAGCCTCCTACAAGCTAGAAAAGCAGCAGTGAGTGTTGGGCTGCGCCTGGGGGGAGAGGGGAAAAGCAGGATGGAGCCGGCTGCTGTGGTTGGAAGGAGCCTCGGACGACGGCCCCACATCCTGTGTGATCAGGGTTTAGTCTGTGGGTTCCTGCTGGGCCGTGGACGCCCAGCTCCCCAGTGCAGCCTCCAGTCGTGTTCCCAAGTTGTCTCCCAGGTCTGGAGCTTTCTCCCCTTCAGTTCCATGACCACAGGCTAGGGCCTGTTTCCCAGCGCTCTCTTCCCTAAGTGGAAAGTCCCGTAAAGTCCCTACATAGTAGGGTGGTGGTGAGCGAGGCTGGACGGTGGGTGGGCTCGGGTAGGGGAGCTGCCTCACCCTCTCTCCTCAGGGAGCAGCAGAAGGCCCGGGAGCGTCAGGAGCTGTGGCAAGGCCTGGAGGAGCTACGGCTACGCCGGTTACAGGGGACCCAAGGGGCCAAAGAGGCACCCCTCCAACGGCTTACACCCCAGGTGGCCGCCAGCGGGGGTCAGAGCTAGAGATCCCCTAGAAGGGGAGGAGCTAAATCCAGAGCTATCAGTCCCTCCATCCCCTCTCCTACCCAGGGGCCTAGAGAGACGCGCACCTACCCCTGGCCTTGCCAGAGTGGGCTCGGAGGGCTCCCTGCCTGGCCCAGCGTGGGCAGCTTCCACTGCGGGGGAGGAGGAGAGGAGATGGTGGTCCTGGCAACAGAACTCTCAGGCCTTTGTGGCAGGACTTGACCAGGGCAGGCTTGGCCAGGAGGCTGCCGCTGCGGACTGCACCTGCCCTGCAAAGCTGGGCTCCAGACTGCAGGCAGGTTCTCCCCCTGCTCCTGCCTAGAGCAAGGGGACTCAGCCCCACGCCTGCCCTGCCTCGTGCCAGCACGAGGTCCTTCCTCACCCTACCATGGGATCCATGGTTTATTTATTCTCCCCAGCTCACCCCCGACACATGCCCCTGGGGCATCCTCTTTCCCTCCTCTCCCTCACCCTGTACTTCCTGGTCCCCTTTTTATTTATTGGGCAGGGGGAGGGGTGAGGGCATAGGCAGAAGAGATTCCCCGTGTCCTAGGGTGGGGGGTGGTGTCACAGTTAACCATGGTCTGTCCCCCTTCCCCTGGCTGGGGGTAGACTTAATAAAGAGAGAAACTTGAGAACTGCTTGCTTTATTTAGGGGTAGGGACAAAGAACCGAGTGAAATGATGACAGACTGGTTAGGAGGCCAGGCCGAGGCAGGGGAGGGGCCGAAATTGTCCTCTTCTCTCGAGGTGACAATCACAGAATCTTAAGAGAGCTGGCTGAACCTGTTGTCCTCAAGGAGGCTCAGGATATAGAGGATATACTCCAGCTCAGACCCTCTGACCAAGGAGAAGGAAGAAGGGCTAGTAGCGCGAGAGGCGACACATGTCACACTGGCAGGTCCTGGCCGTGAAGATCTCCAGCTCCTCCCTCCGGTCCCCCCCACACTGCAGCTGCACCTTCACCTGTGGGGGAGGGGGACCGTGTTCCACTCACGTGGCCATCCATTCCATCCATTCTTGGGCCATCTTGATCCCCGTCTTCCTCTGTCTCTCCCCACCCCCAAAGAGCCACTACCGGGCTGGGCTCTCTCACCTTCCTCAGGCCACTGATGGTGCAGCACTGAGAGACTGAGGTCACGTTATGTCGATAGCCACTGGCCACCAGCACGGAGTACCGGGAAGGGAAGGCGCTAGACTCACAGTGGCCCACACAGGCCTGTGCCACATGGGAGCCCTGGCAGGTGCCTTGGCGGTCACTTCGCACTGTCACATTGAAGGCTAGAAGGAGACAGGCGAGTGGCAAGCAGTGCCTCTGCGAAGCCTCGCCTAGCTCCTGTCGCTGGAACCTCAGGGTGGGTCCATGGCGGGTGCTGCCCGCCCTTCCGGCCCGTGCATCAGCTCTCTGCCCCCACCCAGCTGTCTGTTCCCAGGGTTACTCACGGTGCAGGTGGCAGCCTGGGATGGGTGCCTGGCGACCCCAACCTTCCGTCACTGCCAGGACCAGCAGGCAGAGGAGCAGCGTTTGGGGGGATGCCATGGGGATCTGCAACAGCGGGTAGAGCGCGGTCTCGAGAGAAGTGTGCAGCTGGGAAGGCCAGTCCTTTACTGTGTGCCTGCAGGTGAAGGAGCCAGAGTTAGGCTGGTTTTCCTGACTGGGGGGAGGCGAGCCCGGGAGTGGGGCTGGCTTTTCCTCTATCTGCCTTTGGGTGCATGGGCGTGCGTGTGCGCAGCTGTCAGCCCACTGCAGTGATTCTCCCGCGGAATCTCTTCTACCATCTGGAGCACAAACATCAGCCTCCCCTCCATCTGCCCCATCTGCAGGCCCCAGGCCCTCCCGGGGCTCCTGCTGCCTCTGGGGGCTTACCACTTCCGAGGCCCAGGCACTGAGTGGCTGGCCGAATGGGTTCCTCAGATCTCCGGACGGCTCCGCTCTCTGGATCTTTATTTGCCGCGTCTGGAGCCACACCCTCCTGGGGATCAGCTTACGGGCCCGCCTCCCCGGCAGAGGCCTCCGAGCAACCCCACCTGGGAGATGCAGCTCTGCTCTGAGGCGTGGTCCTCCGAGAGTGACTGCTGTGGCTTTCTGCGGCCCAAGGTCCAGGGCTGGGGGAAGTGAGATGTGGAAGAAAGCCCGGGAGCCGGTGGAGTGGGCAGCTTATGTGCAGCTGGGGAGAGAGGGATCGAGCCTGGGCTGCGCTGTGGCCGCCAGGGTTCTTCTCTGCTGCGTGACTTTGGGCAAGACACTCCCCTGTTTGGGGCCTTACCACCCCAGCCCTAGAGCTACTAAACTCATCCTAGCTTGTCCCTTATCCACTGCACAGGAAAAGGGTTGAGAAGATGTTTTTCAGGACAAAGGAAGTGACACCAGTAAGGGGCTCCTGAAATACGCTGGGAGGCAGAACTGGGGAGATGGGGGTTCTAAGTCCGTTTCAAAGCTTCATTTTCACTTGTCATCCTGGGGGTCAGCCACAGAGTGTGGCTCTCCTTTGACCCTGGAATAACAGGGACCTGACTCCTGGAACAGTCTGAAGCTGTCAACCCCAGCAAAGCCCGTGGTCTAGTCGTGGTCTAGTCCAGCTCTGGCTCTGGTTTTACAGGTAAAGCAGCAAAGGCTTAGAGAAGGAAAGCTACCAAAGGTCACAGAGTCAATGTCAGGCCCAAGCTGCTCTCCATACCTGGTGCTAAATTACACCTGGGGCAAAAATGGGGCAAGTTGGAAAAGATCCCTGGTCAACAGTAGCTGCACGGACTAGGGCACGCCAGAGATCAGAAAGAAGCCTGTGGTGATTTGGCCCCCCACACCCCAGGGCCACTGCCTCACTGACTTACTCAGAAAGGCAGGGCCAGCCACACACACCACCCTAGCTTGAAGGTGCCTGAGAGCTCACTGAATCCTACCCCTTTGTTGTTCAGATGAGAAAGTCTGAACCAGAGAGGAAAGTGTAAGGCCTCACTGTAAGCTAGTCTGAGTCAGAGTGGCACTCGGCTCTCTAGATTCTGGAGTTGTGCCTTTCAGCATCTTTGCAAAGTAGGCCATGTTCGGGACCATAGGACAAAGGCTATAAGCGCAACTTGTCCTTAACCTTGCAGTTCCCCTTTGGCCCTTCTCCCCTCAGCACTTGGGCCTGTCTACACCAGCTAGGTCTTCTCCCCATCCCAGTAATGTGGCCAAACAAGGGGACCCCAAGGGACTTCCAACATTCCAGCCCCAATTCTCCCATTGATCACGGGAACCTAGCATCCGACAGATCATCAGTTCTGTTTAAAGACTAGAAGTGACGAGGACTCACTATCTCACAAGGTGGCCCATTCTAATACTGGATATTTATAACAGATTCCTTTGTTCTGAGCTAAACTGAGTTTCCCTAAATTCCCATCTATTTGATCTGTGGCCACACAACCAAGTCTAACCTGTCTGTCCCAGATCAGCCCTCGGGTTACGTGAAGTCAGAGCTTGGGTGCCCCGGGCTTCTCCAGTGGCCCCAACCCCGGGCCAACTTGCAGTTAATCTGAGAAGCTTTATTTTACTTTACTGTCAAAAGCCAGAGGGATAGGTGAGTGGAAAGCATTTATCTCCTGAGAGTGTACTCTGAGGCCAAACTGCGTGGGTTTGGGATAGATGAGATCTTGAGGGTCAGCAGGGCTCAGGAAAGTGAGTCTTCTAAGACCCCATTCTCTAAGCCCTGGTGCAGAGGCTAAGGTTTGTAGGCGGGTATGGACCCCACCCACCCAAAGCATCCCCCCAACAGTAACTAGGCAAACCCAGGGGGAGGCTTCAGGCTTTGCTTCCCCGTATCTTCAGGAAAGAGTTTGCTCTCTCTCTACTTCATGAAATTCAGTCAATAACTCTTCATAAATAATTTATTTTCATTAGGATCCTAAGTGCTGGAGATGAAAGACCTAAACTGGCCCTTAGAGCAGTACAGCTCTCAGACTGGAACATTTTAGGAAGTTCTTTTCTTAGTGTTTTAAATTGAAAAAAAAAAAAAATCCATTGTAAAGGGGCAAAGGATAAGACAAACCCACAAGGGGACTCCGGGAGTTTGGAGCCCGCGTTCCCCATGACAGAGGCTGGAATGTGAAAAGTCAGTGCGAGAGGACACTCTTCCCCTGCTGCATCTGGAAGGCTCACTGGCTGCTCCTTCTGAAGAAATAGCGAAAGGGGAAGAGAGATCTGTGGAAGGAGAGCGGGATGGTTTGAGATTCGGGAGGTCCCTCCCTTCTCCCAGTCCCATTAAGGCTCCATTAACTAGGACATTTTTGCTTTGGGGAATCACTGTATGGATTCAACTCTGGAGCCGCATTTGAAAAGGTACCCAAGTTAGCTGATACTCAGGAGTGGGGCATGACGAAGGAGAATTGCAGTGGGGCGGCTGAGCTGGAGAGAGAGAAAGGGATCTGCGGACTATCTTCTGCAGAAAGGACTCTGAAGACACAGCCTGGATGCAGAGGGGGAGAATGGAAGCATTTTGGTAACCAAAGAGTCCGAATGACCCAATGGTAAGACTCGTCTCTGTCCAAGCAGCATTTGTGGAACGAGGTCTAATGCCAGGCACATTGTGGGGGGGGGGCGGTGTAAGAATGAACAAGACACAGTCTTTATTAGATTCAGTTAGGGCCCTTGTGCAGAGTCTCACTTCTCTCAAGTATCCTGGGGGAAATAGAGATTATGCAGGTAATCTGTTTTCTTTTCTAACTTCCCTGAGAGACTCGATGAGGCCGACTCTGGAGCTAGACTGCCCTGGGTCTCAGTGTGATGGTGGGAGCGACACCTGTCCTACCTTAGAAACCCAAAGAAGCCACTGGTTCCCAGCTCTGGGGGTCCTTTAGGTGGAGGTGGATGGTTTTGCTGCAGTGGGGGGATGATCTGCTGGGCTAGGCTGTCCTCCCACTTAGAATCTCCAAGGAAAACAGGGAAAAAGTGTTAGTTTGCGGACTGCTTTCATGGGACATCGTGTGGACCAAGGGCAGCCTTACACCAAGACTTGTTTGTTCTGACCTTCCCAGTTTCATCTCAGCTCTGGAGATGTTCTTCTAACCTTGGAGTATTTTCTGTTGGGCCCCTGAGAGTTTTACACTGCTCAAGTCCTAGCCACCGACCACAGATGGTTTTCGCATGGAATGATGACTTGTTGAAGAACTCACGTGCTTACATCCCAGCATCTGTGATGACTACAGTCCATACCGAATCCTTATGCTAGACAACACCTTAACATGCATTCCCAGCCCCTCCCAAGCATCCACTGCACCTTCAATATTAACACTAATGCCCTGAAGGGAAGAGGTGGAGAGACAGCTTCCCAAAGATAAATCTTCAACGAGACAAAAAAGTGAAACACATCCCTCCCAACTTTTCTGCAAAACTTATCACTCCACACAGAAATGTTTTCAAATAGTGTGAGCATCATTTTCACCATCAGAAGCACAAGAAGTACATGAATTGTTTCCCTTTGCTTCTCTTTGGGGAGCTTTTATTATTTAAGGACAGGCCCCCGGACCCGGAGGATGGCCAATAGGCATCTCCACCAGAGCAAGACACATCGCCCAGCAAGTGTGCCCAGACTCAGAACTCCACGCTGCTCTGCTCATGAGAGAACTCAAGAGGACAGGACGATTATTAAAAAAGAATAAAATTCCCAGAACCTACCCTGTTCCTGGATATCAGTGGTGTTAAATGTTGGGGTGTCCTGCCATTCCTGCTGGGTTTTTCTTTCTCCATTCTGATAAAAAGAGGACCAAGAAAAGTTTTAAACTTTACTCCTATAGAGCTGAATGCTATTTGTTGACTGTTGACTGGTGGTTAGCCAATGAAGACTTCATAGGGCAAGTGCTATTAGAATGGGGACTTGATGGCTGAGTGGGATTTTGTCCTAATTAGGGTGAAGAGATGGTCAGGGAGAGTAGGACATTCTAGACAGGGACATGATGTACAAAGGCACAGTACATTAACAAGTAAATGTGATGAGTGTGGCTAGAACTGGGACAGTGAAAACATGACTATGGCCTAAGCAACAAGCACAACTACAACTCAATCTTCTCTCTGGGCTACTCCATTGTAGAACTTCTTTTGTACTTTGAAGGGGACATCCTATAACCCAGTTCCAAGCCCACAACATTTCCAGTGGACACCCTGATATTCAGATTCATGGTTCATGTATTTCCTTTGGTATTTTCTGCCAACTGGCCATTCCCCTCACCTGGAAAGGACCTGAGGGCCTGACTACTGTAGCAGTGCTGAGAAGCTCCTTGAGCCATTGTGCTGGTGAAGAATCCTACAGCAAGAACTACGTAGACTGGCAGGTGGGGCAGGAGGCAGAGGTATGATAAGCTTCTAGGAAAGTTAGGATGTAGCCCCCATCCAAAGCATAAGCTGTATTTATTTTCTTTCTTTCTTTTAAGATTTGATTGATTGATTGATTTTTGAAAGAGATAGTGAGCGAAAGAGAGAGCGCACAAGCCAGGAGGAGAGGCAGAGGGAGAAGCCCACTTCTCACGGAGCAGGGAGCCCAATGCGGCTGATCACCAAACCCTGAGGTCATGACCTGAGCTGAAGGCAGACGCTTTACCGACTGAGCCACCCAGGCACCCTAAGCTGTATTTCTAAGAGAAACTTTTCCACAAAACCTCAGATTCCAGAAAACATAGGCTGCTACTTAAGTAACATTCCTGTAAACATGAAAGGGCACTCTGGGGAGGAAGAAAACCATCTCTGACCTCTTCTGCGTCTCCAGGAGCACTGGTTTACAGGGATACAGCTCTGATTTGTAGCTTGAGGAAATGATTCTTACAGATTTAATGAAACTACGACTAGAGCTTAAATTCTGCTGCATTGGCCCTAACGAAAGCATCTACTTAGGCTGGCAGTGGGGAACAGAAGGGCAGAGGCCCTGGGGCAAAGGTAAAGATCTCCTGACCAGGGGAGATTCCCCTTACAAGACAGTCTAGCATTTGTGCTCTCCTGAAAACTTGACAGATGTCTTTTTAGGCAAATGTCATAAGAAAGGAAAAAACACAGCCTGAAATAAGATTGAGGGCACCATCTGGGACTTCCAGCAAGACATAATGCACTTACAACCCAACACAAGGTTGTTCTCTGTATGTTCAGGGCCAGATCTGCTTAGATGTACAGTTGAAGCAGAGGTGGCAAAAAAAAAAAAAAAAAAGAGAGACAAAAAACTACACACATGACAATCTGTTTTACTTCTGAACTCTTCATCTGCTCTCCCCTACTTTTTATCCTTAGGAAGTGTGGGATCTCTAGTCTGGGACCTGAAGTCATAAAGGGAATGGGTCTGCTTTTCCTTCCCATTCCCCCCAAAACACCTCTTATGAAACGGACACCTTATTCAGATACGTGTTGTGTTCTAAGCTTTCCCTGTACCAGATCCTAGTGGTGTCATGTTCAGACATGACCGTCCACACTGACTGTGACCCAACACCCTGAGTTCCCCAAAGGGGAGAGGAAATATTAAGCATTGGACCATAGGAGCAAATTTAATTTTTCCAGCTCAAGTGACTTACACTGAGAGTTACTGTGATCAGTCTAATTCAGGAGAAATCCTCTCTCCGGGAACAGGGTCTACAATGGAGACTGTCATTGGGCTTTGAGTCAAAATCAATAAACATGTTCCTTTTGGGTTTTTTTTTTCTTGTTTTTCTCTAAACCGAGTATCAGGTTGAAAAGGTAATTATGTTGAGTAAGAAACTGTGGGTACTGTTCTTGAGGGAGATGATGTGTCAAACTAAGAATAGGAAGGTATGAAGGATAGAGAGTGAGGGAAATGTTCTTTTAATAGTAATTCTCTGGGTTGTATAAAGCGTCTTTGTTCTTCAGATCTTCATGTACTCCTCCTGTACTTTCTCATGTCTTCTTCTTCCTTCTTGAAGGGACGGGAGTATAGAAGAGGGCAATCACCTGCCTATCATCACTCAGTGGGCCACTCTGCACAATGGGTCCTGTGCCCTGCCCCTACTCTGAGAGGCAGAGGTCCGAGTCCCTAAGGGTTCTCTCTTCCCCCAACTAAACAGTAAGTTACTGGAAAGAAACCAGGTTTTACGTGTTTGCATGCATCCCAGCAACTAACACAATATCTTGCAAACAGGAGGCAGAATAACCATTTAGAAATGAAAATCACATTGGGTGCCTGGGTGGCTCAGTGGGTTAAGCCGCTGCCTTCGGCTCAGGCCATGATCTCAGGGTCCTGGGATCGAGTCCCACCTCGGGCTCTCTGCTCAGCAGGGAGCCTGCTTCCTCCTCTCTCTCTCTCTGCCTGCCTCTCTGCCTACTTGTGATCTCTCTCTGTCAAATGAATAAATAAAATCTTAAAAAAAAAAAAAGAAATGAAAATCACTTTACTTTTCTACTTTAAAAATGTTTTAGGGAAATTTTTAGGGAAATCCTGTGCTCTTGAAGGCAGCCTTAGGCCCTTCATGATCGAGCCTGTGCCAACCTCTGCAGTACAATTTCTTAGCACTGTACTTTCCACTTAAGCCAGCCCCAGGCACACTGGCTTGCAGTCACCAAGTGCGCCGTACTCCTTCCTCTTGGCCTTAGTTCTCTGAGCTCCTCTGGGAGCCCTGCCTCACACCCACCTGATTTGGGTGATGTTCCCCTTTGTGGTTCCTTTGTTCCCTGTACTTCCTTTATCCCCGTACGTAGCACCATCTATCAATAATGATCTGCCTAGCTTTATACCGTTGGCATTTTTAGAGGAGGGCACGATACCTCTAACACGCGGCACGCAGTAGACACCCAGTAAGTCTGCTGAATAAATGCACGGAAGGTGTTGGCTCTGTGACTGGTCATGCGACGGGACTTGGGAAGGCAAGGGAGGTGAACTAGGAGCATTTAAATGTGGAAGGTCGGAGCTACTTTAGAGTGATCAGTGAAAAGTAAGAAAAAGGCACAAATAGCGGCTATCTCAAGAGGGGAAGAAAAGAAAAAGAGCGCTCTTCTAGAGACTACTGTGGAACAGAGGCTCTGAAATGGAGTAGCAGCAGATATAGGATATAGGAATAACAAAATGGGGAATAAGCCTCACAAATGAAATCGAATACTACTGGGATCAGCCCGTGGCTGCCCTACAAAGTTTTCTCTTACCAGTACCCCATGCTGATACACGCCTAGCTCATCTATGAAAACTAGATGTTCCCAGGCTCAGACCCCAGTTAGATGATGGCAAAAAGGTTTCTAAAATGAAAAAAATTCTCCATCGGATCCCACCACAATTCAAGAGACCTGTTTTCTTATCTCACTGCAGAGTACAAGAAGCAGCCTTTTAAGCTGAGAAGAAAAGACCTTTTCATAAAAGGATTCACCCACGTGCAAAATGCGGCCATTTTGGGGACAGGTCGCGGCAAGGCTGGAATGGTTGGATGTTGCTCTGCAGATGGTGAAACCTGAGAGTGAGTTCAGTCGGCTCAGTCTGTACTTAGGACCAAGATGCGCTGGTAACAGGAAGCCTGACTTGTAACAGAGCAGGAACAGCCAGAAGCCTTAAAGCCTCCATTTTGGTGCTTACCCTCCTGGTATCCATAAGGGGCTTCTTTTTGCTGGGGCCTTGGCTGGAAATCCCCATCTTGGTCCTGAGTGGGGGAAAAGCCCAGGAAATGTTACTGGCAGCAGCAACATCACCACATTTAAGCAAATGTGGCCCAAATGAATATTTCAGCAGGTTGGCTATTTTTATACCACTCCTGGCCTGCAGAATAAATCGTGTGGCCAAATTCTCTTTGGGTGCTGCTTTAATTCACAGCAGAATCCCAATTTGAGATATTTAGCGATCTGGGGTTGAGAAAGGAAAAATGTGATTGCCGGCAGGTAATCGGATTTTTAAATACTTGCCTGCATCAAACCCAGAGAAAGGCAAGACCGAGGCCTCATCCCCATGGAAAATTCAGTCAAACAGAACTGAGCAAAGCTTCATACCTCCAAGTACCTTCACATTCCACCTGGCTGGGAAAGAAATTTCCTAACTCTTCCCTGACATGTGCATTTGGAGGATAGAGGGCTCAACCCCCCCTCATGGTCCACCCTTACCACTCCTGTGTGAGACCACGCCATCCCAGGAAGGGAGGAGCTGCTCTCTGTGAACACGGGCTGAAAGCACACTGGGCTGGAGGGCAGACCACATCTTGGATTATTCTAGCTGCCGTCTCTGGGTGCTAATAAGAAAGACTGTGTTCCTTACTGATTCACTCTGTCCCTGACAGAGACTGGGAAGAAGAAGGTAAGTAACCCCCACGACAGCAACTTCGGCAGGTTAGGGATGGGCTCAACATTGCCGCTAATGTTGCAGCATCTCACGCAGTAATTGGTACATAACCTCTTACAGACATTCCCATTTTAGCCTTAATTGGTACATAACCTCTTACAGACATTCCCATTTTAGCCTACTCTATCTCTTAAGGTAGAATTCCAAATGTTTACAGCTTACTAGGTAAAATAGAATTATATATATATATTTTTCTCATTCTTTTGCAGGTTTCTCTATGTTCTTGTATAATATTTGGGGACTTCCAAAGTCTTACGCTTTCTGGTAGTATGACCATACTAAATGTTCACTAAGTACGAGCCAGATTCAACGGTATAGATCTGATTGCATTTCCTCCCAGCCATTGTCTGATGAACAGAAGAATCCCATTTTGCCGAAGAAGGAATCGTGTTCCAATTGTATTGCAAACATCAACTTGCCTCCTTTCCTTAGTCCACCCATGGAAATAGGCAACTACCAATGAACCCAAGACAAAAAGTGACTCACTGAAGGTCAGGATTGCGTGGCAGCAATCACTGGCAAAGCTTAGCCAGGATGCAGGATTTAGACTCTCTCCCAACACCACTGACCTGTCCAGCGCTGGCCTGCTGGGGGAGCTGGGCACTTCCACTCGTTTTCGTTTCCTCGTCATGGCTCCTGCTGCTTTCCTCTCTGCTAGGACCTTCAGAGAGGAACCCGCCTCCTGTGACTCCTTTTCCAGAGCTGCTCACAGTTCAGGAGGGCACAGTGAAGAGAACTCCCCATCTTTAAATTGCCAGAAGTGACTTTTAACACCAGCTTTTCAAGTAAGGACAGGCATTCTGTTAGAGACGGTCTCAGAAATCTAGCCACCAGTAAAAAGATGGTCTCATTCTAACTGCATCTGAGCAGCGACCAAGGGGCAGAGGAAGAGGTGAGAGCAGAACCTTTTGGACAACACAAGGCAATAAAGGCAATTGTTATCTTGTATAGAAAACGCAAACTTACCAAGCCAAGAGGACTGTCATTTATTGGCTCCCCTACAATAGGAAATTTAAATGTCATAATGGTTCAAGATGTTGTTTCTTTTTTTTTTTTTTAAGATTTTATTTATTTATTTGACACACAGAGACATCACAAGTAGGCAGAGAGGCAGGCAGAGAGAGGGGGAAGCAGTCTCCCTGCTGAGCAGAGAGCCTGAGATCATGACCTGAGCCAAAGGCAAAGGCTTAACCCAGTGAGCCACCCAGGCATCCCAAGATGTGGTTACACTTGGATTTCTGGCTATCATTTATTTCTCAGAACTTGTCCTAGACAAAAACCTGTGTCTGCCCTTCTTTCTGCCTGATATCACTTTTGGTAGAAATACAATGTCTTCAAATTCTCTTCCTCCCCCATTTTAGAACTATTGTCATCTATAAGCTCAAAAGTATTACATTCGTACTGTATTCTAATGATATGCCACTTAAAAGGGAATGATCCTTACTAAAAGAAACAAGATGCAACTTCAAACATCAGTGATAAACAAACTGGGGAGATATTCTGAAGCAAGGCCTTTGCACTCTTTTCCCAATAAAACTGGAAGGTATGTTTGTCCCTCTGAGTAAAAATAGCAATGGCTTTCAGAGATTAAAAATTGGGAATGCCTTTAAGACATCCCTAAGGTGAAAGTCACTGCATACTCTAAAGTGAAAGGAGGTATTTTTTATAATAGATCGCTTTCGCTGAGTGATTACTGTCAGAGTTTGTACTCCTTTTCACCTACCAGTATGTATATATATTTAATCCTGTTAACAACCCAACGAGATAGGTACTATCCTTATTCTTCACCATTTTACAAAGAAGGCACAGAAAGATTAACTAATTCATCTAAGGTCATACAACTGTTAAGTGGCAAATCCACCAGGATCTGAACCATGCAGTCTGGCTTGGAGCACTCGGTTCCTAACCTCTGCCCCGTGCAGTGCTGGGGCCCAGTCTGGCTGACCATTTTGCCATACTGAGCGTGCACTGCTAACCCATGGACATTCACTGCTAACCCAGGGACATTCATCCCTATTTCTTCTCTACCTCTCACTCCCATCATTCTACTTACCAGGTGACAGGTTTTCATGAAACCATTTCATCTCCACATATAGAGTGAAAACAAATGGGTAGGGGACCAAGACAATTTCCCCATGCTTGAATTTCAGGTGGGACACTCTCTCCCATTTGCTTTTATCTGGAAAACGGTGCTAAGGAGTGAGGAAAGAAATCAGTCCGTATGAACCCTTGATTACTACTTTAAGGATAAGACCCTCTCCTTTCCCTGGTTTGGCCTGTGGGTTTGTGGCTTCCATTTGGATCTCCAATGTGATCTGCAGCTCATTTCTATCCAGAAATGAAAGGATACAGGGAAATACAATGAAGTGCTCTGTAGCAAATGGCTGCAGATTGTCCAAGTTTCCCAAGACTACACGAATAGAATCCTGGAAAAAAAACAAACCAACCAACTTGAAATGACTTTAATACTGTCTGGTCCCGGCCAATCTTTCCGTCTATACCTGGCGCTGCTTTTTCTATACTCTGTATTCCATTAAAGTTGAACTATTCCCTGAACATGCCTTCTGTTTCTCCATTTCTGTGTTCCTGCAGAGTCTGCTCCTCTACCTGAAATGCCCTTTCTACCCATCAGCCTATGTCCAAATCTTACCTATCCTTTAAGGGCCAGTTCAAAAGCTATCTCCTCCGGAAACTCTTCCCTGATTTCCCCAAGTTGTAAATTAATTAGTCTCTTAACTTCACAGTAGTTAGCCTTGGATCTTTATTACATTCCATCCACATATGTTTTATTTTCCTTACTGAGAGATCTGGAGCTAGAATATACACCTGATTTATTTTAGCATCCCTTCTATGGTGTCTACCTCAAGTAAATGTATACTGACTGTGTGAATGAATAATACTGGTATTTATTGATTTGTAGTTTTTTTACTTTAGCTTAAGTTCAGCCTTTTCTTCTACTTTTTAAAAATCTTAACTGATTAGTCTCTAATTAACCTATGCTTATTAGTATTCACCAACTAAACAGTTTGGTATCATAAAAAGACTACTGGATTTCTATGGGGAAAACACCTGAATTTCAGTCTTAATTTGGTCATTTCTCTAAGCCTCGATTTCCTTGTATTGGGGCTCACAGAAGGCAGAAATGGTGCTTTATTTATTTTTTTAAGATTTTATTTATTTATTTGACAGACAGAGATCACAAGTAGGCAGAGAGGCAGGCAGAGAGAGAGGGAGGAGGAAGCAGGCTCCCCACTGAGCAGAGAGCCCAATGCAGGGCTCAACCCCAGAACCCTGAAATCATGACCTGAGCTGAAGGCAGAAGCTTTAACCCACTGAACCACCCAGGTGCCCTGAAATGGTGCTTTATTTATCTTTGTATTCTCTGCACTACCATAGTATCTGGCTTATAATTTTAAAGTTTATTTATAATCTATATGGCCGACATGGGGTTCAAATTTATGATCTCAAGATCAAGACTCATATGCTCCACCAACTGAACCAGCCAGGAGCCTCTGTCTTATAATCTTAATAGCTAACATTTATTGAATAATCATGATGTCAACTGTTATTGTTACTATACACATTAACAGTTATAGAGACCTTATGAGATAGGCACTCTATTATTCCCTTTTTATAGACAGGGAAGCCAAAAGAAAGAGAGGTGAAACAACTTATCCAGTTCCACAGATAGTAATGGTGGAGCCAACATATGAACCCAGGCAGTGGGGTTCCAGAGTTTACCCTCCTAACCATGAAGCTCACTACCTATCAGTAAACATTTTCTGGATAAATGAAAGAGGATGGTAACGTCTGACTCAAAACTGAGAGTAAGAACATATAAGAAGCACTTAGAAAGATTTGGTGGGCTCATAAGTGCAGACAGACGCTCTCTAGCTGTGATGATATATGGAGCTGCTCACTGTGTGGCCAGCACTGCACACATCCGACTCGAATCGTGACCACAGCCTGGAGACAGGGGCTTTTATGAACTTCACTGACAGGTAGAAAAATAGAATACAGGTAACTTCCCCCAAATCCCAGTGTGAAGGCAGAACCTAACTCAGATCCAGATGTGACTGGCTCTAATGTCTATGCTCTCTCCACTTTACTATGCTGCCTTTAGTTTTTCTCTGCCCGAATTAACTGAAGCAAAGTAAAATAAACACTTTCTATTCACTACTAAAATAAGCAGAAAACTGTCATGGTTCTATATTAAAATAACTGTTAGTTATAATGATGTCTGTGAGCTCCTACAAGAGCCTAACATATCTTTCAACACTTAGCCAAAGAGGGATGCCTGGGTGGCTCAGTCGTTAAGCTTCGGCCTTCAGCTCAGATCATGATCCCAGCCTCCTGGGATCAGGTTCTGCATCAGGCTCCCTGCTCAGTGAGAAACCTGCTTCTCCCTCTCCCACTCCCCCTGCTTGTACTTCCTCTCCTGTTGTGTCTCTGTCAAATAAATAAATAAAATCTTTTTTAAAAAACAACAAAAAAAACACTTTGCCAAAGAGCTATAGATAGATACCATACCTTAAGGCTATGACTTAAATTTCTGGTTTCATAGAGTTTTGTTTGTATATTTCATTGTATTCAAATTCTTTGAAATATGGCAGCAGATGTGTTCATAAATTAGAACAGTCCTAAATCACTGAGTTGTGAAGTTAGAAGACAACCTAATTTAGCACTCTCATTTTATGAATGAGACAATTAAGACCACGAGAACGATTTGCTAGGGGGCTGCACAGCTAATTGGTGGCTCAGCCAGGGCTGGAATCCAGGGCCAGCACCCAGGGCTATAACTCCTTGGACAATGCTTTCACCAGTTTACAAAGCTGTTGACTTGCTTGATCTTCTTCCTGTGGGAGAACCTAAAGCTGGGTAGAAAAGGAATGAAAATGAAGTGGGAATAGAGCAAACTGCAAATGTTTCCAATTAAAGCGAAGGCACAGCAGTTTTGTCTGTGTATTTACAGTTGAGTTTCCTGAACGTCAAGTACAAGGCAGTAGTTGGGAGGGTGAGGTTTCCAGAGCCCTGGAAGGCGGCAGTCCTCCAGAAGCTTTCCCCATGCCAGCTGCCACAAAAGAGAGCTGCGGAGGGCCAGGAACTCTGGTGGAAACAATAGAACTCCACCTCAAAGGTGCTGACACTTCAACTAGGAGAACTGACAAAGGATACAGGCTTTAATTTTCCTGGAAAAACAGTGAAGTTTCTTTGCAGAGGAAATATGGCAGGGAGAAGCCAAGAGATCAGGTGGAGGCTGTGACTCAGTTCACAGGAAATAATTAAGATCTGGATATGGACACATCCTTGGCTTAAAGAATAACTTTCCCAGAAGTCATGTGCTTCTTTCCCTACCTCCAGCTCCTGGACGATGACTTCCTTATTCTCTATGTCTTTCCCTCTAGAAGGTAAACAGATCAGAGGTAAGTAAACCGAGAAGGAAAACTGTGAAGACAGTAGACTCTACTGTCAGTAAAGTGAAGACAGTAGAGCAAAAAGGACACCTCCATTCACGACTAAGTAACAGTTGTGTGTGTTGACAGGGCTTGTGGGAAAAGGTGATCACCTAGGTGATGTGGTCTGAGAACCGGTAGGAGGTGGTACCAAAATATCTTCTCCAGTAACCCGCCAAGACCCGAAATTCCCACTGTGAAAATTAATTTGTTAGAGGTGTACTCAAGTGTAGCCTGTGGACCGTCAGGAGTCTTCAAGACCCTTTCAAGGGATCTCAAAGGGCAAAACTATTTTTATAGTAATAATAAGATGTCATTTGCCCTTTTTTGCTGTGTTAACATTTTATTTTTTAAAAATTTTATTTGGCAGAGAGAGACACAGCAGGAATACAAGCAGGAGGAGTGGGAGAGGGAGAAGCAGGCTTCCCCCTGAGCAGGGAGACGATGAGGGGCTCGATCCCAGAACTCTGGGATCACAACCTGAGCCAAAGGCAGAGGCTTTAACCCACTGAACCACCCAGGTGCCCCCCGCCCTGCTTTTTTTTTTTATATATATATTTTATTTATTTTGCTATGTTAACATTTTAACCGTTAGAGCAAAAGCAGTAGAGGGCAAAATCGCTGGTGCCTTTGCACAAGTCTAGCCAGTTGCACTAAACTGTACTATCAGTTGTGGTCATCTTAACTGCCACACAGGAAAAAAAAAAAAAATCCAGTTTCCTTTATATTTCAGGAAGCAGGAAAAAATTAATAATTTTATAAAATCTCAACCCTTAAATACATGTCTTTTTAATACATAATGTGATAAAATGGAAAGTACTCATACAGTACTTCTGCTGCACACCAAAATATGATGGCTGTCTTGAGGAAAAGCACTTGTATGAATACTGCAAACTGAACTAGCTGGTCTTTTCATGGGATGTTGTTTTACTTCAATGATCAGTTAACAGACAAACTGTTCAAACTATTCAGATTTAGGAACGTGACATTTTCTCATGAAGAGTGAGCTTATCAATTCAAGGAAAGCAACTGACAGGGCACCTGGATGGCTCAGTGGGTTAAGCCTCTGTCTTCGGCTCACGTCATGATCTCAGTGTCCTGGGATAGAGGCCCACATTGGGCTCTACTCAGCAGGGAGCCTGCTTCCCCCTCTCTCTCTCTGCCTGCCTCTCTGCCTACTTGTGAGCTCTCTCTCTGTCAAATAAATAAATAAAAATTTAAAAAAAAAAAAGGAAAGCAACTGACAGTTTGTATCAATGATACATTTTAGGATTTCCAGCAAAAATTTGAACTTTAGAAAACTTCTACCCACCACACTGAGGTTGACAACTTTCAAATTTTTAAACACTTTTCTAAGATTGGTAGGGATATTAGTAAATATGATTTTATAATGTTGTATAATGAAGTGTGTCGACATTTGGATGATCTATAGAAGTCAGTGAATCAATATTTTCCAAATGACCAATGAAACACACCACGTTACAAAATCATTATAGGTTAAAGGCTCATTTACAGCACAAGACATACCAATGGGTTTTAGTGTAGCAGAGTTCAGAAAGTTCACTGATATGATTCAGATTCCATACTGCAACTAACCTTTAAAAAACTACTACATTGGGGCGCCTGGGTGGCTCAGTGGGTTAAGCCTCTGCCTTGGGCTCAGGTCATGATCCCAGGGTTCTGGGATTGAAGCCCCTCGCATTGGGCTCTCTGCTCAGCAGGGAGCCTGCTTCCTCATCTCTCTCTGCCTGTCTCTCTGCCTCCTTGTGCTGTCTGTCAAATAAATAAACAAAATCTTAAAAAACAACAACAACAACAAACTACTACATTAAACGGGGAACCTGTGGCTCAGTTGGCTGAGCGACCAACTCTTGATTTCAGTCCTGCTCATGATCAATCTCAGATCTTGGGACTGATCTCCGTGTAGGACTCTAGGCTCTCTGCTCTGTGTTCAGGGCGGAGTCTGCCTGAGATTGTCTCTTCCCCTCTCCTTCTGCTCCCCAAACCTGCCTGCCCTCTCTTTCTCCCTATCTAGACAAATAATAAAGTCTTAAAACAAAACAAAACAAAACAAAAAAACTACCAGGTTAGGGAAGCCTGGGTGGTTTAGGCAGTTAAGCGCCCACCTCCAGCTTTTGGCTCAGGTCATGATCTCATGGGACGTGAGACAGAGCCCCCAGCCCAGCACTGTGCTGTGTCTTCTTGGGATTCTTTGCCTCTCCCTCTCTGTGTGCCTCTACCCACACGCAGGCACACATTCTCTCTCTCAGAGAACTAAATAAAATCTTCAAAAAGAAAAAGACTCTCCCTTTGCTTCTCCACCTGCTTTCTTTCTCAAATAAATAAATCTTTTTTAAAAACTACATTAACGGGGCACCTGGGTGGCCCAGTGGGTTAAGCCGCTGCCTTCGGCTCAGGCCATGATCTCAGGGTCCTGGGATCGAGTCCCGCATCGGGCTCTCTGCTCAGCAGGGAGCCTGCTTCCTCCTCTCTCTCTCTGCCTGCCTCTCTGCCTACTTGTGATCTCTGTCAAATAAATAAATAAAATCTTAAAATAAATAAATAAAAATAAAAAATAAAAAACTACATTAACGTGGCACCTGGGTGGCTCAGTCGGTTTAGAGTCTATCTTCGTCTTCGGCTCAGGTAATGATCCCAGGGTCCTGGGATCAAGTTCCGCATGGGGCTCCCTGCTCAGCAGAGAGCCTGCTTCTCCCTCTCCCTCTGCCTACTGCTCTGCCTATTTGTGCTCGCTCTCTGTCAAATAAATAGATAAATTTTTTTTTTTTAAAGATTTTATTTATTTATTTGACAGAGATCACAAGTAGGCAGAGAGGCAAGCAGAGAGAGAGAGAGGAGGAAGCAGGCTCCCAGCAGGGAGCCTGATGCGGGACTCGATCCCAGGACCCTGAGATCACGACCTGAGCTAAGGCAGCGGCTTAACCCACTGAGCCACCCAGGCGCCCAATAGATAAATTTTTTTTAAAAGATTTTATTTATTTATTTGACAGAGAGAAATTACAAGTACACTGAGAGGCAGGCAGAGAGAGAGAGAGAGAAGGAAGCAGGCTCCCTGCTGAGCAGAGAGCCCGATGCGGGACTTGATCCCAGGACCCTGAGATCATGACCTGAGCCGAAGGCAGTGGCTTAACCCACTGAGCCACCCAGGCGCCCCTAAATAGATAAAATTTTAAAGAGCTACATTAAAACGAAACAACTACCACTTGTCAAGTTTTGATGAAGGGTCAAAGAAGAATTTCCACAATGATCTGTGAAGGCTATTACCAAATCCCTACCTTTCCCAACTACACATCTATGTGGGGCAGGATTTTTTTCATATAACTCAACCAAAAAAAAAAAATTCACAACAGATTGAATGTAGAAGCAGCAATAGTCTAGCAGCCTTCTATTAAGCCAGACACTAGTAATTGCAAAAATTTAAAACAATATCCATCTTCTCACTAACATTTTGTCTTGAAATATGGTTTTTCCAATAAAAATGTATTAGCATTTAATGGATATATTATTATTTTAAATTAACACACTTTAAAGTTGTAGTAAGATATATATAACCTAAAATTTGCCATTTTAAACATTTTTTTAAAAGATTTTATTTATTTATTTATTTATTTAAAAGATTTTATTTATTTGACAGAGAGAGATCACAAGTAGACAGAGAGGCAGGCAGAGAGAGAGGGGTAGCCGGCTCCCTGCTGAGCAAAGAGCCCAATGCGGGACTCGACTCCAGGATGCTGGGATCATGACCTGAGCCGAAAGCAGAGGCTTTAACTCACTGAGCCACCCAGGCGCCCCAAAGATTTTATTTATTAAAAAAAGATTTTATTTATTTATTTGACAGAGAGAGACACACAGCGAGAAAGGGAGCACAAGCAGGGAGAGAGGGAGAGGGAGAAGCAGGCTTCCTTGTAGCAGGGAGTGCAATGTGGGGCTCAATCCCAGGACCCTGGGATCATGACCTGAGCCGAAGGCAGACACTTAATGACTGAGCCACCCAGGCACCCCTTTTTAAACATTTTAAGTATACAATTCAGTGGTATTAATTACACTCATAACCATGGTGTGTAACAATCACCACTGTTTTCAAAGTTTATCTTCCCAAACAGAAACACTATACTCCTTAAGCAATAATTCCCCATTCTGCCCTCCACCCCACCCCTGATGACCCCTATTCTACTTTCTCTCTATAAATTTTCCTATTTAATATTTCATGGAAGCAGAATCCTACAATATTTTTTCCTTTTGTTATTGGATTATTTCACTTAGCATAATGTTTTCAAGGTTTATCCATGTTGTACCTATATCAGAACTTCATTTTTTTTGCAACTTTCTTTTTATGGCTGAATAATACTCCATTGTATATATATCTATACACACCATACAGATAACTCTATTTTGTTTGTCCATTCACCAATCTGATGGACCCTTGGGTTGTTTCCGTCTTCTGGCTTTTGTGAATAATATCGCTACGGTGTTGTACAACCATCTGCTTGCATCCCTGTTTTCAATTCTTTGCGGCACATACCTACAGATGAAATTGCTGGGTCATGTGGTAATTCCATGTTTCATTTTTTGAGAAGCTGCCAAATTGTTTTCCATGGCAAGTGCGCTACTTTATATTTCCATAAGCACTACACAAGGGCTCCAATTTCTCTACATCCTTGCCAACTGTTATTTTCTGGGTGGTGTTTTGTTTTTCTTTTATATGGCTATCCTAGTAGGTATGAAGTTGTCTCATTGTGGTTTGGATTTGCATTTCAGTAGTGACTAATGATACTGAGCATCTTTTCATGTGCTTATTGGCATTCGTGTATCTCCGCTGAAGGATGTCTAGTGAAGTCTTTTGTCCATTTTAAAACTGGGGGTTTTTTTGCTGTTGAGTTGTACTTCTTTCTATATTCTAAACATTAAAGTTCTACCAGATATATGATTAACAAATATTTCCTCCCATCTGTGAGTTGCCCTTTAACTCTGCTGATAGTGTCCTTTGATGCATAATTAAAAAAAAAAAATTTAGGGGCACCTGGGTGACTCAGTTGTTAGTATCTGCCTTTGGCTCAGGGTATGATCCCAGGGTCCTGGGATCGAGCCCCTCATCAGGCTCCCTGCTTGATGGGAAACCTGCTTCTCCTTCTCCCACTCCCCTTGCTTGTATTCCCTCTCTCACTGTGTCTCTGTCAAATAAATAAAATCTTTAAAAATTTTTAAAAATATTTAGTCGGGGGCACCTGGGTGGCTCAGTGGGTTGGGCCTCTGCCTTTGGCTCAGGTCATGGTCTCAGAGTCCTGGGATTGAGCCCCCACCTCGGGCTCTCTGCTCAGCAGGGAGCCTGCCTCCCCCTCCCCCTCTGCCTGCCTCTCTGCCTACTTGTGATGTCTCTCTCTGTCAAATAAATTAAAAAAAAAAAAATTTAGTCAGGCACCTGGGTGGCTCAGTAGGTTAAGCATCTGCCTTTGGTTCAGGTCATGATCCCAGGGTCCTGGGATTGAGCCCTGCATTGAGCTCCCTGCTCAGGAGGGAGTCTGCTTCTCCCTCTGCCCATCCCCTCCATGCTTTCTCTCTCAAATAAATAAAACCATTATAAAAAATTTTTTTATTTAGTCAAGTCCAAATTTATCTAATTTCTTTTGGTGTCAATGTCTTTGGTATTGTGTTTAAGAAACCACTGCCAAATTCAAAGTCATGAAGACTTGTCACTATGTTTTCTTCTAAGAGTTTCATAGTTTTAGCTCTTAAATTTAGATCATTGATTTATTTTTTAAAATATTTTATTATTTATTTATATTGGGCGGCAGAAGAAGAGGGAAAAGGAGTCTTTTTAAAAAATTTTATTTATTTATTTGACAGAGAGAGAAATCACAAGTAGGCAGAGAGGCTGGCAGAGAGAAAGGAAGAAGCAGGTACCCCACTTAGCAGAGAGCCCAATGTGGGGCTCAATCCCAGGACCCTGAGATTATGACCTGAGCCGAAGACAGAGGCTTAACCCACTGAGTCACCAAGGCGCCCCAGGAGAAAGTCTTAAGCAGATTCCACACTGAATGGACCCCAACATGGGTCTCAATCTCACAAGCCTGAGATCATGACCTGAGTCAAAACCAAGAGTTGGTAGCTCAACTGTGCCACCCAGGTGCCCCTAGATCTTTGATCTATGTTTAGTTAAGTTTTGTATACAGTATAAGGTAAGGGTCTAACTTTATTCTTCTACATGTGGATATCTACTCTTCTCAGAACCACTGATTAAAGAGAAGAGACTGTTCATCCCCTATTGAATGGTCTTGGCATTCTAGTTAAAACAAATTGATCAGAATGCCTGGGTGGCTCAGTCAGTTAAGCGACTGCTTAGGTCATGATCCTGGACTCCCAAGACTGAGTCCCAAATCCAGCTCCTTGCTCCGTAGGGATTCTGCTTTTCCCTCTGACCC